>NC_137799.1:57642511-58090011 GCF_963383645.1 Muscardinus avellanarius | reverse complement strand
CCAAAACCAAAACAAAAAAAAACCCAAAACAAAAAAAAAACTTTATTCATATTTTTCTGCTGACAGCTGTCAAAGAGGAATGAGAGGGGTCAAATCTGGTTTGGCTGAAGAAATTGGACTAAAAGTCTATTCTGAGAGCTATAGAGTTCCCAGAATAAATATATTTTTATTGTCAGCTAAAATACTAATTTGGAGCATGTTACAGATTGGGAGAATATGGTTTGGGGAAACTGTTCCCTGGGGACCCCTGCTAGGGTCCCGGACACACTTTCTTCCAACCCATCACAAAACCCAAAACGACCAAAAACAGAAAAAAAAAAAAAAAGTGGATTCTTGTCCTAAGCTAAGAATAAATATGCATAGCTTGGACAGTTGCTGAAGATTTAAAGAAGTTTATTAAAAAGATAGAAATACAGAAGATAGTTACAGCCCTGTGCTGGAGAGGGGCACAGGGGGGTAATTCTAATGAAAATACCGAAGGACTCCAGTTTACTGAGTGTTTTTATCCAGACCAAGTCCCTGGCAGGACCTTTGATCTGTAGATATCTCTAGCCCTATCTCTAGCCCAGTCTTTGCAGTCTCCAGCCCCAGAAAGGGGGGGGGGGGCCTGCCCTGCCTCTGAACACCTTTTGTTCCCCTCCCAAGATGTGTTAAATTGTTTCTCCAGGATCTGGGATTTCCTCCCATCCCTGGCTCTGGCTTTCTTCCTTCTCTTTAGAAATGTAAATTACAAGTCCCTCCTTCCTATCAATCCTGGTTTTTCTAGTACAAACAATATATTTTTAAAATTGGAAATCTTTCCTAATACTGGTACATTAATATATTTTAAAATCTCTTCCCAATACTAGTACAGAGCATATTTAGATTAAAAAAAAATAATGGGAAATGTATGGTTTTTAGATGAAGGTAACGAAAATATCTCTATCAGCTTATATACAAACAAGAAAAATAAAACTTTTTTTTTTGTGTGTGTGTGACTCTGGGGAATGGAACACAGGGGCATTTGACCTCCGAGCTATACCCCTTGCCCTGTTTTTTATTCTTTTTTTTGAAACAGGGTCTCACAAAGTTGTGGAGGGCCTAAGTAGCTGAGGCTGTCCGTGAACCGCGATCTTTCAGTCTCAGCCTCCCGAATGCTGGGATTACAAGCGTGTGCCACCACGCCCAGCCAAAACAAAATATTTTTACTGTACCATTTTGATGCCAAGGAAGTGTAATTCCACTCAAATAGAGTAAAATAACTGAAACTTACTTTAAGTTATTTGAAGACACATATTTGAGAGATCATATTACTGGGGAAATTGGCAACACCTTTGGTTGTCCCTACAGGTCTGGTCCACATGTGAAAATTAGCCAGCATTGCCCTAGAGGAAGCAATTTAATTGAAGTTATGCATTGTCACATTAAGTAAAAATTTGGAGTAAATGTCTTTTCGTTTGTAAATTTGTAACCAGTGGGGTAAAGAGCATGAACAGTATATTCTAAGTGTAGAAATACCACAGAGACAACTAAAATGGTTAAGAATTTAAAGCAGCCAGGTTCAGTGACGCAAGTCTATAATCCCAGTATTTAGGAAGCCAAGACAGGAGGATTTCAAGTTCAGGGTTAGCCTGGGCAACTTAGTGACTCTGACTTAAAAAAAAAAGTTTGGGGGTTTAGCTCAGTGGTAGAGCAGCACCTGGGTTTGTTGGGGTGAGTTCTCGGCTCAGGAACTTGGGGTCTGCAGGGTCCTTGGCTAACGTGATGGAAAAGAATTTCAGCACGTGCCAGTTAGAGACATGGACAGAGGTTTATTGGGGAAAAGGGAGGAAATACACATTCAAGAGAGAATGCGGGCCACCTCAAGATGAGGAAGGCATATTGGAAAATTCAGGGTTCTCTTCTTATAGGGGACTTTCGTGAGGGGTGGGCGAGAGAAGGTATGTGAGAATGAGCTCAGTCCGGTAGTCCCAAGGCGGTTTATGGTGGGTAGGTGGTCTGGCAGCCTTAGGGTGGATGAGCTCAGTCCAGTAGTCCCGAGGCGCTTCCTGATGGTCTATGGACTGGTCAGCCTTAGGGTGGATGATCTTGGGTTGATTGGGGTTCTCATTAGTTGATTGACAGATAAGCTGGGATATCCTAAATTATAGGTTTCTCGGAAATATTGTTAACTCTAGGATCTACAGGTTTCCCAGGAATTTATGGTAGAGTCAGGCCTGGGAAAGAGAACTGGTTTGTGGACTAGAGGCAGAAGCACTTCAGCTCCAGGTTCTTCTATCAAAGTTATATTTTTACTTTTCCTTCCTTTCTGTCTCCTTTCTACCTACTTATTCCTTCTATCCTACATCAGGTTCAAGCCCAGAATTGCCCTCCCCCGACACTAATTGAAAGCAGAGTTTAAGAATGGTAAAGCAATTTGGACTAAAATATCTGAGGAAAATTTGCTCATAACTTTTTTATCGACTACCTGATATGTCTGTATCTATATCTCTACAAAATCAAATTTATATCAGTGAATATATTTGATACTTTTTTTTTGCAGCATTGGGGATGGAAACCAGGGGCATTCTACCTCTGAGCTACACCCACAGCCCTATTTTTTGTTCTTTATTTTGAAACAGAGTCTCACTGAGTTGCAGAGGGCCTCACTAAGTAGCTGAGGCTGTTCGTGAACTTTGATCCTCCTTGTCTCAGCCTCCCAAATGCTGGGATTACAAGCATGCACCACCCGCTGGCTTATAATGTATATTATGTAAATTTAGTTGTATTAAGTCATTTGTGTGGTGAAAAAGGCTAATGATAACATTAGCCAAAAATAGAGATGAGTATATAGCTCAAAGGTAGAATGCCTCTAAGTTCTATTGCAATATGACACATGTACACCTACAATTTATAGGAAGTAAATTTGTTGAGCAAAATAACATTGAAAAGGTAACTTAAACTGGGCATAGTGGAGCACATCTATAATCCCAGAACTTGGGAGGCTGAGACAGGAGGACCACAGTTTTGTGGCCAGCTTCGGCTACTTAGTGAGGCCCTCTACAACTTAGCGAGACCCTGTTTCAAAATAAAGAATAAAAGCCAGGTATGGTGGTGTGTGTACGCTTCTAATCTCAGTACTTGGGAGGCTTTGACAGGAGGATTGAAGTTTCATTGTCAGTCTCAACTACTTAGTGAGGCCCTCTTCAACTTAGTGAGATCCAGTTTCCAAAGAATAGAGAATAAAAAAAAAAAAGGACTGGGAATGTAAATTGGAGGTAGAGTGCCCCTGGGTTCAATCCCAGTAACACACACAAAAACACACAAATAAGAATAAAAAATAGGGCTGGGAGTAAAGCTCAGAGGTAGAATGCCCCTGGTTCAATCCCCAGTACAGCCAAAAATAAATAAATAAATAAATAAATAAATAAATAAATAAATAAACAAACTTTATTTATACAGAAAAGTTTACTGTAATGATAAATACATTAAAAAGCTGATAGTGGCCAGATCAAAGGATAACATTTCATGTATACTATGCTAGGACAGAACTACTGAAAGTTACCTGCAAAATTTAAGTTCTTAAAATTTGATTCCAAGAAAATTATACTTGGAAATAATGCCTCCAAGTGAACTTCACTGTAGCCAACTTCCATGTCTATGGAGTAGGTCAAATAAGAATATTGCTTCTATAGAGTGAAATGAATATTTTTAGCTGATTGAGGCATTAAGAGTGTAGAAGGGAGAAACTTAATACATGGTTGGTGCAAGCCAATTTTCCATTCAAAATGAGCTCCTCTGAGCATTGTTAGGTTGGTCCAGATGGTGTGGTATATTTGATGATTATATTCTCAATGTATCTTAATACTTTATAGCTGTAATACTCAAATGTAGACATGCAGTTCTTTCTAAGCTTGGTATACAGCTGTCATTCTGCAATCCCCCTTTCCTGTTGTCTTGGGAATTTCTCTGTCTTCTCTTTATTTCTTTGTTCTTTTATTTTGGTGGAGCACATCCAGCAATAGTTTCATAAGAAATGGTGAATGAAAAGTATTTTTTTTTTTTTTTTTTTTTTGGTACGGAGGATTGCGCCCAGGGCCTTAATGAGAAGTAAATTATTTCAGGCTATGAAGGTCTACTAGGCCTTTATTGATTCTCATGTATAATTGAAATTTTTGCTGGTTATGTCATGTTGAAATTTAATCTGCATTGTGAGGTATTAAGAGGTTGGAAACTTAACCTGACTATGGTGTTTAGAGGGAGGCCTTTGTGAGGTGATTAGGATAGATACGGTCATCAGGGTGGAGCCCCCATGATTGAATATTGGTGGCTTTAGAAGGAAAGAGAAACCAGGATACACACATATCTGTCTCTTGCCATGTGATGTTTTGTGCCATCTTAGAACTCTGCCAGCAAGAAGGCTATTAACAGATATGTCCCCTCAACCTTGAACCAGAATTGTGAGCCAAAATAAATCTCTTTTCTTTATAACATACCCAGTATGTGGTTATTAGCAATGGAAGATCAACTATATGTGAATTATGGAATGGACATAATTTTCCTTTAGAATACTCATGGGATTTTGCTGCTTCCTTTTATCTAATAATGTTGCTGTTGAGATGTCTGAATCTATCCTGATTCTTGATCCCTTGTGAATGATTAAAACTTTTTTTAGAAATTTATGGGCAAAATTTATGCTGAATCAGTTTTAGAAATTACCTTATTTCTTTTTTTATTGCTCATAAATCAAATCTATTTTTCAATCACCCAGTACAAAGCCTCTCAACTTTGGCTTTACAAATGCCCAGAACCGCGGCCCACTCTTCAGAGATTTTTGTTTTAGTGGCTGGGAATTGTGTGATTATCATCTATAGCTAGGGTTGAGAATTATGGGTCTATCCCTAAAGTATTTTAGCATCTTTATTGAAATATTATTTATATGTCATGCAATTCACCCATTTAATTTATTTTTAATTTTTTTAAATTGGTGCACTGTATTCATACATCATAATGGGATAAAAAAAAACTTTTTTTTTTTTTTTTTGGTGGTACTGGGGTTCCTGGAAGCCCTTCTACCTCCGGGCTACACTCCCAGACCTATTTTTTACATTTTCATTTTGGAAACAGGGTCTCCTAAACCAGCGCGTGCGGCTGGCTTCGAACCTGCGCGATCCTACTGTCTCTGCCTCCCAAGCGCGGGGATTACAAGCGTGCGCCACCACGCCTGGCTAAAAAAAAATTTTTGTAGACATACATGCACACATCGCCCAATTAGCCCCTACCCAATCCCTACCCCGTTCCCATCCCATCCCTCCTTCCCATGCTTGGCTTAGTGGTTGACATCTGGTATTATAGCAATTTATCCCAAATTAACAATGATAATTTCACATAACAGTTTCATTTGTCTGATACCAAGCTTTTGATGACTTAAATATAACATTTCAATATTTCTTTTTGCTTTCTTTCTTACCAGAGAATATTTTTTTTTCTTTTTAGGTGAAACTATCATACATTTATTTATTTATTTTTCAGAAAAAAAATCTATATTAATATGGAATATGGACTCTAGATACCCCAAACGATCTCAAAAAAGAACAAATCTAGAAGATGTATATTTTCTGATTTCAAACCATATAAAACTACAATAATTGAAACAGTGTAGTACTGTTCTAAAGGCAGATATATAAACCATTGGAGTTAAATAAAAGCCTAGAGATTAATTCTTCCATATATTGTCAAGTTATTTTTGACAAGGTTTCCACGAACATTTGGTGGAGGAAATAATTATCTTTTAACTTAATATTGTTGAAAAATAATAATTACATGAAAAAGAATAAAATTGGACCCTTACCTAACACCATATACAAATATTAACTCAAAATAGATAAAAGACCTAAATATAAATCTTAAGACAATAAACTTTTAGAAGAAAGTCTGGGTTATAAAACCTCACAACATTGAAATTGGCAGTGATTTCTTGGATATGATTTTAATGGCACAGGCAACAGAAGGGTAAACAAACTCTCTAAAAAATAGAAAAAAATATTGTATATCTAAAGACAGTGTAAACAGAGTTAAAAGTTACTGATCGAATGGGATAAAATATTTCCAAATGCTATATCTGAAGGTATATTAATATTCCAACTAGAAATCCTAAAAATTAGCAACAATGAAAGCAAACAATACAATTTAGAAATAGGTAAAAGACTAACATAAATAATGAATCTCTACAGAGTCTGTTGGATGGAAAATCTTGTTTCTCTGGTTCTGGTGTGTGTTATCTAATTCTTCTTTGTAGTTAATCTTTTTGAGTATTTTCTCTAGCACTGGATTTGAAGACATAAATTCCTTCAGTTTCTGTTTGTCATGGAAGCTTCTTATTTCCCCATCTAATTTGATAGAAAGTTTTGCTGGGTAGGAAATTTTTGGCTGGAAGTTGTTTTCTTTCAGAGTTTGGAATATGTTACTCCAAGCCCTTCTGGCTCTCATGACTTGGTTTGGGAAGTCTGGAGTGATTCTAATTGGTTTGCCTCTGAATGTCACTTGGCCCTTTGTTTTTGTTGCCTTTAAGATTCTCTGCTTGGCTTCCACATTGGTCATTTTGACAATTATGTGGCGTGGGGATCCTCTTCTCCAATCCTGTCTAAAGGGAGTTCTATAAGTTTCCTGGAAACTGTGTATCGACCTCTTGCTCTATGTTTGAAAATTTTTCTGCTATTACTTCCTTGAAGAGATTGTTGATCCCTTTGGTTTCACCTTCTTTTCCCTCCTCTATTCCAATTATTCTTAGGTTAGCTCTCTTAAAATAGGCCCATATTTCTTCAATGTCAGATTCCTGCTGTTGGATTTTTTTTTCTAAATTAGAAACTATGCGTTCATTTTTGGAATGATCATCTTCTCAGAGCGAGATTCTATTCTCCATGTGGTCTAATTGGTTGTTTGTACTTTGAATTGAGGCCTTTACTTCATTAATTGCATCCTTTATCTCTTTTTGGCTCTCTCTGAATTCTTTTTGAAACATCTCTATTATTTCTACAGTTATTTTCCTGATTTGATCTTCTAGAAACCTCTGAATTTCTGTTTTATTGGGTTCTGATGTTGTGGGGTTGTGGGCATTCGTTGTTCCATTGTTATTCCTCTTTCCCATGATTTTGGAAGTTTGTGCTTTCTCTGGGTTCTTCCCTTGGGCCACTATGACTTCACTTAAGGTGCTCTGGATCTCGAGTCTGTGGTATCTCAGTCCCCACTACTCCTTTACTAGGTTGTATTGCAGAGTCTCAGACCCAGGGAGTCAATCAAGGCTGCTTTAGACCATGAGGGGGTGCCAGGTTGGGTGTTCTCCTATGGTGTGATATCTCTGCCACCACCACTCCCCCACTGGGTCAAGTCCCTGGGAGTGCAGTACTGGGATTTCTCCTCTAGGGGCCACAATTTGACTCACTGTTGTTGAGTACGCTGATGGAGCTGTAGTGGACTCGGTGAATTCGCTGCTGCTGCCACTGGTGACAATATGGTACCGCTGCCACGACCTCAGCCATGAGGCTGGCGTATTTCTTCTCTGGTTTTGAGCTCTGCTCTCAGTCCCTACAGGGTGTGCTGAGCCCAGCCACTGGGAGCTTTAGATGCTCCCTGCGCCAAAAAATCTGCCGAATCCCACCCGGCTGATCCGCAGCGGCTCACCTCAGCTCGCTGTCTGCCGTTCCTCTCTGGAGCCTGGTGGGCTGTTGAGTGCATTGGTCTGTAGCCGCCTGCTGAAGTCGCCTTCTGCCGCCGGCAGTAAGGTGCTGCTGTCGCGTCCTCGGGCGTGAGGCTGGCGTATCTCCTCTGTGGCTCTGAGCTCTGTTATGAGTTCCCCTCCTCTCTGGGGCCTGGTGCTGCAAGGGAAGATGGTGCCCACCGCTCCACGCCGCGGTTCCGGCCGCAGCACTGCGGTCTGGTTTCTTTCTGGTGTCTCGTTTTTCTAGCCCTCTTTTTCTCTGTCCCTTATAATTACATTTTTTGTTTCTCTGCTGATGATGTTTTCTGGCTATGAAAGGTGTTGATTTTGTGGTAATAGAGATTGGTTGTTAGCGGGGCTTGTAAGTCCTGCTTTTCTCCGTCGCCATCTTCCCAGAAGTCCGAAATTACCTTATTTTGTTAATAATTTCTTCTCTTGTATTTTCACTGTTCCCTCCCTCCATCCTTCCCTCCCTGTGTGTGTGTGTGTGTGTGTGTGTGTGTGTGTGTGTGTTACTGAGGATTGAACTCAGGGACATTCTACCTCCAAGCTACACCTACCTCCCAGTCCTATTTTATTTTTATTTTGAAACAGGATCTTCACTAGGTTGATGAGAGTCTTACTACTTCCTGAAGCTGTTCTTGAACTGGTAATCCTCTTGTCTCAGTCTCCTAAGTAATGAGATTACAGGCATGTGCCACTAAGTTTTTTTCTTTCTTAAGAACCCTTAAATTAGTTGAATGTTGGACTCTGTGAACCGATCTATGACTTATACTATATTTTATGGTCTTTATCTCATTTTTAAAAAATTTCATGGGTATTTAAAAAATTTTGTATCATAATTCTTTTCATTTTTTCATCCTCAGTATATAAAATATGTATAAAATATATATGTATATATATATTTTGTGATACTGGGGACGGAACCCAGGGGCTTTCTACCCCTGGGTTACACTCCCAGACCTATTTTATATTTTATTTGGAAACAGGGTCTCGCTAAGCTGTCAAGAGCCTCATCAAGTAGCCAAGGCTGGCTTCAAACCTGCACAATCCTCCTGTCTCAGCCTCTCAAGTACTGGGATTACAAGTGTGCACCACCATGCCCAGCTTCATGTTTTTAGTTTCTAGGATTTGTCTTTTGTTTTATGAAAATTTCCTTTTTGATAGCATACTGGATTTGCTCTCTTTGAGGATATATGGAGGTATAATTCACGTACTAGAAATTTCCCCATTTTAAAACATATAATTCAGTAGTTCTTAGTATATTTAGAGTGTGATCATAACTATTTAATTTCAGAACACTTTCATTATACCAAGGACACCACATATCTATTAACACTTTCCATTTTTCCCACTGTCAAAATCTAATCTATTTTCTTTCTCTATACTTTTCCCATTCTGGACATTTTATATAAATGGAATCATGTAGTACGTAGACTTTTATGTCTGGCTTTTTACACTTAGTATGATGTTTTCAAGGTTCATCAGTGTAACATTTCTTTTTGTGTTCACATAATATTTCATTTTATGAATATATGACATTTATCAATTGGTAGACATTTGTGCTAGTTCCATTTTTAATTACTTTGAATAATACTACTGTTGAACATCTGTGTACAAATTTTGCGTTTGACACATGTTTTCAGTTTTCCTTGGTGAATATCAGGAGTATAATTTCTGGGTGATATGGCAACTTTATATATAAGTTTTGAGAAACTGACAGACTTTTTTCTAATGCTTTATACAGTATATGAGGCTTCTGATTTTTCTACATCCTTGCCATCACTTGTTATTAGAAGTATTTTTGGTTAAGTGTCTTATAATTTTAATTTGCATTTTACTAATGATTAATGATGATGACTCTTTTCATGTTGCTGATTGTGACTTTTGGTTTTAACCAAAGTCTGTATTTGTCATATGTTGTCAGTTAAGTGTCTGCTTTGTTTGCAGATTATTGGGCAGAGATATCTGTTAGTGCTTTGAGTAAATAAATCTAGCCTTTGCTGATGGTTCTTTGTACTGGGCTATGTATTCAATGCTTCTGCAGGCAGAATAAAACTCTGCCTTAGCCTTCACTTCCTTCTCTTGCATAAAACCTTGAGATGAGAGCCTGGGACTTTCCTGGGCATATACAAAACCTTTTATTTGCATGGCATTCTGGATTGTAGAATATGTCAGAGCTTTTCCAAGGCCCTATGGATATCTTATAACTCAATTTTTTTTTTCTTTTAAGGTTTCTGGCCAGCTTTTCTTTTTTCCTTTCCTTTTTTTTTTTTTTTGTAGTACTGGGGATTGAACCCCTCCAAGCTACACCCCTACCCCCCTTTTGTTTTCTGAAACCAGGTTGCTGAGAGTCTTACTACATTGCTGAGCCTGCTCTTGAATCTGTGATTCTCTTGTGTCAGCCTCCCAAATACTGGGATTGCAGGCATGTGCCACCATGCCTGGATTTTTATCAGCTTTTTGTTAGCCTCAGGTGGTATCTCTGTCTCAGATATCTGTGAGATTCACACCTGCAAGGCAAATGCTCTGCCACTGAGCAACATCCTCAGTCATCCTACCAGCTTTTTTTTTTTTTTTTGGTGGTACTGGGGTTCCTGGAAACCCTTCTATCTCCGGGCTACACTCTCAGACCTATTTTTTATAACAGGGTCTCTTAAGCCAGCACGGCTGGCTTCGAACCTCCGTGATCCTCCTGTCTCCGCCTCCCAAGCGCGGGGATTACAAGTGTGCGCCACCATGCCTGGCCCTACCAGTGTTCTGGAAGGGACTTTTGGGGAAGGCCAAACTCATTCTGCCTTCCTTCTCCCAGTGTAATAATGCACCAATGCATTTGTACCAGTGTAGAAATGGAAATTATTTAAGGAGAAATAAACTTGAAAAAAACCAGTCAAGGTGATAACTTTGTATGCAGCTGTTTGATTTTAGAATCTGAGTAGTGATGAACCTCTGTAAGTCTGACTTGGATAAAAACTTATGATGGTGTTTAAAAAAAGAGTGATGTTGAGCAAGGGGCTTTTCACTTATGATCTTCACTATAGGATCATATAGCTGGATATATGAAGAAGAAATATACATATATTATTTTTATTCTACCAACTAACTTAAGAGGTAGAAAGTAGAAAGCCCGAGTAGTCTATAACTATTAAATAGATTGAGTCACTGTCAAAACCCAGGTTCATATTAATTAATTAATTAATTAAAAATTTTTTTGTGGTACTAGGGGTGGATCCCAGGGGCTTTCTACCTCCAGGTTATACTCCTAGACCTATTTTATACTTTATTTGGAAACAGGGTCTCACTACGTTGCTGAGAGCCTCACTAAGTAGCTGAGGCTGGCTTTGAACCTGTGCCATCCTCCTGTCTCAGCCTCCCAAGTGCTGGGATTACAAGCGTGCACCACCATGCCTGGCTCTCATATTAATTTATTAATGAATAAAAATATATTAATATATTAATTAATAAAAAGAAATATTCAAGAAGCAAATAAATTCCAGAGAATGGAAAAATCTTGATAACAATCAGATACTGAACTGACAAGAATACAAGAAAAGCTGATTATAGCTAATCTCACTCATGAGTATACATATAAAAATATTATACATAGCATTTGCCAACCAAGTGTAGCAACATTTAAAAAGATAAAAATAAGCCGGGTGTGGTGGCACACACTTGTAATTCCAGCATTTGGGAGGCTGAGACAGATGGAGGAATGCGGTTTGCAGACAGTCTCAGCTACTTCGTGAGGCCCTTTACAACTCAGTGAGATCCTGTTTCCAAATAAAGAATAAAAAAAGGCAGGCGTGGTGGCGCAGGCTTGTAATCCCTGCAGCGCTGGCTTAAGATACCCTGTTTCCAAATAAAAAGTATAAAAAATAGGTCTGGGAGTGTAGCTCGGAAGTAGAAGGGTTTCCAGGAACCTGAGTACCACCACCAATAAAATAAAATAAAATAAAATAAAATAAGAATAAAAAAATAGGGCTGGGGGTGTAGTTCGAAGGTAGAATGCCCCTAGGTTCCATCCCTAGTACTGCAAAAAAAAAAAAAAAAAAAAAAAAGATAAAAATAAACTTGGCATAGTGTTGCACTTATATAATCCCAGTATTTGGGAGGTTGAAACAGGAGGATCGCACAGGTTTGAAACCAGCCTCAGCTACTTAGTGAGGCTCTCAGCAGCTTAATGAGACCCTGTTTCCAAATAAAATATAAAAAAAGTACCAAAAAAGATAAAATATTAAAATACTTTATATAATAAATGTTAGGAAAGTTGAACAGTAGAAAATCAGTATAACTTAACTCAATATAGTCAATTAATTTAATTAATGTAATACATTTTGTGGATAGAGAATTCCTGAAAAATCTACTATCTGGGGAAAGTTTTTTCTATAGAAATATGTATGTCTTTGCATGTGTGTTTATATCTGCATTCAAGAATGAAGGGCAACTCTTATGTATTGTTAAGAGGCTTTCTGATCTCTGCATGGAAAATATGATTGATCAGTCTATTTCATCTATATTCTTGAAATACTTATTGTAAAGCTGTTTGGGAAATAGTATTTAATATAGGCTAAGTATCATAAAGGTTAATCTTACCAAAGTAAAAATAATAAGCTATAATTTATTTTCCAGATTTTTATCTTCCAAATTAAAAAAATATATTGAGTTCAAACTCAGGAAAACATGGAAATGTTACTTATTTAGTATAATGGAATTTAGAAAGATAATGGTTGTCTTTTTATACTGTTTATCAATAAAATGGCAACTACAAGTCACATTTTCTTTTACTTTTCTGTACTCAGCTGTTTCTTGGTACTGCTGGGGCTCCAAAACAGGGCCTCATGCATGCCAGATATGCTCTCTACCATTGAGCTATACTTCCCGTCCATCTTGAATAATTTTTTTAACTTTTTTTTGTGGCACTGGGGATGGAGGGGCATTGTACCTCCGAGATACACACCAGCACTATATTTTAGTCTTTGTTTTTTGAAACAGGGTTTCACTAAGTTGTAAAGGGCCTAAGTAGCTGAGGGTGTCCGTGAACTACGATCCTGAGGTCTATGCCTCCCGAATGCTGGGATTACAAGCGTGCGCCACCATTCCCAGCTTTTTTACATTTTGTTTTTATTTCAAGTTGTTTGGTTTATTAGTGATTAACTTTGTGGATTGTTGCTGTTTATTTATATTAAAGTATGTATTGTTTCTAGTGGATGATTGAAAGTTGGAGGTTATATATTTGTAAATATATATATTTATATTATATATATAAATATAATATATAATATATATATTATATATAAATATATATAATATATATATTTATATATAATATATATTATATATTATATATATAATATAAATATATATAAATGTATATATATTGTGTGTGTGTGTGTGTGTGTGTGTGTGTGTTACTGGCAGTTGAACACTGAACTATATCCTCAGCCCTTTCTAATTTTTTTTTATTTTGAGACAAAGTCTCACTAAGTTTTTTAAGTTGGCCTCAAATTTATGATTTTCCTGTCTCATTCTCCCAAGTACTGGAAACATAGGTGTGTACCACTATGTCTGGCGGTAAGAAGGCATATTGAATTAATAGTATTTTATTCTTCTTTAGTGATTAATGTTTTTTAAAGGTGTTTTCATATATAAAAGTGGTGCTTTCAAAACTGCAGTCTTTATGATAGAGAATTATAGTGTCTGAAATGACTGGTGAATCTAGATTACTTAGAAAAATTCTTTTGACACATATGTTAAATTTATGTTTGAACTTTAAATAAAACTCAACTCTGATTTCTGAGTTTAATTGGAAGATGAAATATATTTAAATAAAAAGCTACCTTTGATTATTTTTCTTTTAGTAGTATAGCAAAGATTTGAAGACTTTTTGAAAATTAGTTTCCTTGAAATGAAACACAGCCCTCTAGTGGCTAGAATGTTAAGAGCCATAAGCATATAGCTTAAGTACCATGAGCTCACAAAAAATCTTACATAAACACCTCTCAAAAGTCATTATTACACATTCAATGTAATCATTCCTTATCACACAAAGGGACTATATACATTTTTATTACTAATTTTTTTTGTGGTACTGGGGATGGAACCCAGGGGCATTCTACCTTTGAGCTACACCCCCAGCCCTATATTTTTATTCTTTATTTTTTAAAATTCCATCATGTCTTGTCTATTTATTTATTTATTTATTTATTTATGGTACTGGGGGTGGAACCCAGGGGCTTTTCTACCTCTGGGCTATACTCCCAGACCTATTTTCTATTTTATTTGGAAACAGGGTCTCACTAAGTTGCTGAGAGCCTCACTAAGTAGCTGAGGCTGGCTTCGGACTTTTGTGATCCTCCTGTCTCAGCCTCCCAAGTGCTGGGATTACAAGCGTGCGCCACCACGCCCAGCCTTATTCTTTATTTTGAAACAGGGTCTCACTGAGTTGCAAAGGGCCTCACTAAGTAGCTGAGGCTATTCTTGAACTGTGATCCTCCTGTCTCAGCCTCCAAATGCTGGGATTACAAGCATGTGCCACCTTGCCCGGCTACTAAATTGTTTTAAAATTTTAATTAGGAGGTAGGCATTATATATGACAGTTGAACAGTAGTATTATGTAAATATTATATAAATAACCTTAGAGGTCTATGGAGCTAGCGTAATTCTAGTTTGTTATACACGTTTTCAGTTGTAACATGTACAGATCAACTTTTTTTTTTTTTTTTTTTTTTTTTTTTTTGGTGGTACTGGGGTTCCTGGAAGCCCTCCTTCCTCCGGGCTACACTCCCAGACCTATTTTTACATTTTTATTTGGAAACAGGGTCTCCTAAGCCAGCGCGCACGGCTGGCTTCGAACCTGCGCGATCCTCCTGTCTCCGCCTCCCAAGCGCGGGGATTACAAGCGTGCGCCACCACGCCCGGCCAGATCAACTTTTTGAATTGTAAAACTCTGGTAGTGCTTTTTTTTTTGGTACTGGGAATGGAACTCAGGGGCATTCTGCCTCCGAGCTACACCCCCAGCCCTATTTTTTTATTCTTTATTTTGAAACAGGGTCTTGCTGAGTTGCAATGTGTTGCAGAGGGCCTCAGTTAGTTGTAGCTAAGGCTGTCCTCAAACTGTGATCCTCCTGTCTCAGCCTCCCAACTGCTGGGATTTCGAGTGTGCGCCATCGCGCCCAGCTTGGTAGTGCTTTTTAACACACACACACACACACACACACACACACACACACACACATTATTAAACATTGCTGATAAACATTGAGGCTCTTCTGGCCTCTGTAGATTAATTTACTGTGATTAAAGCACAGATTTACTCTCTGCCTTTTGTAGAATAACTTTTAATCACTGATAACTTGTCAACTTGATTGATGCAATAATGAATTATTTTCCAGGAGCAAGATAGTGCTGTACAAAGTATGCACAAGAAAGTAGAACAATTAGAAACAGAACATATGGACTGCTCTGACCTTTTACGGCGGCAAACAAGTGAACTGGAACTCAGCACCCAACGAGAAGAGCGTCTTAGAAAGGAATTTGAGGTTTGTTTTATTCTTTTATGGCATATATATGTTATTCATGCAGTGACTTAAGGTTAGAAAAAACTCTACAAAAATATTAAACTAATTTTAGGGGGCATTTATATTGATATTTGGCTTCTTTGAAAACTTTTGTTCCTGGATGAAGTATTTTATATTTTGCTTCTATTTCTTTTCTTTTCCTTTTAATTCTTATAATCTTTTTTCCCCCCTCTTTTGGTACTAGAGGTTGAACCAAGGAGAATTCTACCTGTGAGCTATACCCCCAGCCCTTTTTATTTTGAAACAGGGTCTTGCAGAGTGCTGCGGTTCTTCTAAGTTGCTGAGGCTAGCCTTGAACCTGAGATTCTCCTGTCTCCCAAGACTGGGAGTTACATGTGTGAGCCATCACCCCCAGATTAACCTGTTAGTTTCTAAGAATTATTTCTCAAGCAATATTTAGAAAGCTTGAAAGTAATTTTTTACATTATAAGGCTGGGGAAGAAACAGGATACAACGTGCTATACATAGGTCTTAAGTGATAAAAGTAATATTAAATTCTAATTTTGTAGTTTTTTTTGTGGTATTGGGGATTGAACCCAGAGGCATTATACCTCTGAGCTATACTCCCAGCCCCATTTTGTTTTTTATTTTGAAATTAGGTCTTAATAAATTGTGGAGGGCCTCAATATGTTGCTGAGGCTGGCTATGACCTATGATCTTCCTTTCTCAGACTCCCAGGTACTGGGATTTTAGGTATGTGCCACCATGCCCAGCTGAAAATAACTTTAATCTTGAGAGAAATCTAATTCGTTTGTCAATTTTATCTCTTTTTGAAACTTTCTTTTTGTTTCTGGGAAATGAAAATGAAACAGTTCAATAGATAAAGAAGATTTTTGTTCTAAATATAATTGATAATCCTAATTAGGTAAATAAACATTTATAAAGAGTAATGTAAATTACTAGAGGTACTTACTTCTTAAACACACTGTTGTCATTTAACGTTGCCTTGGTAATTTTAGCTAGAGAAACATTTAAAGGGAAAAAATAAGTAAGAATAATAGCTCTTGGTGAGCTAGAGATATACCTCAGTGGCGGGCTCTTGCCTAGTATGCACAAGGCCTTGGATTTGATTCCCAACACTACAAAACAAAAAACAAACAAATTAGAGCTTTTGGAAGTGAGGTGTGATTCTTATTATTCTTAGTGATATGTTTATATCTCTGAGTAGTCCAGAAAATCAACTTTAAAATTACTGACACCGATAAAAATTCAATAGGGAAGCTACGCAGAAAACAACATATGTAACAATTATTTATATTCTTATATACCAGCAATAATCTGAAAACATATTACTGAAAAGGGTTTCTTTAGCACATGACAAATCTGGGAATATAATTAACAATAAGTACATTAAAATTATAAAATTTGAGCATCTTAAAAGAGAATGGCAAGACATTTTTGGAACAGTTAACACTTAAAGATCTATATCTTTTCTATATTATATTAATTGTTAGAGTGGTTCTATTTTAATTTCAATGGAATTATTTAGATTAATTTTTTTCTTCTGAGTATTGTAGGACATACTTATTATGAAAGCAAATAAACAAAATCATATAGGGATAACTTTACAGATTTGATTATGAAAGTCATATATAAGTAAATCCCCTACTTGCAACAAAATAAAGACAAATAACAAAATGAGAGAATCAGTACAGGAAAGAACAAATATCTCCATATCTTTTTTTTTGTTGTTGTTGGTACTAGGGGTGGAACCCAGGGGCTTTTCTACCTCCGGGCTATACTCCTAGACCTATTTTATACTTTTATTTGCAAACAGGGTCTCACTAAGTTGCTGAGAGCCTCACTAAGTAACTGAGGCTGGCTTCAAACTTGTGTGATCCTCCTGTCTCAGACTCCCAAGCGCAGGGATTATAAGCATGCACCACCATGCCCAGCGATTATCTCCATCTCTATTTTTATATCCAAATACCTACTATTTTTTGGGAATGGGGGCACATAACTATAATCCCAGTACTTGGGAGACTGAGACAGGAGGATTGCAGGTTTTAAGCCAGTCTCAGCAACTTAGTGAGACTCTCAACAACTTAGTGAGACCTTGTTTCAAAATAAAAATAATGTAGGGCTGGGTTCTATCCCCAGTAAACACAGACACACAGGCACACACACAGACACACACAGACACACACAGACACACACAGACACACACACACACACACACACACACACACCATGACCATGACCACAACCACCAACAATAGCAACACAAAACCTACCTGCTATTTGATAAAATAAAAGAAGAAAACTTTTTTTTTTTTTGTAGTACTGGGGATGGAACCCAGGGGCATTCTACCTCCGAGCTATACCTCCAGTCCTATTTTTTTTTTTTTTTTTTTTGGTGGCACTAGGGTGGAACCCAGAGGCTTTCTGCCTCCAGGCTATACTCCCAGACCTATTTTATACTTTATTTGAAAACAGGGTCTCACTAAGTTGCTGAGAGCCTCACTAAGTAGCTGAGGCTGGCTTTGAACATGTGTGATCCTCCTGTCTCAGCCTCCCAAGCGCTGGGATTACAAGCGTGCACCACCACACCCGGCTCAGTCCTATTTTTTAGTCTTTTTATTTTTTGAAACAGTGTCTCACTGAGTTGTGAAGGGCCCTGCGAAGTAGCTGAAGCTGTCCATGAATCGCGATCCTCCAGTCTCTGCCTCCCAAATTCTGGGATTACAAGCATGCTCCACCACACCTGGTAAAAGAAAACTTTTGTGGAACAAATCTACCAAAAACATCAGATAAGATATGAATGAAGAAATTCAGACCAATGAGAAATATATGAAAATACTCTATAAGAAAGACTATAATACTCAAAGTTCTAACATTAAAATAAAGAATGCTACTTATTCTCTTAAAGTTTCTGTGAACCTAAAACTTCTCTAAAACAAACACTAAAAAGGAAAAAAAAAGATGATACTCTCAAATGATGGTTAGTAAGGGTGTTAAAAATTTCCATACCTTGCTGGTGGAAATGGAAATTTATAATGCTTCTTGAAGAAGATCCATTTGGCAACTTTGTGGGAAAATCATCATATCCTGGGGCTTGTTTTCTCTTGCATGCACCACCTCCTCCCCCCTCCCTGCTGTACTGGGGATGGAACCCAGGGACATTCTACCTCTGAGCTACACTCCCAGCCTTCTTTCCTTTCTTTCTTTCTTTCTTTCTTTCTTTCTTTCTTTCTTTCTTTCTTTCTTTCTTTCTTTCTTTCTTTCTTTCTTTCTTTCTTCTTTTTGGTGGTACTGGGGTTCCTGGAAACCCTTCTACCTCCAGGCTACACTCCCAGACCTATTTTATACTTTGTATTTGGAAACAGGGTCTCTTAAGCCAGCGCGGCTGATTTCAAACCTGCGTGATCCTCCTGTCTCTGCCTCCCAAGTGTGGGGATTACAAGCATGCACTACCACGCCCATCTTGTATTCTTTATTTTGAAACAAGGTCTCACTAAGTTGCAGAGGGCCTCACAAAGTAGCTGAGGCTGTCCAGGAACTGAACCACAATCCTCCTGTCTCAGCCTCTCAAGTGCCGGGATTACAAGCATGCTCCACCACGTCCAGCTCTATACCACCTCTTTTCACTGCTCTCTAGAGCTATGGCCATTGTCCTGGGACATCTTAAATATCCCCTTTGTTGGATTCTGTTTTCTAGGCCCCATGTTGCTTTTATTTTAGTGGAGTAGACAGTTAAGTAGTTTCTAAAGAAAGGGCATATGGGAGCTGCATTTTTTTATGGTCTTGCATGTCTGAACATGTGTTTTTCACTAAAGTATTAGAGTAGATAAAATTTGCTAGATAATAGAGTTTTAGATTGAAAGCCATTATCTTGGAGTTTGAAGGCTTGCCTCACTGTTTTCCAGGTTCTTTGCTGTCGGGAAGCCTGATGTTACTCTAGTTTGTATTCCTTTATTTGTGACTGTTTTTTCACTCTTACTCTGTGAAAGTTTTCTTGGCCTTCCTTTTCATTATGGAAAACTTTAAAACATATATTAAGTAGAAGAGTGTAATAAGTCTAATGATACTCATTATGAGCTTCAGCAATGACCAATTTATGAACAATCTTATATTATTTATAGCTCTACTTTTCTTCTTCCCATATCACATTGAGAAATATTCCCAGACCAGACATCATATAATTTAACCATAAATATTTCTAAAGAGAGGTCTTTTATTTAAAGCCACATCCTATTTACTTCTTTATATTGAGACAGGGTCTCATGAGTTGCTCAGGCTGGCCTCAAACTTGTGAGCCTCTTACCTCCCACTCCAGACAGCTGGCCTGGCAGGTGTGCACCCTGTGGCTGGCTCTGGAGTCTCTCCATCTATTCCTTCTCCATTTGCAACTTTCTTTTTTCCTTGTAATGGATTTTTGGAGACATCAACTTAATTGTATTGAGCAGTTCCCACTAATTATGAAATTTCAGAACATCTCAAGCAATATTTCTTAATATGAATCTTACTCAATGTGCAAAACATCGGCGACCATTGTAGTCAGGAGACTCGTGGCTTTCTATTTGAGGGATTCTCTTGTATTCTGTTCAGTTTCCTCTCCAGGTTTTTTTCTGCTCTTTTTTGGGGGGGTTGGGGGAGGACTTTTCTTATTCAAGTTTAGACCAACAGGACTTATTCTAATTTTTTAAAAATATTTTTTATTGTCTTTCTATTTGTCTTATTGCTTATTGGGAGACTTACTTGAATTTACTTTCTAATTTTCTTTTCTTTTTTCTTTTTTGTGGTACTGGGGATGAAACCCAGGAGCATTCTAATTCCGAGCTTACACCCCCAGCCCTATTTTTTATTCTTTATTTGGAAACAGGGTCTCACTGGTTTGCAAAGGGCCTCACTAAGTAGCTGAGGCTGTCCACTATCCTTCTGTCTTAGCTTCCCAAATGCTGGGATTACAAGCATGTGCCACGCCCGGCTTACTTTTCAATTTCCTTTCTCTCTCTCTTCTTCACTTTCTTTCTTTTCCTTTCTTTTCTTTCTGTAGTAATAGGGATGGAACTCAGGGGCTTTCTAACCTTCAAACTACACCCCCAGTTTTATTTTTTTATTCTTTATTTTGAAACAGGGTCTCATTAAGTAGCTGAGGCTGTTTGCGAACCACGATCCTCTTTTCTCAGCCTCCCAAATGCTGGGATTATAAGCATGCGCCACCATGCCTGGTGTCCAATTTTCTAATTCAGTATTTTGTTTTCCTTTTTTTTTATGGTACTGAACATTGAACCAGGAGAATTCAGTCTTTGAGGTACACCCACAGACCTATTTTACTTTTTATTTGAAACAAATTCTCACTAAGTTGCTGAGATTGGCCATGAACCTGAGATCTTTTTATCTCAGCTTCCCAAGTACTGGAATTAGAGTCACACACCCCTACACCTGGCTGAATATTTTCTTTTCAATTTTTAATTTTAGAGAGCTCTTGCTTTCTATACCATTTTGATAGTATCCTTTCTCTATATTATGGCTGCAGTATTTATTTGTTTATTTATAAATATATGTTGGGAGTATAGGACATGTTTCTGGGTGCTTGAGGCATAACAGAGAACCGATCAAAGCTCCTTTCTTCTTGAAGTTGAGATTTTCTAGTCAGGAGAAATTATACATTAAGTCAAACAAATGTATTGCATGTTAGTTGGTGATAAGTGCTGTGGTAGAATATACATAACGGTGGACAGATCTTTTGTAGTTCATTGTAAGAACTCTTTTTTTTTTAAACTGATTGAGATAGAAAGTCACAGAAAAGTTTTTAACTGAGTAGTGACAGTGCCTGTTTAGTTTTTTGTTTTAAAAGCATTGTTCTGGATACTTTAAAAAAATAAGACTACAAGAGACTATTTAGGAGACTTGTAATAATCTAAATGAACAACTATGGCAGCTTATTTATTTCTTCATTTTTGTGGTGCTAAAGATCAAACATAGGCTGTTGTAAATGCGAGGCAAGCACTCTACCACAAACCACACCTTCAGCTCCAGATTCTGGTGTTTCTAGATTACTGTAGTAGTAGAGGAGGTGGTCAGATTTGGATGTATTTGGAAGATAGAATCAATGGTATATATTGATTAATAGGACCTGGGTTATGAGAGAAGAAGAAAAAGGAAATAGAGAATAATACTAGAGATTGTGGCTTGAGCAAATGGGTGAATGGCATTTCCATTTATTAAACTTGTAAAGAATATGGGTGGGGTAGATTTGGAAGAAATCAGGTTTTAGATATGTTAAATTTGTCTTGTGTGTTAGACATTCAGGTAGATATATTGAGTGGTTTTGGGAAACCTTACTTGTAGAGTGATAAAGGAATACATAAATGTTTCATTGAGCAATTTTGAAGTGTTACAATCTGTAGGTTTTTCTTTGTATTTTAGTTTATTAAAAAAGTGATCTGATATTTTTTGATTTGGTGGTTATAAGATACAAGAAGGAAACGGACCCTGGGAATTATACTGTTTAGTAGATAAACTTCTCTAGTGTTAGCCTGGTGCATTTCTGTTTTTCCATTTCCCTAGTGTAATTCTATGTTCAGTCTCTGGTTCAGATTAATTCTCTAGATTATAAACTTTCATTTTGTGTGAGAGTTAGGGACAGGTAATTGTTTGAAGGTCTAACTTCTCATCTTGATGATTTAAAAAATTATTCTTATTTGAGCTGGGTTTGGTGGTACATGCTTGTAATCCTGGTACTTGAGAGGCTGAGACAGGAGGATCACAGTTCTCAGACAGCCTCAGCTACTTAGTAAGGCCTTCTGCAACTTAGTGAGACCTTATTTCAAAATAAAGAATATAAAATAGGGCTGGGGGTATGTAGTTTGGAGGTAGAATGCCTCAGGGTTTAATCCCCAGTACTGCAAAAAAGAATTACTCATTTAATTTGCATATTATAAATTCATCTATTTAAGTTTCATTCATTGGTTTTTAGTATATTTACAATATGTGTGACCATTGCCACAGTTTTAGAACATTTAATCACCCTGATACGAAACTTCAAGCCCAAGGACTGAGGGTGGAGCTCAGTGGTAGGAACTTGCCTACTGTGTGTGAGGCTCTGGGTTCAATCACCAGTACTGAGGGGGTGGGCTAAAGAAACTTCATACCCATTGGCCTTCACTGTTCTATTTTCCCATGTCTCTGAGTCCTAAGCAACACCATTATAGATTTGCCTACTGCAGGCATTTAATATATGTGGATTTATAATATGTGGTCTTTTGTGACAGTTTTTTCACTTACTTAGCAAAATGTTTCCAAGCTTCCTCCCATGTTGTAGCATGTGTCAGTACTTCAGTGCTCCTTATGCCTGAATAGTATTCCATTATATACCACATTTCTGTATGCATTCACTAGTTCATGGATATTTGTGTTGTTCCTACTTTTGGGGCTATTAGTAATAATACTGCTCTGAACATGTATGTGCAAGTGTTTGTGTGAATACATTAGCCCATAGACCTGAGAACTGGATTTCTGAGTCACATGATTACTCTGTGTTTTGCTTTTTTTTTTCTTTTTTGTGGTGCTGGGGATTTGATCCAGGGGCATTCTACTTCCAAGCTACACCTGTGGCCTAATATTTTCCTTCTTTCTTTCTCTCTCTCTCTCTCTCTCTCTCTCTCTCTCTCTCTCTCTCTCTTTCTTTCTTTCTTTTTCTATGAACCCAGGGATGTTCTACCTCTGAGCTACACTCCCAGCCTTCTTTGATTCTTTTATTCTTTTATTTAGAAACAGGGTCTCACTAAGTTGCAGAGGGCCTCACTAAGTAGCTGAGGCTGGCCATAAACCTGTGATCCTCCTGTCTAGCCTCCCAAGTACTGGGATTACAAGCATGCACCACCATGCTTGGCTTACTCTTTATTTTAAAAGAAGGCCTCACGAAGTTGAAGGAGGGCCTCACGAAGTTGATGAAGCTGTCCATAAACCTGTGATCCTCCTGTCTCAGCCTCTCAAGTGCCGGGATTACAAGCCTATGCCACCAAGCCTGGCTACTAAAATTATTTTAATTGCCTTATGGTTGTGAAGTAGTACTAGGTAATAGTGATTTCTTTTTTGTTGATATAATATTTGATAGGTCAGTTTGACTCATTTGAAAAAGTGTTTGATGCCTAAACTTTTTAAGGTGTTTATAGATAACTCAAAATACTTTTTATTTTGTTTATTCATTTATTTTATTTTTTATCAAAATACTTTTTTCTGTACATATATAATTGCTGTGATATATTTTTTATTATTTTGTGTTGTAAGCATAAAATTAGTTCAGACTAGTTTTATTTGTACTGTATGGTTTTTCTTAGCTACTTGGTAAATATTTTTCATAGTGCCGTTTTTTTTTTTTTTTAATTTGCAGTGCTGGGGATTGAACCCAGGGGCATTCTACCTCCAAGGTATACCCCCAGCCTTATTTTTTATTCTTTATTTTGAAACATGGTCTCATTGAGTTGCAAAGGGCCTCACTAAGTAGCTGAGGCTGTCCATGAACCGCGATCCTCCTGTCTTAGTCTCCCAGATGCTGGGATTACAAGTGTGTGCCGCCACAGCGGGCTAGATAGTCTCATTTTTATTCTATTTATAAGAAGTGGGCAGATATAATCTTCTGACTTACCTGTAATTCTTCATATTTAGACACCTTTAAATTTTTGCCATATATTTAAGTGAATGTATTTTTTTTATGTTTGTGTGGTATTAGGGATGGAACCCAGGGAGGCATTCTACCTTCGAGCTACACTCCCAGCTCTATTTTTTTGTCTTTTTATTTTGAAACAGGGTCTCACTGAGTTACAAAGGGCTTTGCTAAGTAGCTGAGGCTGTCTATGAACTGCAGTATTCCAGTCTTAATCTCCTGAATGTTGGGATTACAAGCATGTGCCACCACGACCGGCTGTGAATGTATTTTTTATTAGCTGTTTGACCACATGGTGATGTAATAAACAAGAAGATAAATTTCTAGAGAACACTTCATGATGGTTTTACATTAAATTTTTGAGATATTAGCCACTAGTAGTTCTATGTATTTAAATAATTTTAGTAGTATTTTAAAAGAATTACATAGCCGGGCATGGTGGTACCTGCCTATAATGCCAGTACTTGGGAGGCTGAGACAGGAGGATTACAGGTTTGAGGACAGCCTCAGCAAGTAGTAGGACTATCATCAACTTTGCAAAATCCTGTTTCAAACTATAAATAAAATAGGAGTGGGGGTGTAGTTCAGAGGTAGAATGTCGCTGGGTTCAGTCCCTAGTACCCCTCCCCATACACACACACACACACACACACACACACACACACACACACACAATTACGCTAAGATAGGATAACAAAGAAAAAAATTGTTAAAATTTTAATTTAATAGAATACATTTTTAATACCAGTAATATCAAACTAAAGCAACTGATAAAATAGGCATTTAGCCTAATAAAGGTTTTGAATTTTAGTTAAGCTTTTTAACAGATGCTTTTTCATTAAAGATGATTTCTTTATGTGCCTGGGCTAAAGAAGTAAGAGTGTGTGTGTGTGTGTGTGTGTGTGTGTGTGTGTGTGTGTAAAATCTGATAAGCCAAATACCATTGTGTGGCTTAATCACTGTAACATGGATCAATGGTTTCTTAGATTAAAAAAAAAAAACCAAAACTACAAACAAACTCCCAGTCCAATTTTATAAATGTGGTGTTGGATACCATAGAATCAAGGGAAAAGTGAACTGGAAAAAGAAATATCTATGACTTTTATAAACCTCTTTACAACTAGGGGAGTTTATTATCATGGGAAATAAGCCTAACTCAATAAGAAAAGAGAAAAGAGATGATGCAAACCCAATTCAGAGAGAACCGTGGCGTCTCTTGTAGATTACTGTGAAGGGAACAGTCTTTGCAAATAAATTCTGAATTGCTTCTGTCAGTCAGATGCTATGTTATAGTAACACAGAAGGGCAGAAGATAGTTTTTATATCTAAATGTGTACTCTAGTCAAGTTAAAATAAAAGAAAAATCTATTTCACTTCATATTGTTCACGAAGGCACCCTTGAATAACTCATCTTTCAAAGCTGTTGTGTGCTGGTAGGGATTGTTTTAAAATGCACATTTGTGTTGATTGTGAACTGTGAAGTAGGTAAATGATGAAATCACCTGAATTACATTGTTATACTTATAAATCCTGCATATTTAAATACAACATTTTATGCTTATTTAATAGATTGTGAAATTGGAGGGTCACTTGAAAATTTGTTAGGGAGTGATGCTTTTGTTGTGAAACAAGGTAAAAACAATTCATAAAGAAGCTAAGGTAGTTTGTTACGATGCTAAACAGAATTTGTTGCTCATATTTCCCATTTTATTATATGTGGTTTCTTTTTTTATGCCTCAGAGTAATAGAATGTTTCCCAGTAAACTGCTTTGTAAGTTGAGTGATACACTTCATTATTCATTCCTCGCTGAATGGGAAATTGGCATGTTCTCCAGTTCATTCTTGATGTTGTCTCTTGCATGATATTGTCGCTTGCATGTATCCTTTCTGAAACTGTTATGGCTTTGATTATTGCCATCCTAAGTGACTTTAATTTTGTTTCCTACCCTCAGAACTGCAGTTAACAATGGTCAAGATTACTGGCATAATGAATTTTTTGCAGTACCGGGGATTGAGCCCAGGGGCATTCTACCTCTGAGCTACACTCTCAGCCTTATTTTTTATTCTTTATTTTAAAACAAGGTCCACAATAAGTTATAGAGGGTCTCACTAAGTAGCTGAGGCTGGCTGTGAACCTGTGATCCTCCTGTCTCAGCCTCCCAAGTAATAGCATTATAGATGTGGGCTACCACACCCAGCTTGAAATTACTGTGAATTTTAGAGTAAGGATTAAGTAATCCTATTTATGTAAAATAGAAGACTGAGGAAAAGAAGTACAATTTGGCTATTAACAAAACAGTTACAAATGAAATATTCATAGCAGAGGAATTAAGGAATGCCCCCTATAGGCCTCTCAATCCTCCCCACAGCAGTCTTGCTTTCTCTCAGTGGAAATGCCTGTGGAAGCGTCAGCACCCAGCTGGGCCTTTCGGGTAACAGCCCAGTATGGTGTCTGGCACGCAGCAAGGTACTTTAAATGTGATACTCTCCTATTTGGGTGACTCAGGCAGTAGAATAAATATCAATGAGGTTATCATGAAAAGGTACAAACCTATTCATTTGTTTTAAATAGTATTTTAAGTTTCTTCATTTCAGAAGAATTTGTTGAGTGGGACTGAATATAGATATAATATGTTTGAAATTCTGTGAGGGTAGAATTCAGTGGACTGGATTTTCCTGATGAGGCAGTCAGCTATTCATCTTTACACAGAAGTTCCCATGAGCTGAGTCACAAAGCTGCATTAATTTTTCCTGTGAGGAGAGTTGTCTTTTCCTGTATGCTGTGTTGGCAACGGGGAAGTAGGAGAGCTACTGATGAATGAACGAACATAAATACCCTTCGAACTAGAACGCCTTGTTAAGATGTAAAATATTATATACTATATTGTGTAGGCCTCCTTCATATAACAGCATATTGTTGTAAAAGTCAAATAAGAAAGTACATAAGACTCGTTTGAACACTGTAGAGTATTAATATTCAACTGTGGTAGAATATTAATATTCAACTGTGGGACTTAGATCTGTGACAATGTAAATATACTCCTATAGAAGTGACAATTAGTAATATAAATGCTTATTAAAGAGCCCAAATTAAAGGTCACACTAATTGAATAATATTACTTTTAAGATATTTGATTAGAACAAGGATGATAAATAGTAAAGGACTCACCGATTGTTCTTAGCTCTGACCCTTCGATATATGGCTCTGGTTAAGTGCTACGGTACTATGATGCTTCTGATTTTCAAATAATTGGAAACTTTGATCCTTTGAGGTATCTTTTTTGTTAATAAAAATAATATAAGACCTTTAATTTAAGAGCTCAAAATATAGTGAATATCACTTCACCACAGGTGAGAAATAAGCATTGTAGTTAAATGTTAATGCATGTATAATAAATTATTTATAGTAATTAAATATAACAAAATAAAATATACTTAGCATTAAAATAGCCATATAGAATTAGTCAGTCTATGGTGCTTCTTAGAAGCATCTTTTAAAAGATAGATTATTACCATACTGGTTATTTGTGAAATTGTCAGATGATAAAACCTGCAAGTATACTTAAATAAAGACATGTAATTTTTATACAAGTGGTTAGACATTCTGGAATAAGCTTTGTACAATTGATTAGGAAACAATGCTATATAATACATAACTGAGAAATTGCCAAATAGTATATACTTGTGATATTTCCTCTCCTATTTTTTTTTCTAGCTATTTTGTTTTACTTTATCTCTTATTGGTACTAGATGTTGAACCCAGAAACATTCAATCCTTTATTTACACCCCAGTTCTACTTTATATGTAGTTTAATTAATTGATTTTTGCATTTTTATTAATTAATTAATTTTTTGGTACTAGGGATTGAACCCAGAGGGATTCTACCTTCATGCTATACCCCCAGTCCTACTTATTTTTTGTTTGATCCAAACATGATCTTGGTAGGTTGCTGGGAGTCTCACTATGTTGCTGAGGCTGGCTTCAAACCTGCAATCCTCCTGTCTTGGCCTCCCATATAAAAAATGTGTTTCTGCTCGACTAATCCCTTCAAATTAATATATATCTTTTTAAGCCAAATATATTGTATCCAAGAAGGAAAGAATGTAGAACTGTGGGCTTTTGTTTGTTTTTGCTGTATTTCAGCACGTTCATTGTACACATATGTTTTCATAACATTTGTGGAACCTTTGAAGTAGGCCCGTGGAAGTTGTAGAAACAAATGTGGTATGGGAAACATCTGGGTATGTGTGGTCAGTTTCACTGCTAAATTGGAGTTGTCATCTCACGCCTGGTTTATAATAAAGTAACATGTACCAAAGGGTTGGGCAGGACACATGTGTTCTCTACATTGCCATTTTAAAGACTGAAAACTTAGTTTTCTTCAGTATTACAAATTATGTAATTGTGCTTAATGTGAAATTTTTTTGAAAAATTTTTTGCAGTACTGTGGATGGAACCCAGGGGCATTCTACCTCTGAGCTATACCCCTAGCCCTAATTTTTATTCTTTATTTTGAAACAGGGTCTTACTGAATTGCAAAGGGCCTCACTAAGTAGCTGAGGCTGTCCGCAACCGTGATCCTCCTGTCTCAGCCTCCCAAATGCTGGAATTACAAGCATGTACCACCACACCTGGTGCTTAATGTGATTTTTAATGAGATTTAAATCAGATGACAACAAAAAAGAGTATTAAAATAATCTGTTGTGCATGCGTATAATTCCAAAAATTGAGAAGTTGAGACAGAAGGATCACAGGTTTGAGGACAGTCTCAGTAATTTAGTGAAATCCTATTTCAAAATAAAAAATAAGGTTGTACACAACCGTAATCCCAGTATTTGGGAGGCTGAGACAGGAGGATTGTAGATTCAAAGCCAACCTCAGAAATGTAGGATTTCAGCAAGTTAGTGAGACCCTGTTTCCAAATTAAAAAAAAAAAAATAAGACTTGGGTTTCACCTGGAGGTAGAAGGCACCTGGGTTCTATCCCCAGTACAACAACAACAACAACAACAACAACAACAACAACCACAAAAATAGGGCATGGGATGTAGCTTGGAGGTAGAATGCCCCTAAGTTCAATCCTCAGTACCAAAAGAACAAAAACAAAACAAAACACAAACCAAAAAATTTTGGGCAGTATATTGTAGTAGGAAGGGACATGGCAACCAGTTAGTTAATATATGACAAAATATGTTATTAGTTTCCATTATTATTATTATTATTTTGATATTAGATTAAACCCATGGGCTTTTTACTTCTGAGTTATACCTCTACCCCTTTTTATTTTTAATTAATTAAAATTTTTTTTTTTTGGTGATACTGGGGTTCCTGGAAACCCTTCTACCTTGGGGCTACATTCCTGGACCTATCTTATACTTTTTATTTGGAAACAGGGTCTCTTAAGCCAGCACAGCTGGCTTCGAACCTGCGCGATCCTCCTGTCTCTGCCTCTCAAGTGCAGGGATTACAAGTGTGCGCCACCATGCCCGGCTTATTTTTAATTTTGAAACAAGGTCTTGCTAAATTGCTAAGGTTGTCAACTGAACCTGCGATCCTCCTGTCTCAGACTCCCAAGTGCTGGGATTACAGGTGTTTGCCACTACATTTGGCTAATTATTTTTCATTATATAATGAAGCCTGTTAGAGAACATACATAGCATAGTGTAATATATATTTATAATATGTGAGTTCATGTTGCGTGCTATATTTTAGGAATATGTTAGATTTTATGCTCTTGCTTTGTTGATTATATTAACAATAAGTGCCAATTAGACATCTGATGGATGCTGTACTAGTTCTCTTCTGCAGTATTACCGGAAAAGAATTTTTGTGTGTGCAAATAGCAAGTTGACGTTCCTTTAGCACCCTCTGCTGGACATAAGATTAGTTCATCAGTCTAAATGATTAAAAAATTTCACTAGGAAGGCTTTAATTATGTCTGTTGACAAAAACACACTTGTTGAGGGAGTTTGTTTAAATATTTAAATATTTTTTACTGTTTTTATTTACAGTTTTAGTGATAATAAGTATCATGTAAATTTGATTTTTTTTTGAACATTTGATTAAAAACAGGAAGGTGTGAAAATAGAGATTTTTATTTCTGGTTTATTGTTTCAACCTGTTTTGTTTTGTTTTTTGGTCTTGGGGATTGAGCCAGGGGCATTCTACCTCTGAGCTATGACCCCAGTCCTTAAATTTTGTTTTTAAAAATTTATGCAGGATTTCTTTAAGTTGTTGAGGGTCTTACTGAGAGTTGCTGAGGCTGGCCTTGAACCTGTAGTAGTCCTGCCTCAGTCTCCCAAGTACTAGGAACTCCAGGCCTGTGCTACCACAGCCAGCTTAATCCTGTTTGATTTTAATATAAGCAGGAAAAGAAACTTCATCTTAACTCTGAGTAGAAATCAGATAATTAATATGTTATAAACATAAAAAATGGAAAGGAGACATGGATCATGATTTTATCACAAAATCATTGAATATTTTGTATTTTAATAAATATATGACTTTTCAGTACTGAGGATAGAACCCCAGGGGCAGTCCACCCTTGAGTGACACCCCCATGCCCTATTTTTTTATTCTTTATTTTAAAACAGGATCTCACTGAATTGCAAAGGTCCTCATTAAGTAGCTGAGGCTGTCTGCAAACCACCATCCTCCTGTCTCAGTCTCCCGAATGCTGGGATTACAAGCGTGTGCCACCACACCTGGTTTAGATGAATAATTTTGATAAGAAAATTTACATGCTCAGCCGGGGTGTGGTGGTGCACGCTTGTAATCCCAGCATTTGGGAGGCCGAGATTGGAGGATCGCAGTTTGTGGACAGCCTCAGCTATTTAGTGAGGCTCTGTTTCAAAATAAAGAATTAAAAAAAAAAATAGGGCGGGAGTGTAGCTTGGTGGTCGAATGCCCCTGGGTTCTATAACCAGACCCACAAAAGAAGAAAAAAGAAAAAAGAAAAAGAAGAAAACTTACATGCTTCTTTGGAATTTGAAAAAAACTTTTAACATTGTTAGACTGGCTTCTTTCCTTTATCTGCCTTTTAAAAGCTTTTGTTGGTGCGTACTTGTAATTCCAGAAAAATTTGGGAATCTGAGACAGGAGAATTGTGGTTCATGGACAGCCTCTGCTACTTAGTGAGGCCCTTTGCAACTCAGTGAGACCCTGTTTCAAAATAAAGAATAAAAAATAGGGTTGGGGGTATATCTTGTAGGTAGAATGTCCCTGGGTTCCACCCCCAGTACCACAAAAAATTAAAAAAAAAAATCAAAAGCTTTTATTCTCAATACGTATGGGCTTTTTTTTTTTTTGAGACAGATTGGCAAGTCTTATTTATAGAATTGAAGACAAGCACACTAGATACTGACAAAATTGATATTAATTCTCTAAGGGCAAATTTTTCCTGTAGGATTTACATAAATAATTTTTTATTAGTGTTTGGTCCACCTAAGTTGATGTTTTCTTGTCTGATCTGAACATAAGAATTTCCCTGCTATTATATTTACCGTGCTTTATACCTACAACCTCCAGGGGTCTCTTGTTCTAAAGATGTAAGGTTAGTATTTAGAAGGAATTTTTATTTTATATTTATTTTTATTTTTGGCGGGTCTGGGGATGGAACCCAGGGGCATTCTACCTCCGAGCTACACCCTCTGCCCTATTTTTTTATTCTTTATTTTGAAACCGGTCTCACTGAGTTGCAGAGGGCCTCACTAAGTAGCTGAGTCTGTCTGTGAACCACGATCCTCCCAGTCTCAGCCTCCCGAATTCTGGGATTATAAGCGTGCCCCACCACGCCCAGTTTAGAAGGAATTTTTAAAATAATGGGCGTCAAGCTGTGGGTGTTGGCGCATGCCTGTAATTCCAGAATTGGGAGGCTGAGACAAGAGGATTGCAGGTTTGAGGAGAGGCTCAGTAAGTAGTGAGACTCTCATCAACCTAGTGAGACCCTGTTTCAAAAAAAAAAAGTAGTGGTAGGGGTGTAGCCTGGAGGTAGAATCTCCCTGGTTTAAATCCCCAGAGCCACAGACACACACACACACACACACACACACACACACACACACACACACAATTATAGGCATCTGAAGTTTAAGTTAGGTGTTGTCACTTCTTTAACATTATCTTGGTTATTCCACTTAGGAATTACTTTGTTCTGTGTGTGTGTGTGTGTGTGTGTGTGTGTGTGTGTGCACGTGCATTCATGCCAGTGCCATAAAATTCACCCTTATAGAGTGTATAATTCAGCGATTTTTAATGTATTCATAAGGTTGTACAACTATCACCGTCAGTTATAGAATGTTTTTGTTATCCCAATAAGAAGCCTCACATCCACTAGCAGTTGATACCTCTTCTCCTCCCCCCTTCTCCCTCTAGTCTCTGGAAAACACTAATATACTTTCTGTCTCTATGGATTTGCCAGCTTGGAACATTTAATATAAATGAGAGCATACAATTTCTGCCTTTTGTGTCTCCCTTATTTCATTTTTTATGTACATTTCCAAGGCTTATCCATGTCGTAGCATGTAGCTGAATAATATTCCATTATATGGATGCCCCACATCTTGTTTATCCATTAATCAGCCAATGGACATTTGAATGTTTTCCATCTTTGTCTGTTGTGAAAAATGCTGCTTTGAACTTTCATGCATAATTTTTATTTGTTTTTATTTCTCTTGGGTATTTATGTAAGAGTAGAATTACTGGGTCAAATAATAAAGCTGTGTAACTTTTTCAGGAATTTCCAGGCTTTTCCATGCAGTGGAACCATTTTACATTTTTTTTTTCGGTTTTTTTTTTATTGGTGCAGTGTATTCATACATCATAGTAGGATACATGCTTTTGTAGACATACATGCACACTTTTTCCAGTCAGCCCCCACCCAATCCCCACCCCATTCTCTCCCTATCCCTCCCTCCCATGCTTGGCTTAGTAGTTGACATCTAGTATTATGGCAATTTATCTAAAATTAAAAATGATAATCTCACATAACAGTTTCATTTGTCTGATACCAAGCTTTTGATGACTTAAAGATAACATTTCAATATTTCTTTTTGCTTTCTTTCTTACCAGAGAATATTTTTTTTCTATTTTTTAGGTGAAACTATCATATATTTATATATTTATTTTTCAGAAAAAATCTATTCTAATATGGAATATGGACTCTAGGTACCCAAAATGATCTTAAAAAAGAACAAAGCTAGAAGATATATATTTTCTGATTTCAAACCATATAAAGCTACAATAATTGAAACAGTGTAGTACTATTCTAAAGGCAGATATATAAACCATTGGAGTTAAATAAAAGCCTAGAGCTAAATTCTTCCCTATATTGTCAAGTTATTTTTGACAAGGTTTCCACGAACATTTGGTGGTGGAAATATTAATCTTTTAACTAAATATTGTTAAAAATAATAATTACATGGAAAAGGATAAAATTGGACCCTTACCTAATCCCATATACAAATATTAACTCAAAATAGATAATAGACCTAAATATAAATCTTAAGACTATAAACTTTTAGGAGAAAATCTGGGTCATTAAACCTCACAACAATGAAATTGGCAGTGATTTCTTGGTTATGATTTCAATGGCACAGGCAACAGAGGAGTATACAAACTCCCTAAAAAAAATTGTATATCCAAAGACAATGTAAACAGAGTTAACAGTTACTAATAGAATGGGATAAAATATTTCCAATTGCTATATCTGAAGGTATATTAATATTCCAACTAGAAATCCTAAAAATTAACAACAATAAAGGCAAACAATACCCTTTAGAGATAGGTAAAAGACTAACATAAATAATGAATCTCCACAGATAACCAATCTTAGTTGTCTGTTGGATGGAAAATCTTGTTTCTCTAGTTCTGGAGTGTGTTACCTATTTCTTCTTTGTAGTTAATCTCTTTGAGTATTTTCTCTAGTGCTGGTTTTGAAGACATAAATTCCTTCAGTTTCTGTTTGTCATGGAAGCTTCTTATTTCTCCATCTAATTTGATAGAAAGTTTTGCTGGGTAGGAAATTTTTGGCTGGAAGTTGTTTTCTTTCAGAGTTTGGAATATGTTACTCCAAGCCCTTCTGGCTCTCATAACTTGGTTTGGGAAGTCTGGAGTGATTCTAATTGGTTTGCCTCTGAATGTCACTTGGCCCTTTGCTTTTGTTGCCTTTAAGATTCTCTGCTTGGCTTCCACATTGGTCATTTTGACAATTATGTGGCGTGGGGATCCTCTTCTCCGATCCTGTCTAAAGGGAGTTCTATAAGTTTCCTGGACCTCCGTATCGACCTCTTGCTCTATGTCTGGAAAATTTTCTGCTATTACTTCCTTGAAGAGATTGTTGATCCCTTTGGTTTCACTTTCTTTTCCCTCCTCTATTCCAATTATTCTTAGGTTAGCTCTCTTAAAATGGGCCCATATTTCTTCAATATCAGATTCCTGCTGTCGGATATTTTTTCCTAGATTAGAAACTATGCGTTCATTTTTGGATTGCTCATCTTCTAAGAGCGAGATTCTGTTCTCCATGTGTTCTAATCGGTTGTTTGTGCTTTGAATTGAGGACTTTACTTCATTAATTGCATCATTTATCTCTTTTTGGCTCTCTCTGAGTTCTTTTTGAAGCACCTCTATTATTTCTACAGTTATTCTCCTGATTTGATCTTCTAGAAATCTCTGATTTCCAGTTTTATTGGGTTCTGATGTTGTGGGGTTGTGGGCATTTATTGCTCCAGTATTATTCCTCTTTCCCATGATTTCCGATGTTTGTGCCTTCTCTGGGTTCTTCCCTTGGGTCACTATGACTTCACTTAAGGTGTTCTGGATCTCGAGTCAGTAGTATCTCAGACCCCACTACTCCTTTACTGGGTTGTATCACAGAGTCTCCGACCCAGAGATTCGATAGAGGCTGCTTTAGACTGTGGGGGGTGCCAGGTTGCACGTTCTCCTGTGGTGTGATATCTCTGTCACCGCCCCTCCCCCACTGGGTCAAGACCCAGGGAGTACAGTACTGGGATTTCTCCGCTGTGGCCCGCAATTTGACTCACTGTTCTTGAGTACGCAAATGTAGCTGTACTGGCCTCGCTGAATTCGGTGTTGCTGCTGCCGGTGGCAATATGGCACCGCTGCTATGCCCTCGTATGTGGGGCTGGCGTTTTTCTTCTTGGTTTTGATTTCCACTCTGAATCCCTGCAGCATGTGCCTAGCTCGGTCACTGGGAGCTTTAGATGCTCTCTGCGCGGAGAAATCCCGCCTGGCTGTTCCGCAGTGGCTCACCTCCGCTTGCTGTAGCCGTCCCATGAATTCGCCGGTGCCGCCGGCAGTATAGCGCTGCTGCCGCGTCTGCAGTGTCCTCGGGCGTGAGGCCGGTGTATCTCCTCTGTGGCTCTGTTCTCAGTCCGCTTTCTCTCTGGAGCCTGGTGATTTTTTGTTTCACTGGTGATGGTGTTTTCTGGCTATGAAAGGCGCTGATTTTGTGGTAATGGAGATTTGTTGTTAGCGGGGCTCTTAAGCCCCGCTTTTCTCGGTCGCCATCTTCCCGGAAGTCGATCACCATTTTACATTTTCACCAGTAATATATAAGGTTTTCAGCTTCTCCACATTCTTACCAATACTTGTCATTTTCTGTTTTTTAAATTATAGTCATCTTAGTGGGTTTGAAGAAATGACTCTTTGTGGTTTTGATGTACATTTCCCCAGTGATTAATAATGTTGAGCATCATTTCATATACTTTTTGGTATTTTTCATGTTCTCTTTGGATAAATATCTATTCAAGTTCTTTATTCATATTTTGATTAAAGTGTTAATTAAACACAGGGACCTTCTACTCCTGAGCTACACCCCATCCTTTTTTCTTTTTTAATTTGAGACAGAGTCTTGTTAAGTTGCTGAGAGTCTTCTAAGTTGTTGAGCCTAGCTTGGAACCTGTGATCCTTCTGTCTTAGCCTCCAGTGTACTGGTACTAACAGCCTGTGATTTTCCTATCTTAGCCTCCCAAGTACTGGGATTAAAAGTATGCACCACCACACCTGCCTGATTTATCTTAATATATCAATCATTGGATAGAAATTAATTTAGGAACACTCAGGAAAACTGTAGTATTTCTTAAAATATTCAGTATATACCTACCATTTGACACAGTCATTCCACTCTTTACTCCAGAGAACAGAAAGTGTGCATATACAAAGATTTGTGTACATAAATCATAGCAGCTTTATTTGTAATAGCCCAAACTGGAAACAGCTCAAATGCACATCCACACATAAACAGAGAAACCAGTTGTGATATATAAATACAGTGGAGCATTATTTAACAGCAAAAAAGAATGAACTCTTTGTGTGGGCAACCATTTGAGTGAAATTACCAAATACTTATTCAGGAGGAAAGGAATTAGGCAATAGAGAGTCTACATTATAAGATTCACTTTATATAAAATTCCAGAAGATACAAATTGCTTTATAGTGTCAGAACAGACTAGTTGTTACTTGGAGATAGGAATAGAGGAGTGACTGGAAGATAGCATTATTATCAAGGTACACAGAATTCTTTGTGATGGAAGTGTTTTTCATCTTGATTGCATCAGTGATTTAATGGGTGTGTATATATGTAAAGTTTATCAAATTGCATAATTTCAATGTGTGTAGGTTATATATATAAATTGTACTGTATTAAAACTTAAAGCAAAAGAAAGCAGGTTCTAAAGCATTCTTACTGAGCATGATTTTATTTTTTATTATTTATTTTTTGGTGGTACTAGGGGTGGAACCCAGGGGCTTTTCTACCTCCGGGCTATACTCCCAGACCTATTTTATACTTTATTTGGATACAGGGTCTCACTAAGTTGCTGAGAACCTCACTAAGTAGCTGAGGCTGGCTTCAAACCTGTGCAATCCTCCTATCTCAGCCTCCCAAGCACGGGGATTACAAGCGTGCACCACCACACCCGGCCTGAGCATGATTATAATACTGCACTTGGAAGCCAGGTGTGGTGGCCCACGGTTGTAATTCCCGCACTTGGGAGGCGGAGACAGGAGGATCACGCAGGTTCGAAGCCAGCCGCGCTGGCTTAAGAGACCCTGTTTCCAAATAAAAATATATAAAAAATAGGTCTGGGAGTGTAGCCCAGAGGTAGAAGGGCTTCCAGAAACCCCAGTACCACAAAAAAAAAAAAAAAAAAAAATACTGCACTTGGCAAAGTGCAAAAAATGAGGCTGTAGTTAAAGTAGTATAAAGTGTTAATTACAATTCTAGAATATAGTGATCCATATGTACCTTAAATACCAATGTTTATGACTTTACACTTTTGTTTTAGGCAACTACTCTGAGGGTGAGGAAATTGGAAGAAAATATCGAAGCAGAAAGAGCAGCACATTTAGAATCAAAATTTAATTCTGAGATTATTCAGGTAAGATGTGAAACAATAATGAATTTTCTTAAGTTGTGTTATAACAGGAAAACAGCATTATTTGAGAGAACTAGGGCCAAGTGTGGTGGTACATGCCTGTAAGCTTAGTTCTTGGGAGGCAACATAGTGAGGCCCTCCACAACTTAGCGAGACCCTATTTGAAAATAAAAATAGAATAGGGCTGGGGGTATAGCTCAGAATAGAATGCCACTAGGTTCAATCCCTAGTACCACACACATACATTAAAAAAAATAAAGAAAAAAAAGAGGAAAAAAGAGAGGGAGGGAGAACTAAGGCATACATTTAGGATAGATAATATATTGTGACACCTCTGAAACGCTAAAGCCACTAGTTCGATAATTTGTAATACTAGCAATAATAGGAAACGAATTCATAAATAAAAATACTCTGTAGAATCTATGATTAGAGATAGCTAAGTTGTAGAGGTAAAAAGCAATAGAAGATAATGCCAGGGTTTATACTGCGTGTGAAAATGGGCTTATGCATTTGTCCATCAAACGTTGAGTTCTCAAGGGACAAGATGGTAAGTGTTAGACACTCTGAGTTGGGGTTCAGTTTATAGTTTCATAGTGTTCTTTTGCATGTTACCTTTGAGAAAATGATCATGCTAAGTCATAATGCAAGCTTTATCCCTGTCATTATGTTAACAATCAGCTTAGATGCAAGGTGGGTACCGAAGTGAATGCCTGACATTCCAGTACTTGGGAGGTTGAGACAGCAGGAGTGGAGGTTTGAAGTCAACCTCAGCATCTTAGTGAGGCTTTCAGCAACTCAGTGAGACCCTGTTTCTAAATAAAAAATAAAATAAGGTTGGGGGTATAGTTTGCAAATAGAATGTCCCTAGGTTCTATCCCCAGCAACCCCCCCCCCCCCAGAAAATTACTTTAAATTAAAGTGGTAGAGCACTGGAGTGCTTGTCTACCATGTACGAAGCCCTGGGTTTGATCCCCAGCACTGCACTCCCTAAAAGAAATTTGTCTTGATTCAGGTATTTGTCTCTTCACCTAACCTCCTAGCTTGACTCCCTTTACTTTATTTACCAATATGTTACCAAAGTTATTTTTCTCAGACTAATAAATTTGATATATTCTGCAAAGCTGCAGTGTTCTTCTAGTGCTTTTAAAGCAAGTCCAAGTTCTTTACTTTTTTTTTTTTTTGAGGGGAGTACTGGGGATTGAGCTATACCCACACTTATTTTTTTATTTTGAAACAGTGTCTCACTAAATTACTGAGGCTGACCTTGAATTTACAATACTTTTGTCTCAGCCTCCCAAGTATTGAGATTACAGGCATGCAATAGCACACCTGGCTCATAGTTCTTTAATTTACATTTTTTAAAGACTAAGACTTTTTGCATATATTAAATTTTAGTTAATCTAATTTTTAGTGCTTTACCTCATTTAAATAGCTTTTTTTGCCGGGCGTGGTGGCGCATGCTTGTAATCCCCAGGCTTGGGAGGCTGAGACAGGAGGTTCGAAGCCAGACTCAGCTGGCTTAAGAGACCCTGTTTCCAAATAAAATATAAAATAGGTCTGGGAGTATAGCTCGGAGGTAGAGGCCCCTGGGTTCCATCCCCAGTACCACCAAAAAAAAAAAAAAAAAAAAAAAAGCTTTTATTTAGCCGGGTGTGAGACCAGAGGATTGAGGTTTATGGCCAGCCTCAGCTACTTAGTGAGGCCTTCTGCAACTTAGTGAGACCCTGTTTCAAAATAAAGAATAAAAAAATAGGGTAGGGGGTATAGCTTGGAGGTCAAATGCCCTGGGTTCCATCCCCCACCCCCCACCACACACAAAAAGATTTAAAAAAATAAATAACTTTTTTTTTTTAATACTGGGGTCTGAACTTAGGGGTGTTCTACCTCTGAACTACACATTCAGCCCTGTTTTATTTTTTATTTTGAGACTAGGTCTCTCTAAGTTGCTGAGATCTTATTAAATTGCTGAGGCTGGCCTTGAACCTGTGACCCTCCTGTCTCAACTGCCCAAGTGCTAGGATTACAGCTGTGCACCACCAAACCTGGATAAATGGCTCTTAATGTAAAATGAAATACTTTTGTGAGGATTTTGTCATTAAAAAAGTTGTTTTTCACTTTCTTTTTTTAGTAGAGTGCTCCTTTTACTCACAGAATTCTGAATCTCAAGTGTTTGTGCCTGATTGTTAAAGCAGGATTTATTTTTATTAAGTTTATTAATATTTTTTAAGGACCAGATCACCTAAAATGTTATCAATAATTCAATGTTAGGTTTTTAAAAATCAAATTATTTCTCTGGGAATATACATTTAATTACTATACAACTGAAAATTCTTACATATATATTTTACCCACATAATTTAAAATTAATATTTAATATTTAATTTATGCTGTCATTGAGAAAAGCAAAAGTTACATTTAAACCATGAATCTATAAAAAATATTTTCAGTGAGGTACATCTATTAATAATTCTGTGTGAGACCAGTTTAAATGCAAATGAGATAAGGAAGTAGTTGTAATCTTATAAGCTATTGTTAAATATATTTTTCAGGTCATCTGTTATAAATTTGTATGCTATGGCAATAAAATGAGAAAGTAAAGTCAAAAGCAAGAGTCAACTCAAAATTATTAATTTGAAATCTGCTTTTCTTTGAATTGGATTGGTTTCCCACTTGTGTTTGAGTGTGCTTATTTTCTGAAAGAAGATGAAAATGCTGACAAGAAGAAAATGTTTCCTAGATTTATTACTTGACTTGTAAACATTGGCTTATATAAAACAACAAAGAAAAATAGAGATCAAAAGGCAAAACTTGAAAATTTAAATTGAGTTGTATTTACATATTGATTTTATTTATTTATTTATTTTTGGCGGTACTGGAAATGGAACCCAGGGGCATTCTATCTCCGAGCTACACCTCCTGCCCTATTTTTTATTCTTTATTTTGAAACAGGGTCTCACTGAGTTGCAAAGGCCTGAGGTTGTTAATGAACCACAATCTTCCTGTCTCAGCCTCCCCAATGCTGGGATTACAAGTGTGCGCCACCCCACCCAGCTATTTTACTTCTTTAATGTAAAAGTAACTGTTCCCTATTCTAAAATATTTCACATAATTACAAACTTGGTGGTCATCACTTTTGTGGGTTAATTTATGAAGTCAACTCATATTGACTTAGGCCTTATTTCTTAGGTTCATCTTTTCTTACTCAGTTCCCTGTGAGAACTGTGCCACACAGACTTGTCCTGCACGCTTTTTCTTTGATTCCATGGCCCTTTGTGCATGCCTGTTAGAAGAAGCGCTTACATTATACTGAGCTCTGTCCTCTCCTTTTGGGCTCTTCACCTCACATACAAAGCTAAGATTGCACTTCCACTGTTATTATATATCTCTTGAACTTTAGCACATTGCCTGATACCTATTAAGTGCTCAGTAAATATTTATTAAATATTACCTTGTTAGGTCCTTGTAGCAGCCCTGTAAAGTAGGTAGTCTGAATATTCTTCTTCACAATTTATTGATGAAAAACCTCCACTGTTTTGAATTTTAGTAATATGTCCAAGGTCACATACATTAATTTGTTGAATTAGATTTGAAACCTGAGTTTTATGAAAAAAGCCATTTTCTATCTAGTATGAAACATTTTTTCGTACCAGTTTAAAAATCAAAGCAATATTTAGAGAGTGATGATTCTTGATTTCATTCCTGTTCCCATCATTGCCCTACCCCCGTGCCTGCACAGTCGTGTTCTTTTTACTTATTCACTCCATATTCAATGTACTATGTTTACTGATCCTAGACTTTGCTGTTTTCAATATATATTAGCAGCAATTATTCTATAATATACATAGAGGACTGTGTAGGAACTTTTCTTTTTAAAAGTTGTTTGGTAACCTTTTTATAGCTATGCATCATTCTTTTGTGAGAATGAACTTTATTCTACTATTGGTGGATACAAGAGATCTTGTTTTTAAAATGCTTTATTATGGAGAATCTCAAGTGTATGCAGACGTAGAATAGTGAAGTGAGCCCCCACCATATACCCATCACTCTGTTTTGACACCTGCCTTAGGTCACTGTGCATTATCTACCACCCCCTTCCCTACCTCCACTCCCTACATCGAGATTATATTGAAGCAAATTCAAGATACCACATCTCTGGAACCATAAATATTTCAGTCAAGTAGTGTTTGATAACAAAGGCTTCCTCTTCTACAATAAGAAAATTCCAGGAATAAATAGATCTGTTAAATTTCTTAAGCTTATAAAGGTATTTATATAATAATGTCTATATAAGTGAGAAAGAATAGTCCTTTCCTCTTTTTTTTTGTGTGTGGTACTGGGGATTGAACCCAAGGGTGGGCTACCCCTCTCCAGCCCTATTTTTTTTTATTTTATTATTTTGAAACAGGATCTCTCTAGATTGACGAGTCTCACTACATGCTGAGTCTCACTACTTGTCCTCAAACCCACGATCCTCCTATCTCAGTCTCCCAAGTATTGGGTTTATAAGTAAGTACCACCATGCCTGGCTTCCCTTTTGTTTTTTAAAAAACAAATTTATCATGTTTTATGAAATAAGTGTCTGAACAGATTAGAAGTTAAAAAGCACTTTGAGCCGGGTGTGGTGGCGCACACTTGTAATACCAGCATTCGGGAGGCTGAAACCAGAGGATCGCTGTTCGCGGACAGCCTCAGTTACTTAGTGAGGCCCTCTGTAACTCAGTGAGACCCTGTTTCAAAATAAAGAAAAAAATAGGACAGGGTATGTGGCTCAGAGGTCAAATGCCCCTGGGTTCCATCCCCAGACCAGGAAAAAAAAATAAATAAATAAAATAAAAAGCACTTTGATGGAAAATGATGTATCAGCCTCTCCTTTCCTTATGTAGTACTAGAGATTGCATTTTGGGGGGGTTACTTTCAGCCCTATTTTATTTTCTGTTTTGAAGCTGAGTTTTACAAAATTAGTAAGGACTTTGCTAAGTTGGAGGACTTTGTTTAGTTACTGAAGCTGGCTGGCCTCGAACCTGTTATTATCCTATTTCAGCCTCCCAAGATCTGGGATAACAAGTGTGTACCACCAGCCTAGTTCAGCCTATTATTCTTATTGTTATTATTGTTGTTATTATCATTATTTTGGTCCTGGGGCATTCTAACTCTGAGCTATACCCCGATATTATTATTATTTATTATTATTATTATTATTATTATTATTATTATTAGAAATGGTCTTGCTAAGTTGCAGAGGGCTTTGCCAAATTACTGAGGCTGTTCTTGAACCTGTAATACTCCTGTGTCAGCCTCCCAAGTACTGTGATTACAGGTGTGAGCCACTACACCTGGATCAGCCTATCCTTTTTAATAACACAATTAATTCTTCATTCTTCGACTCCTCTTTTCTTCCATCAAATGTGTTAGGAAAGAAAACAAAAAATTGTCTTTATTTTCTTTTTCAAAGCACAGCTGAAAGAAAGGGGCATTTGGATGAATAATAATTTGCTTTTGATAAAGCTTTCAACTCAGGAGGCTGAGGAAGGAGGATCACAAGTTCAAGGCCAGCCTGGGCAATTTAGCAAGACGTTGGTCTCAAAATAGAAGGGCTGGGAATGTAGCTCAATGGTAGAGCTTTGACTAGATGTTGAGGCTTAGATGTTGAGGCTCTGGGTTTGATCCTCAGTACACCAAAAAGAAAAAAAAAAAGATGTTTCAATTCCTTTTGTGTTATCTGATAGTTACGGATCCGAGACCTTGAAGGAGCTCTGCAAGTAGAAAAGGCCAGCCAAGCAGAAGCTGTTGCTGATTTGGAAATGATCAAGAATGAATTCAAAGAAGTGGAAAATGCATATGAGCGAGAAAAGCATAATGCACAAGAAAGCTTTACAAAACTAAATTTGTAAGTATTTTATTGTAAATTTCTCTAAATTAATATGAAGATTTATGAAAGCAATTTAACAGTTGGGCTCCGTGGCTTTCCTCCCAGCTCCTTGGGAGGCTATAGACAGGAGAATTGCAGTTTGAGGCCAACCTCCATAATTTAGCAAGATTTTGTCTTAAGATGGAAAAATAAAGAGGGGAGTGGGTGTAACTCAGTGGCAGGGTGCTTGTGCTTGCCCAGCATGGAAAAGTCATGGGTTCCATTTCTTTTCTTCCTTTTTTTTGAAACAGAGTGTTCCTGAGTTGCAAAGGGTCTCACTAAGTAGCTGAGGCTGCCTGTGAACTCTGATCCTCCTGTCTCAGCCTCCCAAATACTAAATACTAGGATGATAGGTGTATACCACTGTGCCAGGTTGTGATGTACTTATATTCTTTTTTTTTTTTTTTTTTTTTTTTTTTTTTGCAGTATTGGGGATGGAACCCAGGGGCATTCTACCTCCGAGCTACACCCCCAGCCCTATTTTTTATTCTTTATTTTGAAACAGGGTCTCACTGAGTTGCAAAGGGCCTCAATAAATAGCTGAGGCTTTCTGTGAACCTGGATTCTCCTGTCTCAGCCTCCCGAATGTTAGAATTACAAGCATGCACCACCATGCCCGGCTTGAGCTACTTTTTGTTTGTTTGTTTTAAAATCCCTGTTTTACAGATGTGAAAATTGAGGCTTAAAGAAAATAAAGATACATAGGCCATAAGTAGTAGAGTGAGCATATTGCTGACTCTTATTAATCTTTTTCAGTTCAGAAGCCTTTTATTTTGAAACTTTGTAGAATGCTTTAGGAAGTTTATAATTCTTTAATGTGTTTCCAAAAATAAAGTCAGTACTAGACATTTGGAACCATTTCTTCCAAGTGGGTAAAATTTTTACTACCATTGGTATGTGACAGGATAGTGAGTTGGAACAGTATTGGATTATGTATTTATTTTTACTCTTAGTATCTATTTTTGAGAATTAGATAATGGCTTTCTGTTTAGAGCATCAATAATAAGATTCCCCCCCCCCAGTGGTACTATGGATTTAACTGGGGCATTTTAATTCTGATATAACCCCCCTAAGCCTTATTTCATTTTTTATTTTGAAACAGGGTCTTGCTAAATTGCTGCACATTGCTGCAATCCTACTATATCAGTCTTCCAACTAGTGGAAATAGAGGCATTCATGCCTGGCTTAGAGATTAATTTTTAAATTCTTTATTCAATGTAAGAAGTGAGTTAAGGAAAAGTGTTACTTAGCGTAGTTAATTATGGGTATCGCAGAAATCATAAAGATAGGAGACTGAAGTTTGAAATTTTTTTTTTTTTTTTTTTTTTTTGGTGGTGGTACTGGGGTTCCTGGAAGCCCTTCTACCTCCGGGCTACACTTCCAGACCTATTTTTACATTTTTATTTGGAAACAGGGTCTCCTAAACCAGCGCGTGCGGCTGGCTTCAAACCTGCGCGATCCTCCTGTCTCTGCCTCCCAAGCGCGGGGATTACAAGCGTGCGCCACCACGCCCGGCTGAAAAAATTTAAAACTCTTGTTTTTAGTGATTGCTTACAGTTTTGTTGTTGTTGTTGTTTTGGTGCTGGGGATTAAATCAGGGTCTCAGATATGCATGTAAATATGTGGTCTACACTGAGCTACACCCTTAGCCACAAGAATGTTTAATGTTTGTAACATTTTAAAGGTTTTTTTTTTTTTTTTTTTTTTTAGTACTAGGGATTGAACCCAAGGGCATTTTACTTCTAAGATACACCCATATCCCTTTTTTATTTTTATTTTTTTGTTTTGAGACAGGATCTCACTAGTTTGCTGAGAGTCTCACTAAATTGCTGAGGCTGGCCTGGTACTTGTGATCCTCCTGTTTCAGCCTCACATGTACTGGGATTACAGGTATGCGCCACAATGCCCCGCTAAACTAAGGAATTCTTAACTGAATTTTGTGCTTCTGTTGGTAAGATTTAAATGACATTCTGTGTACTTTAGTCTGTGGACTTAGTCATCTTTATTTCCTTTGAACCACTTCTTAAATTTGTACATTAGATATATATGAATGCATGCAAATATATATTCAAATAATATTCTGCATATAAATGTATTTGATACATATAAATGAGCTTTTATGGAGACTATAGTATGGGCTTCTCTACTGTTATTTTGAGGTAATCATTAGGATCTAGAAGTGAAATTGTAAGAAGCCAGCTTGAGCTACCCATAATTCAGACTTCCTAACAAAGAAATAATAGGCATCTTTGGGGAACTAGTAAGTTCCCTGCCCTGGGAATTTCAAAGCTGAGGGTGAAATGATTCCCTGTCATGGATGTTGAAAAAAAGTCCTACAAAGGTCAGCCTGGAGGGATGTAAGAAACCTGTCATTGAAACTTTAAGAGTCTAATCTATGTACTTTTCTAATTGGACCCCAAAGCAAATTTTTTTCTTAAAGCTTTGCTTTGCTGTTCTTTGTGTTTTGGTACTAGAACATTTTTGCTCAAATTTTGTATTTCAATAAGCACCAACTGGCAATTCTAAATATTATTACATATTCTAACTAAGCACTCGCTGATACTCTTTAATGCTTTAACATGTCACTTACCTGCTCTACATCTCTATGTAATTGTGCTATAGTCATAAAAGCCAATAAAAATAAAAATAATTAAGCCCCGTAGTCATTAGTAGTTGCTGTGACTTCCCTTCTCCCATCCCACCGTTCCTTTCCTCCTACACAGTATGAAAGCTGCTTTCCATTCCAGTCCCCTGTGGTACAAGAAGCCATGATAGGGCTTCAAAGATGTTTGGATAAGTTACTTCATTTTCTACCAGCAGTCTGACTATCCTCAGAATCTTATTTTAAAAATATTGTATGTACCTTTTAGAGTCACAAACTCTCAAGCCTTAATTTTTCAAAGCAGTTTTATGTTTTTGTTAATATATTTCTAAAGGAGACTTGACATATCTTAGTTCTTAAAGGCAAATCCTACTTTTAATTTACAACTTTGAGAGTAGGGAGGTTCAGGGTAGGATGTTTTATCTTTCAGGGAAGAACTCCTGTAGCAATTGGTAGTAATGAGGTTGTAGAGTAAATGCTACCAGAATTTTGTCAGTGGCTACAGATTTTTATCTTTTTTTTTTTTTTTTAGAAAATAAAATTTTTCTTGCCGAGTGTGGTGACTCATGCTTGTAATCCCAGTATTTGGGAGACTGAGACAGGAGGATTGTGCAGGTTCAAAGCCAGCCTCAGCTACTTAATTAGGTTCTCAGCAACTTAGTAAGACCCTATTTCTAAATAAAATATAAAATTGGTCTGGAAATATAGCTCAGAGCAGAAATCCCCTGGGTTCTATCCCCATTACCACACACACACACACACACACAAAAAAAAAAAAAAAAAAAAAAAAAAAAAAAAAAGAAAAGAAAAGAAAAAGAAAAGAAAGTTGCTCTTTAATGGGGAATAGGAGGGAGGACTGTCCAGCAGGACCTTTTTAGTCCTGGCTCCTCTCTGACTTTAAAGAGAAAGTGCCTGGTGTGGTGGCATATGCCTGTAATCTTAGTACTTGGGAGGCTGAGGTAGGAGGATTGCAGGTTCAAGGTCAGCCACTGCAACTTAGTGAAACTCTTATTTCAAAATAAAAAATAAAATGACTGGAGTGTAGCTTGGAGGCAGGAAGCCTCTGGGTTCTATCCCCAGTTAAAAAACAAAACAAAACAAACAAACAAAAAATCAGAGACAAGGTCTGTCCTTAACCTGTTCTCCTCTGGTCCTGCTGATTCCCTCATGATTAGTGCTGTTGGCCGAAGCATACAGAGTTTCTTTGGGTTGTGCATTAGATTACTAACAGTCAGTTTGAATTTTATAAAACATTACAAAATGACAGATGCACTTAATTTTATATTTGTTGGATAATAACATTTTTTTGTTACTGGAGTTTGAACCCAGGGGCATTCTACCTCCAATCTATACCTGCAGCTCAACTTTTTGTTTTATAAACAGGGTCTTCCTAGGTTGCTGACAGTCTTTTTAGTAGCTGAGCCTGTCCTCAAGCCTGTGATCCTCCTGTCTCAGCCTCCTAAATACAAGGATTATAGATGTGTGCCACCACACCTGGCTTGAGTAATAGGAGTTTTCTTAATTAAAATTTTGATTTTTATCATATTAACACATATATAAGAAGCAAAATAGTATGGTTGGGCTCATGAATGATAGCAGCTTCATGCCCAGTTGTTCTCCACTCCTAGTTTCTACTGAAGCAAACACTTTTAATTTGTATCACTCTTTTTATATTTAACTTCATGTTTTGAAATAACATGCACATTCCTCCATTTTTTCAGTTTCCACATTTAGATATTATATACTACTCTCTACTTATTTCTGTTATATGCTTCTCCCACACAACATACACAATTCCTTTTTCTTATTCTTTTGGCTTCAGCATATTTTATTTTTCTACAACTTTTTTGGTAACTCAACACTGTTTTTCTTTATGGCATGTTTTATTCTATCCTTTGCTGTGTATTGTCTGTCTATTTGCAGAAGAATTTTGTTTTGTTCATTGCTATCTCTCCATGCCTACAATTGTGCTTGGTACACAAGAGCAGCCAAGTAAAGATTTGCTAGCCAGGCAGGGTGGTGCATACCTACAATCCCAGTGCTTTGGAGGTTGAGACAGGAGGCTCAAAGGTTTAAGGTAGATTTTGAGCAAATTGTAGTGAGCAGGTTTTGTTCATCAAAAGCAATGGTGAAAAAAAAAAATGAAAAAAAAAGCACTGGTGGTATTTGGTGATTCTGAAATGTAAGTGAATTGGTTAATTCGTATTTCACTGATGATATTAATCATGCAGTGTAAAGTTGAAAACCTTGCAACATTTCCCTTTAGCATTGGATTTGAAGAATGTGATTTTATGTGATCATGGTATACATGTAGGGCAGAGAACTTATTTTTCCATTCTGTCAAAATAGATATTTGCTGACAAGGCTTCAGGAAATATGTTAGAAGATTTTTTTATTGTATAATAAAGTCTATGATTTTTGTTCAGTCTTTTTTTTGTATGAAATATTTGATATGTGCTCTGAAATTTTTTCTTCAAATAATTTCATATGGTGTTTTTAATCTCTTTTAACACTAATTACACATTTCCCTATTGCAATTCCACAACAGCTAAAGTGGACATTTATTGGGAAAAGTTTGTTATAGAAGCAAACTAATTCATCACTAGTGACTTTTCTTGTTGCAAAGGGAAGAGACTTTGATAATCATCATAGTTATGTTACAGATATGTTATATATGTATTGTTGGGTCCTACTTAAAGAAATTCTTCTAATTTAAAGAAGCAGTTTATCAGGCCGGGCGTGGTGGCACACGCTTGTAATCCCTGTGCTTGGGAGGCTGAGACAGGAGGACTGTACAGATTCGAAGCCAGCCTCAGCTACTTAGTGAGGCTCTCAGCAACTTAGTGAATATAAAATAGGTCTGGGAGTATAGCCTAGAGGTAGAAAGCCTCTGGGTTCCACCCCCAGTACCACCAATAAATAAATAAATAAATAAATAAATAAATAAATAAAATTAATTAAAAAGTTGTTTATTGTGTATTCCAGCTTAAGCAGTTTAGACCTGTAGTTTTAATAGTAATAAATATTCATCTCATGTACTCTTTGTAGCTTATTATAGCACCTATCAACTTCTTTTCTTCTATTGAGAGTTTGTGTTCTAATTTGTTTTGAATTTTATGAAAATGTGTATGTACCTTTAGAGGTATACATTTAGAAGGCTGAGAGAGAAGTAGATAGATTTAACTTTAGAATTATGTAATTTATCTGATAAAAGTATGTGCATATTTTAAATATATATATTTGCATATCGATGTAAATATAACCTGCCATTTGCTAGTAAGCAAAATTTGATTAAAAAATAAAAGCTTAAAAAACAAGCAATAGTGAACTGGGTTTGGTGGCACGCACCTTATGTAGTTACTTGGAAAGTAGAGATGGGAGGGATCTCAAGTTCAGGCTAGCCTGGGCAATTTAGTGAGACCCTGTTTCAAGATAATAAAAAGGATGGGGTTATAGCTGAGGAGTTGAATACCCTGCATTCTATCCCCAGTACCATACATTAATTAAAAAAAAAAAAAAGGTGAGACCACATCGACTAACCAACTCCTTTTTTGGGGGGTATAACCTTGGATATAGTACAAATACCTGCATTAAAGGGAAAATGTTATTCTCTTAAGTTCTTTCACTTGAGAATGTGCAATCCTTTTAATTTGAAAAAAGTAAAGGTGGGCTTTAAAAAGCCCTTTGGCATGAAAATATGATAGCACATCAGCTACTCGTGTTAAAGATTGAAGTTGATGAAAGCATATGAAAGCATATTTGAAAAACCTACTCTCATACTTTTAACTTTTCAGATTAGAACGAGAGTATTTCTCCAAAAACAAGAAACTAAGTGAAGAGGTGGAGGAACAGAAGAAAGTAATTTTAGACCTTTCGAAGAGACTACAATATAATGAAAAAAGTTGCAGTGAATTGCAGGAAGAACTTGTAATGGTAAGGATGAAAACCCTATGGTGAGCACTTTATTGGGTCATATTTGATGTATGGCCGGCTTCCTCCTGCCCCTCGCCACATACCATGAGGTAATAGTATCAAGGTAATTTTAGTGACATTGATATAAGATTTCAAAACTAAAATGTGTATTTATTAAACATGTACATAATAAAACCTCTCTATTTTAAAATAATTGGGGAACATAACTGAATTAATAAAAAATCTTAATTATAGAATATTTTAAAGTATATTCAGGGGTTATTTTCTTTTTTATACATGGTACATAAAATATTACCTAAGTAGAAGGGGGATCAGGGTTTATATTAATAGATCTGATAATTTAAAATACTTCTTTTTGTAATCATTTTGTACCTGTTTATTCTGTCTTAATTCCCTGAAATCTAACTTTTACACTATTGGCAAATTATTATTTCTAAAATATTGATCTGTTCTTGTCACCTGCCATTTATTAAAAAAATTAGTGACTTCTATTGCTTTCATAATGAAGTCCAACGCCTTGTCATATAATCTAAGACCTTTTCCCTTTTGTATCTATGCTAACATTTTTAGCTACTTTTTTTTTTTTTGCTTTTGCCCTGTATCTGTCTTGGTTCAATTACATCCAAGTACTCCAGGCTTTAAATAACAAATATTTCGGCCGGGCATGGTGGTGCACACTTGTAATCCCCGCACTTGAGAGGCGGAAACAGGAAGATCGCGCTGGTTTGAAGCCAGCTGGTTTAAGAGACCCTGTTTTCAAATAAAAATATAAAAACAGGTCTGGGAGTGTAGCCTGGAGGTAAAAGGGTTTCCAGGAACCCCAGCACCACCAACACCCCCCCCCCCAAAAAAGAAAAAAACAAATATTTTAAGCTGGGTGTGGTGGCGCATGCTTATATCCCCATGCTTGGGAGGCAGAGACAGGAGGATTACGCAGGTTCAGTTTCGAAGCCAGCCTTGCTAGCTTAAGAGACCCTGTTTCCAAATAAAACAGAAAAAAAATTAGGTGTGGGAGTGTAACCTGGAGGTAGAAGGGTTCCATCCCCAGTACCACAAAACAAAACAAAACAAAACAAATATTTTAGCTGAGTGTGGTGGCATACTCCTGAAGTCGCAGTTTGGGAAGCTGAGACAGGAGGATCAAAGATTTGAGGTCAGCCTCAGCAGTTTGGCAAGACCTTGTTTCAAAAATAAAAAGGGCTGGGTGTTTCACTTTCATTTAGAGGTGGAATGCCCCTAGATTTAATTCCCAATACAAAACAAAACAAAAAAACCAAAAACAAACAAACCCCAACAACACATATTTTTATATTGTTGTTCAGGCTGTAATTATTGTGACCCATGTTGACTTAAATGCTCCTACTTTTCTTCTCCATCAATAAAAGTAAATTTCTATATATCCTCTAATGCTCTGCTCTGAGATCTTGCAATCCGTAAAGCTTTCCATGATTCTGTTTTTGTTTTTGTTTTTTTTTTTTTTTGGTGGTACTGGGGTTCCTGGAAGCCCTTCTACCTCCGGGCTACACACCCAGACCTATTTTTACTTTTTTTTTAAAATTTGGAAACAGGGTCTCCTAAGCCAGCACGCGCGGCTGGCTTCAAACCTGCGCGATCCTCCTGTCTCTGCCTCCCAAGCGCGGGGATTACAAGCGTGCGCCACCATGCCCGGCATGATTCTGTTTTTTTTTTTTTTTTACTCTCATCCACCTTATCAGAGTTCTTCCCCTCCTCAACTGTGCTTTAATACTTAGTTTAGTATTTTTTATCATAACTGTTATCAAAATCTGATGTGTATTATCTCTTCCAAGAGACTATGAATACCTTGAGATTAACTTAATTCATTTTACATACGCAGATCTCCCTATAGTACCTATCGCAATAAAAATTTATTGAATAGGTTTATTTGGTTGATACATAATACTCCTACTCTTCGGTTTGCTGGGATCTTTGTCTTGCTCTCCACAGAGACTTGGCTATTTCACTTTCAATTATGTGCCACAATTCTTAGTGGTTTTAGTTATTGAAAAAAGTTACCGACTTCCGGGAAGATGGCGACCGAGAAAAGCGGGGCTTAAGAGTCCCGCTAACAACCAATCTCCATTACCACAAAAAGAGCGCCTTTCATAGCCAGAAAACACCATCACCAGAAAAACAAAAAAACCACCAGGCTCCAGAGAGAAAGCGGACTGAGAACAGAGCTCAGGGCCACAGAGAAGACACACGTGCCCGAGGACGCGGCAGCAGCGCCATACTGCCGGCGGCAGCGGCGAACTCAGCGGACGGCTACAGCAAGCCGAGGTGAGCCGATGCGGAACAGCCAGGCGGGATCTTTCGGCGCAGACAGCATTTAAAGCTCCCAGTGGCTGAGCTTAGCACACGCTGCAGGGATTCAGAGTGGAAATCAAAACCAGAGAAGAAAAAATACGCCAGCCTCATGGCCGAGGGCGTGGCAGAGGCGCCATATTGCCACCGGCGGCGGCAGCAGCAGTGAATTCACCGAGTCCAGTACAGCTACATCTACGTACTCAAGAACAGTGAGTCAAATTGCGGGCCACAGAGGAGAAATCCCAGTATTGTGCCTCCTGGGACTTGACCCAGTGAGGGAGTGGTGGTGGCAGAGATATCACACCATAGGAGAGCGTGCAACCTGGCACCCCCCATAGTTTAAAGCAGCCTCTATCGACTCCCTGGGTCGGAGACTCTGTGATACAACCCAGTAAAGAAGTAGTAGGGTCTGAGATAATACAGACTCGAGATCCAGAGCACCTTAAGTGAAGCCATAGTGACCCAAGGGAAGAACCCAGAGAAGGCACAAACCTCCGAAATCATGGGAAAGAGGAATAACACTGAAGTAATGAATGTGCACAACCCCACAACATCAGAACCTGATAAAACAGAAAATCAGAGATTTCTAGAAGATCAAATCAGGAAAATAACTGTAGAAATAATAGAGGTGCTTCGAAAAGAACTCAGAGAGAGCCAAAAAGAGATAAAGGATGCAATTAATGAAGTAAAGACCTCAATTCAAAGCACAAACAACCGATTAGACCACATGGAGAACAGAATCTCGCTCTTAGAAGATGAGCAATCCAAAAATGAATGCATAGTTTCTAATCTAGAAAAAGATATCCAACAGCAGGAATCTGACATTGAAGAAATATGGGCCCATCTTAAGAGAGCTAACCTAAGAATAATTGGAATAGAGGAGGGAAAAGAAAGTGATACCAAAGGGATCAAAAATCTCTTCAAGGAAGTAATAGCAGAAAATTTTCCAAATATAGAGCAAGAGGTTGATACACAGATCCAGGAAACTTATAGAACTCCCTTTAGACAGGATCCGAGAAGAGGATCCCCACGCCATATAATTGTCAAAATGACCAATGTGGAAGCCAAGCAGAGAATCTTAAAGGCAACAAAAACAAAGGGCCAAGTGACATTCAGAGGCAAACCAATTAGAATCACTCCAGACTTCCCAAACCAAGTCATGAGAGCCAGAAGGGCTTGGAGTAACATATTCCAAACTCTGAAAGAAAACAACTTCCAGCCAAAAATTTCCTATCCAGCAAAACTTTCTATCAAATTAGATGGAGAAATAAGAAGCTTCCATGACAAACAGAAACTGAAGGAATTTATGTCTTCAAAACCAGCGCTAGAGAAAATACTCAAAGAGATTAACTACAAAGAAGAAATAGGTAACACTCACCAGAACCAGAGAAACAAGAGCTTCCATCCAACAGACAACTAAGATTGGTTATCTGTGGAGATTCATTATTTATGTTAGTCTTTTACCTATCTCTAAATTGTATTGTTTGCCTTTATTGTTGTTAATTTTTAGGATTTCTAGTTGGAATATTAATATACCTTCAGATATAGCATTTGGAAATATTTTATCCAATTCTATTAGTAACTTTTAACTCTGTTTACATTGTCTTTGGATATACAATATTTTCTTTTATTTTTTAGGGAGTTTGTATATTCTTCTGTTGCCTGTGCCATTGTAATCATATCCAAGAAATCACTGCCAATTTCAATGTTGTGAGGTTTTATGACCCAGATTTTCTCCTAAAAGTTTATAGTCTTAAGATTTATATTTAGGTCTTCTATCTAGTTTGAGTTAATACTTGTATGTGGGATTAGGTAAGGGTCCAATTTTATTCTTTTCCATGTAATTATTATTTTTCAACAATATTTATTTAAAAGATTATTATTTCCACCACCAAATCTTCGTGGAAACCTTGTCAAAAATAACTTGACAATATAGGGAAGAAGTTAGCTCTAGGCTTGTATTTAACTCCAATGGTCTATATATCTGCCTTTAGAACAGTACTACACTGTTTCAATTATTGTAGCTTTATATGGCTTGAAATCAGAAAATATACATCTTCTAGCTTTGTTTTTGCTTCGAGATTGTTTTGGGTATCTAGAGTCCATATTCCATATCAGGATAGATTTTTTTCTGAAAAATAAATATATGATAGTTTCACCTAAAAAAAATATTCTCTGGTAAGAAAGAAAGCAAAAAGAAATATTGAAATGTTATCTTTAAGTCATCAAAAGCTTGGTATCAGACAAATGAAACTGTTATGTGAGATTATCATTTTTAATTTTGGATAAATTGCTATAATACTAGATGTCAACCACTAAGCCAAGCATGGGAGGGAGGGATGGGGAGAGAATGGGGTGGGGATCGGGTGGGGGCTGACTGGGCGATGTGTGCATGTATGTCTACAAAAGTTTGTATCCCACTATGATGTATGAATACAGTGCACCAATAAAATAAAATTAAAAAAAAAAAAAAAGAAAAAAGTTACCATTACTTTTTTGTCTCAAAAAAGATGAAGACTCTGGGTTATACTAAAAATTGGTGGCCAGATCAGTGCTGCCCAGATAGAAGGGCAATGATGGGATTAAACTAAACTCTTCAGCATTTTCAAATGACCCAGTATTATATATAATCTTCATTCATCCCAACATGGTCAGTGTGTTTTTTTCTCATGGATCACTATCGTTACTTTGCCTGTGGTTCCGTTGTGGTTTGGGTACTTGAATGTGGAGTTTTAGAAAGTTAAAAGCTCTCTGTAGGAGTATATTTTAGTGTGTATTTACTGTTAGGTGTTACCCTGAATTTCTTGGGCTGTCCTACCTGTCTGTTTTTTTTATACTTCTCCAAAGTCTAGAATTGAACCCAGGGCCTCATGCATCACTTTACCACTGACTGACATCCCCAGCCTCTGTCCTACCTCTTAACTCCCAGTTTAGGAGGATTTTTCAGTGATGGAGACAAATACATTAGGGTTGTGGAACCTTGTACTGAATTTAGTTTGCTTGTTTATTGGACACTGTACTCAGCAGTCTGAGAGTTACTCAGAGTTATAACTAAGAGTGTAAAAATGAAGACATCTTCACCAATATAAGTTTCATGGATTCTCCTAATTCTGGCTTTCTAGAACTCTGGTGAATATATGCAAAATAAAATGGGACTTGCTTAACTCATTACTGAATCTATAGTTGTCATGTAAATAGAAACTTTTTCTTGGTGCTAACAGATTGCATGTTTATTTAACTTTTGCGGTTTGATGGATGGTCTAAAATAAGGCAAGTTGCATCTCACCAGCAGTCTCTGTTTGCTTGGCACTTTTTCTACTGAACACTATTGTTTTGATAGTAGTGCTGAAAATTGTAGGCTGTTTCTTCAAGTCTTTTCTTCTAAAAGCAGTTGCAGATCCATGAATAATTCCTGCTGAAGAGCTAATAAGATGTTAAAGAAATCATTCAGATTGCATCCTCAGCAATGTACAGTTTATGTGGTTCAGACTAATTAATAATATGTTTCCATTTCTTTCATCCCTCTCAGCTTTGTGTTTTACTTTCTTCCATCTTTCTTTTTTCTCATTTTATTTTCCCTTTCCTATTAGTTTTCTCCTTTTACTTTTGATGTTTTATGCTTATTAGAACTATTGTTCCTTATTTACTTACCTTACTATAATGTGACATATAAACTCATTTAGTGAAAATTTATTGAGTTAAATGCTATTACTTGATATAGTAAGTACAGTTTTTGTGTTTTTATAAAAATTAATTTATCGCTTTTTCTAAATATATTTTTTCTTGTGCATATTGATTTTTCAATAGATTAGTAGCCTTTAAGAGAAAAAGGGTTTAAAAATGTACTTTAAAAGAAATATCTATCAAATGAAAAATTTAAAGCCATAAAAATGGAGCTTTTCTAGGTCTACATCCTCACTGTCTGGCTGGTGCTTTGGATTCATAATTTTGGTTGAGTGAAGAGAAACTGACATAGGAGGAAGCTTTTACCTTTTGCTTTTTTCATTTTGGAAATGAAATTGTTTTCATGATATCTCATAATCCAGTGTAATCTAGTGTACAGTTATATTTATTTTTAGCATCATAGTTTTGATATTTTGTAGAGTTTAGATGGGAAACATAAATTACCTATGGGTAATTTTTCTCTCCCTTTGAGATAACAGCTTGTTTTCTAGTTTAGGTCATGTTCATGGCCATTTTTCAAGTCTTGGTCTTTCCTTTCTTGGAAGAGAAAATTATAGCCACTTTCTTCATGGGTTTTCTACTGAGATCAAGGTGTTAATAATAAGATACAAAGACATAAGGACATTTTGAGACTTAAAAATAATAACACGTTGTATAATTTGGTAGCATAGACTTTCAGAGATGAAAGGGTCTTTAGAGATCTAGTTCAGGAAACACAAAGTGTTAATAACCATTTGGAAAATGAGTGCTTCTGTGTTTCAAGAGTTATAAATGTAGGACATAATTTTGGAAAAGTCCAAACTGGGTAAAGCCTAAGACTTTGGGGTGCATGTAACAAATAGATACTCAATTGACTTCAATTTTAGTGAAATTCTTCTTATTGAATGCCTGGATTTATAAGATATTGTTAGTATAGTATATAATAATTGTTTTAATGTCATAGAATTAGTAGAATTTCAACATAGGAACCTAAGGATTTAACAAAATTAGTTTCATATTCATATGAACATGAGAATATAGTACATGAAACCTGATAGAATTTGGCTTTAAAAAGTTTGATTAAAAATTGAGTTTCTATTTAATAACCTATGAATTTAATAATGATTTAATCAACTACTAAACGTAGCTGGACTTCTAGTTTAAGCTGCTCAGGGATCCTGCTCATACAAGCTCAGCAGAGGCTGGACAGATCCAGCAGGGCCTCACACAGAGCACTGAGTTTGATATTTGCTTCTCCTGAGCAGAGCAGGGGAGCATTCATTTTCAAATTGGTATTATGAGGACTTGCTTTGTGCTTTCTTCAATGAAATTTTCTTAAGTCCATCATTTCTTGAGATTTGTTTTACTGCCACTCAGTAATATTTAGTTACTGTTTTAGGAGAGATCATATATTGAAAAGGGAATTCTATTCTCACGAGGTTTTGCTCAAAGAATGCTTTAGTCTCTAAAGAACTTGTGATTGAAAATGGTCAAGTTTATATTTTTCCCCTATACTTTGGGGGTTTAACTCATTATATAATAATAATGATCACTAGCATTAGGGTTTTGAAAGTACTTTGTTATGCTTTGTGGAGAAGTTAAAGTTTCTTAATATTTTTGCTTCAAATGATCTCTTAGGTTTGCGTTAGGACATGAATAGGATTGTATAGGAGATATTTAAACTAATGGACTAATAGTCTATTCTGCATTTTTATTAAAAGTTTTTTTTTGGCAGCACTGGGGATGGAACCCAGGGGTATTCTATCACCGAGCTACACCCAAAGTCCTATTTTTTATTCTTTACTTTGAAACAGGGTCTCATTGAGTTGCAAAGGGCCTCACCAAGTAGCTGAGGCTGTCCTTGAACTGTGATTCTCCAGTGTCAGCCTCCCAAATTCTGGGATTACAAGTGTGTGCCACCATGCCCGGCAGCATTTTTATTAAAATTTATTCCTGTATTTCATTTACCATAGTAGTATTAATACGTGAGCATTGTTTTTGTTGATATATCACTTTCTGTGCTTCTTAATGGCTCTTAAAATTTAATATTGTTATGTATTTATTGAGTATGTGTCACAAAAAATTTTTACTTCTCATTCTGGGAAGGTAGTATTATTACCTCAATACCCAAAACTAGATGGATATACCACAAGAAAAATATAGACTACGATTCCTTTTGAATACAGATGCTGCATTTTTTTTTCACCGTGATACTAGTAGATTGATTTTTTAGCAAGATGTAAAGAATTACACAGTGACTGAGTGGGATTTATCCCAGGAATGTAAGAATGGCACAGTAATAATATGCCTACAACAGTATGGATCTTTCTATAGCAGTATGTGACATAGAGCCTCCATCTCCTATCCATTCTATGTGGAAGAATCCTAGTCAATACAACTGTCTTCTGTTGATAACATTTACATTTTGTGTGTGGCTTTCTACCTCTGGGCTATACTCCCAGACTAATTTGGAAACAGGGTCTCACTAAGTTGCTGAGAGCCTCGCTAAGTAGCTGAGGCTGGCTTCGAACCTGTGCGATCCTCCTGTCTCAGCCTCCCAAGCGCGGGGATTACAAGCATGTGCTACTCCACCTGGCTGATAACATGTACTTTATTTAACTATTATTTTAAATATCAGATACTGTCTGAGTACTAGGTATATATTGGTGGGGATGAAGAAAAATACATTCTACCCTCCAGGAGCTTAATTTATTTGAGATAGACACAATGATAAAGGTCTGCTCAAATAGAACTAGAACATAATCATAAGAAATTCTTAGAAGAATGTGATCAAGGGCATTGATATAGTAAGGGATATAAGGACCAGCTTGTCTGAAGAAGTGATAATTTAGCCAACATCTGCATAAAGAAATACATATATATATATATATATATATATATATATATATATATAGTATTGATATATATAGTCCCTTTTTATGGTTTTGCTTTCTGTGGTTTTATCATACTGGTCAGGGGTCCAAGGAGGTGCCTCCAAGGGGACAGTGGGACCTTGACTCTCTTCTGGGTAGATTCTTGACCTATGCCACTGAAAAGAAATCTAGGATGCCTAAAAATTGAAGCACAAGCAAAGATTCATTAAGGAATAACAAAGGTAAGCCAGGCACAGTGGCATATGCTTGTAATCCCAGTATTTGGGAGGCTGAGACAAGAGGATTGCAGGTTTGAGGCCAGCCTTAACAATTTAGTGGGAACCTCAGAAATTCAGTGAAACCCTGTTTCAAGTAAAAAAAAAAATAAGACTGGGGATGTAGTTCAGAGGTAGATGCCCCTGGGCTCAATCTCCAGTACCACAAATAATTAAAAGTAAAAAAGAATAGCAAAAGTATACACACCCCAAAGCCAGAGTGCAGATGCCCCTATCCTCTCAGAGAAGAGTTCTGATTATTCATATGATTTTCTTGAGAAGAAATGTGCAGATCCCAAGGGATGCTTCTTTGAAAATCAAATCCCATGTCAATTATTTGATATTTGGAGTTCAGACTATTTCTTCTTGTCAAATAGTCTACCCATAAATCAGTGGTGGGCATATTGTGTAAGTGTTTGTACCTGGTGACATTTAAATTGGTTACATTTTTGTCTAGTCGGTCTGTACAAGCTTATGCTTGAGAGTTCATCTAACTGAAGGGACAAGCACGACTGGCCATTCTCATCGGCCAGGGTCTCTGTTTACCCAGGGTCTCTCTTCTCTCTCTTTGAGAGTTCATCTTTCTAAGTCTCGATTACCTGCTAATAACTATATTCCCCAGAAGTTTAATGGAAAATGTCAGAAATGAAGAATTCCTACTTTTTTTTTTCCAGTTACCTTGGAGTTTATTTAAACTAAGAGGAAAAGATCATGTTTTCATGCAATACACACTTGGTTCTTTAAATAACAACTGTGACAAATAGCAGAAAGAATTAAGGAATGTTGTACTTGTGATACATACAAAACACCAACATTTTGGATTGTACATAATTAAAGAAATAGCTCACTTTTAGAAATACTGTTAATAGCCAACACATAGAGGCATGTCTTAGGTGGGCATAGGAATGTAGTTAAGAAAAAAAATCATACTGGAACTACTCAATTTCTTTAAAATCATTGAGCAAGAAGAGCAACATTGAACTTCCACACTGATTTACACAATTTCTATACAGTACCTTGACTTAAATCCAAGAGCAAAAGTTAAGACTCTCATCCTCAATTTTTGGTAAACAACTGCATGGTAAACTTAGATGACTTTTCCCCCTGATTTTTACCTGGGAGTGGCCTTTTTAATATTTTATTTAAAAGAGGGCAGATTTGGCACTTTTATACTGATGTCACCAATGTTAATATTTCTTGGGATCTCAGGAAGATTCATATTCTTTACAGCTGATACAGCACGGGCTGGGGCTCCTGCTAAGCCAGCCTCAGATTTTTCCAGTTTATTCTGTGCATCAATTTGTGTAACAATCTCATTCATGTTGGTTTCCAACACCATTCCTCCCATCACCATTTCTGCAAGAATATTGTGAACCTTGTCTACGTGGAAAATCAAATCCAGTTCACAGACATTTTCAAAACATTTGTCCAATGTTTCCACAGATACTTGAATCAGATCTAAAATGCCAAGTTCACTTTCTGAAGAATCCACACAGAAGACAAAATAGAGCGTTGCATAATGTCTATAAATAAGTTTGTTGTCAGATCCTCCAATTAACGTAGGGCTGGTAGAACTTGGAGAGCCGCGGCTTCCCATGGTTGTTGAAGATGAGGATCGCCTTGATCATGGCTGGGCCAGGCCGACCGGGTGGGCGCTGGGCCGGGGCGGGGGGGGGGGCGAATTCCTACTTTTAAATAAAGAATTCACCTGGGTATGTGATGAACTCTGGTGTCATCCTGCCCGATTTGAGTGGCCCTTTGTCCAGCACTCCCGCGCTGTGTCCCCACCTGCCTGCTAATCACACGGTAGCAGTCCTGGTTATCAGACCGCTGTCACAGTATCGTGTGTTTGTATTTGAGTGAACCTTATTTTACTTATTAACTGCCCCACAGCAGAAAAGTAGTGAAGCTGGCAAAAATCATGATAGGCCAAAGGGATGCCTTAAAGTGCTTCCCTCAAGTGAAAAGGTGAAAGTATAAAAAGACATTTTGAGGGAGGACCACATTCACATAACCTTTATTATACTGTGTTGTTATGATTGTTCTATTTTGTTATTAGTTATCGTTACTTTCTTACTGTACCTTATATAAATGAAACTATCATGGGTCTATATGTATAGATAACATTTAGGGTGCGATACTCTCTGTACTTTGAGGCATCCTTTGGGGTTCTTGGAATATTTCTTCTGTAGATGAGGAGGAGCCACAGTATTTTAAGGATGTAATTTTGTCTTATAATGTCTGTTCTCCCATTCCGTCTGTATCTATGAGCATTCTTTTCATTCTTTCACTGGTACCTCCATCTCCTCAGCTTTTAAACAAGGTTAAGTTTCTTATGTATTTAAAAATACTTTTCTTTGACCTAGCTCTCCAATAGCTGTGCTTTATCTGCTCTTCTTACTAAGAAAGGTTGTCTAATCGTTCTATTTTCATTTGATTACGAAAACAAAACCAAAACCAAGAAAACCTCTAGGCTTACATCTTCAGCCTGTTCCAGGCGGGGCTATAAGTGCGCTGCAGTGAAATAGATTTCACCAGTCACCAGTGACCTCTAGGCCTGGTGAACACTTTTTAGTCATCGTTTTGCTTGATCTGGACATAGTCGAGGACTCTCCTTGAAATGTCCCCATATCTTGTTTTTCATGACATTAGGCCCTCTGTTTTTCTTCTTTTTTTGGGCTTCTTAGCTGGCTTCTTTCTAAGAAATGATAGAAAATCTTAAGAATTTGTCCTAGGCTCATTTCACTTCCTTTTGAACATCCTTAAGGCTAGTTTAGATGTCATTTGTAGATGAGTCCCAAACCTCTCTTCTGAGCTTTTCAATAGTATATTCAGGTATCTCCCATAATTTTTTACTTTATTTGCTCTTTGCTCACTCAAATTTATTTATTTAAGGCCTTATATTTACCAGGTGTTGTGCTGGTGCTAGGAGTATTTTATGCATATCCAGTGGAAATTAAAACAGAATTCATGATTCATATGCCTTGCTAAAAATAAATAAGCAAGTAAAAAAATAACAGACAAATAAGACCTTCCCTGCGTCTGTTACTTTCATTCAACTGCTGAAATCTACCTAGTTCTTTTCATTTGAAACTTTGGCATTAATATTGATTCCTTCCTTCATTTAAACGTTTCCCCCTCATCATCTGACCCAACCCAACCCAATGTAGTGTGACTTAGGTTTGTCAATTTCACCCTCTAAATATCTTGCCAGTGCATGCACAACTCCTTCTTCACTGAATTGTCTACACCAAGCTGCCATCACTTGACTTCTGCATTAGCTTCTGCTTGGTTCCAACTGCATTCACTTTTGATTGCCTTCTGGCAACTTGCCCCTTACCTGCAAGCATGATTTTTTACTTTTTTGTGCGGTACTAGGGATTGAACCCAGGGTTTTCTACCCCATAGCTCCACCCCAACCCTTTATGTTTGTTTTATTTGAAAACAGGGTTTTGCTAAGTTTCTGAGAACCTTGCTATGTTGCTAAGGCTGTCCTGAAATCATCCTGTCTCAGCCTCCTAAGTACTGGGATTACAGGCATAGGCCACCATGACTGGCTTGCAAGCATGCTTTTAAAAAGTATTCCTAGCTGGCGTGGTGGTGCACACTTGTAATCCCAGCATTTGGGAGGTTGAGACAGGAGGACCTGGGTTCATGGACAGCCTCAGCTGCTTAGTGAAGTCCTTTGCAACTCACTGAGACCCTGTTTAAAAATAAAGAATAAAAAATAGGGCTGGGGATGTAGCTCAGAGGTAGAATGCTCCTAGGATCCATTCCCAGTACTGCAAAATAAAACAAAACAACAACAAAAAAAAAACAACCTTAATTCTTTTGTCCCAGTTTCCTTATCTGTAAATTCTTATCTTTCCATTATAGGGTTAATTGTGAGGCTAAAAATACTTACACTAAATCTTCAGTAAATTACTAATGAGACCTTGTAGAATGTTACATTAATTCACGTAAGTGGTATGATTAAGACAGAAAGAAGATTTATTAATAATAAATTGAATGGAGTAATTAATATCTTTTTTATACTTAATTGTGCTCTGTATGTTCACACTAAAAATCTGCAGCTCTTAAATATGTGACCTTATTATGTATAACTTTTTTTTTCTTAATTAAAAGGCTAAGAAGCACCAGGCCTTCCTAGTAGAGACATGTGAAAATAACGTGAAAGAATTGGAATCGATCTTGGACAGCTTTACTGTGTCAGGCCAGTGGACATCAGGTTAGTTGAAGGTATAAAATGACAGATGCATCTGTCAATGTTCCAAAGTCACTACATTTTGGGAATTCTGCAGATGCCTTTTATAGCCCCTCATCTCAACATGTTTTGATTTGATGACATGATAAGAGGCGTTCTCACAGCAGTCAGTTGGCCTAGCTGGCTGGGAAAAGGTGATGGAATGTGGACCTGCTGTTGTCCTCCCAGAACTTGATTTACAAGTGTTGGGGTCTGTATGATTGGACAGACAAGGGCTCGCTTGCTGTGCTCTGAATCCAACTGAGAAAAAAGTCCTTATAGTATACCTGCGAGGGGAACAGATGTTTCGATCAAACTGAGCCAAATTCTGAGGCAACCTTCAGCAACTTAAAGGTCATGCATTCAAAAGGTTATGCAGGACACAGGCTGCAACAGAATGCATATTCTATACTGTTGCTTTCTAAGCTGGTTCTTGCCTTCATTTCCTACGACCACAGATATGTATACATTCTCCAGATAAGTGTGTTAAAATATTTTGGTTTTAGTTTTAGTTCACTTAATATGACTAAGAGGTATAAAAGTCCTTTATTAGGTAGAAATATTTGGGGAATTAGCAAAAACATGAATTTGCTAATGAATTCTGCTTATGATTTCTACTTTCTTAATTTTTGTGTTTTTTATGCCATTATGTATGCTATTGTAGCCTTGACATAAATATTTTCCTTTTCTACTTGTTTTCTTTTGCCATACTGTTAGTCTTGAATTGTTTAGTAGTTTTATTACAATTATATTCTTCTAAAGGCATATACAATTAAATTCCTTACATTGAGCTGCAGGGCTTTTTTTGGGGGGGGGGGTTTCTGGAGGCTGAACCTGAAGGGCACTCTAGCTCTGAGCCTCTGAGGTACATCCTCAGCCCTATTTTAATTTTTTATTTAGAGACAGGGTCTCATTAAGTTTCTGAGGCTGACCTGGAAATTGTGATCTTCCTATCTCAAGTACTGCTAAGTACTGGCATTATAGGCACACACCACCATGCCTGGCTGAGCTACAGGACTTTTCTTCTCTTCTTGGAATCCAACAGTAATTTGTAAAATGATTCTTTAGAAAACTCTTAAGTTCAGGAAAGTTTGTTATCCTTGAAAAAGTAAAAAGATCTGATCAAGAACCATATTTTTACATTTTGGATCTACAGATTTCTCAGTAAATTAGTATAAACTGAATGTGCTTTGCTTTTTTTTTATTTGCTTTTATCCTTCCTTTTTTTTTTTTTTTTCCCAGTACTGGGGATAGAACCCAGAGGCATTCTACCTTTGATTTTTTATTCTTTATTTTGAAACAGGGTCTCACTGAGTTGCAAAGGACCTCACTAAGTAACTGAGGTTGTCTGCGAACCTCCTGTCTCAGCCTCCTGAATGCTGGGATTACAAGTGTGTGCCACCATGCCTGGCTTCCTTCATATGTTTTCAGCTGTAATTTTACTAGATTAATTTGTAGCTTGTTTTTATTTAAGAATGTCTTTAAAATATTAGAGTTTTATGCTTTTAACAAACCTGTTGAAAAAACAAAGTATATAAAAGTGAAATTATAGATATGGATATCCAGTTTTAGTTACATTTTTATTTGTTTTTTGTGGAACTAGAAATTGATCCCAGGGGCATTCTACTTCTGAGCTACACCCCCAGTCCTATATTTATTCTTTATTTTGAAACAGGGTCTCACTAAGTTGTGGAAGGCCTCATTAAGTAGCTGAGGCTGTCCATAAACCTCGATCCTCCTGTCTCAGCCTCTCATGGACTCAGATTACAAGCATGTGCCACCACATTTGGCTCATTTTAGTTACATCTGATACAACTTTGGAGGATAAAATTTTTTTGCAATGATAACCTTTTGTTTTTGAGATGTATCAGTGTTGTTTAACGGGTTTAGGATCTTTACAAGTTGTTAAATATTAGTATATATTATGCCTCAATATTATTTTAATACTTATTAAAGTTGAGTTAAAAACACTAAAACTAATCAGGTCATGTTTCTTTTGACTTTTAAAATGAGGATTAGGGATATAGCTCAGTGGTAGAGTGCTTGTCTAGCATGCCTGAAGGGCTAGGTTCAATCTCGTGTGTGTGTGTGTATGTGTGTGTGTGTGTGTGTGTGTGTGTGTGTGTGTGTGTGTGTTGTGTGTGTGTCTGTATCTCACTCTCTCACACACAATTTAAAAATGAAATACTTGGTAACAAAGACACAAATTATTATGAAGCCTTTAAAAATAGTGTTTTTTTTTTAACTAAAGTTTTGCTTTTTTTTTTTTTGGTGGTACTGGGGTTCCTGGAAACCCTTCTACCTCCGGGCTACACTCCCAGGCCTATTTTATACTTTTATAAATTTGGAAATAGGGTCTCTTAAGCCAGCCTGGCTGGCTTTGAACCTGCACGATCCTCCTGTCTCCGCCTCCCAAGCACGAGGATTACAAGCGTGCGCCACCATGCCCGGCCAAAGTTTTGCTTTTTATTCTTATCTTTTAGTAACTATCCTTTTAAAACTTACTACTTTCTTATATACATGTGTCCCCTTTTTATTATAGGCAATATATTCCCAGAAAAGGACTATGCACTGAATTAATAGTTTTTGGATTGTTATTGAGAAGGCTTTTTTCAAATTGTGTTGGATATTCACTCTTCTTCCCTCTTGGGTCCATGCTCCTCTGGTGTCTGTTTCACCTGGGCCTTGTAAGGCTGACTTCTATGGATCTGGGCTTCTTTGCCTGATGGTGTCCGGTTGAGTTGGGGTAGTAGAACCATCAGCAGTAGATGAAGAGGGTAGGGGAAGAAAGAAGTTAGGATAATTCTTTCCTCTGTTAAGGAGCATTTCTAGAGGTGGCTTCAGTTTTTCAGTAGCCACAGTTTCTCTTAGGTGAGCCCTCTTTCATAGATGTGGCTTTTGACTATGGTGACAGTGTTTCCTCCATTGGACCCAGTAGGCTTAGACAGAGTATTGGTTTCCCATTCTTGCCTGTTCTTGGTTTCTCATTGTATCTTATTTGTTCTATTAACCTCCCTACATTTTTCTAAATAGTGTCTTTATTAGAGTCTCTGTGGATGAACTGTTATGAGTCTATCATCCGATTCCCTGGTGACTCACATACCCACTTGGGACCTGGCTTCGTTCTTGCTCTTGCTTCCATGAATAGCTCGATATTACTATAATGGATTTTGTTTCTGCTTACACTAGCTCAGGTTGAGTTTTGGTTACTTAACCAAGAGGGATGTAATTAATAAGTTCTACTGCATATTATTTTATGGAAGAACAAGATTAATTAAAACATCCTACACCAATTCAAGTATATATGTGTGATATTCGTGAGACAAAATAGATCTCATGGTATGTATGTGTATATGTATATATCTTTCTATCTTTGAGTCTACTTCAAATGGAAATGTGTTCTCTGTAATAGCACATTCTTAGAATTTATAACCATTCAGGTATCTTGAGAAGAGTTTTCCAGAGACCTTCAGTTTTGTAGTAGGCAATGGTGCTCTGCAACTTTTTATTATCTCTATATATCTTTCATTTCAACCTAACCCCTACTTCAGGAAAAGTAATCCACAATTGAAGTTTTGAGGGGCAGTTACAAAATTGTTTCTTTGACTTGCCATTTGAAATAAAACAAATTAAAGTTATTTTCTTGAACTAATCTTGGTGCACATAATTTTGTATTATCTGTCTTTAAGTTTCATGGTCTGCTATATTAAGAAACGTTGAGAGGCAAATGCAACTCATCATCCTGTCTTCACGTAGCAGATAAGCAAACCTTTAGTTAGTTCAAGATGTTCAGGATTTCATTTATGTAGAGCCCAGTGTGACAGTTTATACCTCATTTCATGCCTCCAGCACCTCCACCATTGGCATTCATTGGTCGCTCTACTTGTACCTTTGTTTTCTTATTTTAGTCTACTTTCTTATTTAAATTCAAATTAAATTTTATTTTGTAGTGCTGAAGATAAAACACAGGGTCTTGTGCATGTTAAGCAAGCACTCTACTACCTGAGCTATAGCCCAGCCCGTTTTGTCTGCTTTCTTGATGGCTATGAGAGAGCTCACTTAAAAACCCAAGTTTCAGATTTCCAGTTGTACAATGAATAAGTTCCAAGGATCTCATGGATATCATAGTTAATAATACTGTATTGTATACTTGAAATTTCCTATGAAAATTGATTGTAATTTTCTTTGCCATCCCACCCCTACAAGATAACTGTGTATAAAGATGGATGTGTTAATTTACCTGGTTATAGTGTAGTCATTTCAATGTATAGTATAACAAATCATCACAGTGTATACCTTGAGTTTAAGCTTTTTTTTTTCAGTACTGGGGATTGAAACCAGGGGCATTCTAACTGAAAGCTACACCGCTAGCCCTCTTGTATTTTTTTTGTTTTAAAACAAAGTCTTACTAAGTTGCTGAGGGTCTTGCTAAATTGTAGAGGTTGGCCTTGAAACTGCGATCCTCCAATCTCGGCTTCCTCAATACTAGGATTGCAGGGGTATACCATGATGGCTTGCTTGAATTTGTGAAGTTTTTATTTGTCAGTTATACTTCAGTAATGCCAGAAGAAGACAACAACAACAACAGCAACAACAACAACAACAATCTGTTAGAGCATGTCTTTCCTTTGATCTAAACTTTCAGGGTTCTGCATTCCACTTATAAGCCAAACTGCTAGCAGTGATTTGCAGAACCCTTCTGGATTTTTCTCTATACTATATTACTCCTTGATCTTATTTTCTACTAATCTCCCCCAGTTTTCTGAGATTGGGCCACTATGGCCTTCTGACATTTCTTTTCTTTCTTTCATTTTTTTGGTACTGGGATGGAGCCCAGGGGCATTCTACCTCAGAGCTATACCTCTAGCCCTATGTTTTATTATTTATTTTGAGACAGGGTCTCACTGAGTTACAAAGGGCCTCACTAAGTAGCTGAGGCTGTCCACGAACCACTGTCCTCCTGTCTCAGCCTTCCAAATGTTGGGATTACTGTGTGCACTGCCACGCCTGGCTTCGTCATTACTTGAATACATGGAATGTGCACTTGCCTTAGGGGCCTTGGTGATGGTCAGTTTTTCCACCTGGGAGACTTTTTGTTGTCTAGCATATCAGGGCAGCTCTCTTCCTTTGTTTCCTTAGGTCTGTGCTCAATTGCCAGCTTCTCCATGGAGCATACCCAATATACATTCCCATGTCCTTTGCTAACTGTCTCTCTCCCTTTTCCCTCTCTTTTTTTTTTTTTTCTGAACACTCACTGATTTCAAACATTTTTGACATAATTTATGGTGAATTTCTTATTATATCTAAGCTCTGTGAGGGTAAGACTCTTTTATCTTTTTTTCTCATATATGATACTGGGGTTTGGGCCCAGGGGTGCTCTACCACTGAGCTCTTTTTATTTTATTTTCAGGTAGGGTCTTGTTAAGTTGCTCAGTCTGACCTCAAACTCACAGTCCTCCTGCCTTAGCTTCCAAACTTGCTGGGATTACAGATGTGTGCCACTGTACCCATCTTACTAATGTATTTTACAAAACTTGATACAAAACAGTTACTGAAAATATATTTTCTGACTATGAATGAATAAAAGTAAAAATGAATCAATAGTAGGTTGAAGTCTATTTTACATTTAAAAATTTGACATTGTAAAGGTAGTCATAAAATCTCTTTCCAAATTATAGCATCTCTTGGGTAACCTCTGACAAAGAGTCACCAGGAAAATTGACCGTCAATAGACAAGAGGCATTCTTTCATGCATCATAGAAGTCTCACCTTTTTTTGTCTATCATTAGACTATTGTTAGGCAAAGTAGCCTCAACTTACTTGGTCAGTGATTTTTATTTCCAATTTTTGCTTTCTACTTTCCATTAAAATTGTACTATAGGGGCTCATATATATGTGTATACATATATATTTATTTATTTTGGTGAAAATTGTTATAGTAGAGTATGAGGGAGAAATACTTTCCCAATTTGAATCCATGTAGTTAGTCTTTCTGCCTCAAGTGTTTCTTCTGAGCTTGAAGCAAACATCTGAAATGTGACTTTTTCTTCATTAGGTTCATGAAAGAAAGTTTGGTTTTGGCTCAGTCTTGAGACCTTGCCAGGGTAGTTAACTTTCATGTAGACTAAAGCTTCAACCTTCTTCAGCTTTTTCTTCCTTCAGGAAACTATTTGTAATTCTCTAGAAAATTGGAGAAGCAGAAGGACATTAGGAAATGATAGAAACACAGTTGGATGCCTTTAGGCATTTCCAATATGGTTTAGGAAAATCAAGCCAAGAAACGGAATGTTTCATCTCTTCCCATACTTCTTTCAGAAAGGAATATTGCCTAAATCTAGCATCTTTCCTAGATTTTAGTTGCTCTTATGAATTTGTGGTTAGTTCCTGTTAACTAGAGATTCACGGGTTACTGAGAAACTAAGGCACCCAACACAAGTTTCATTTGGTATCAGTTGCTGATTTCTTCTCTCTTGGTTCCTTTATCTCTCTATTCACTGATGTTTACAAACCAACCTTGCCCTACTGCATCATGTTCATAGATTCCATTTAAGAAATCCTGTATAGTGGTTTCACTAAGAGTACTCAACATTCTATAGTAGGTCAGAAATATATGCCTACATGTGTCTTTCACTGACTTTTCCTGATATGAAAAATACCTAAAACTGTTGAAATATCCTGTTTCAGGTATTTCCATTTTGGTTAAGGTTGGCCAAAACAGAAGCCTACTTCCATTTAGCTTCATCTACTTATAGTATGTTAAAGATGGCTGGCAGTTTGTAATCAAGCAATTCTGTATTATTTAACTTTGTGCTAATTACTGCTCATTTCTAACCATCTTCTATACTCTACCTATTCTCTTCATTTTGGGTTTTATGTCTTCTATTTACCAACTTTCTCAATATTTTACTTCACAGTTATGTGAATATTTTACAATAGTTAATGCAAAGCAGTCACTAAAATTATTTGTTGATTATAAATGAATAAAAGTATAAATGAGTATTATTAGTTAAGAAATTTATTGTAAAATTAAAACTTAAGCAACCCTGAGAAGACCTGAGGAAGAGAGGTCAAGAAAAGGAAGTTGGGGGTTTAGAAAAAAATGACTAATGAGCCACATTTTAAGTACTGGCATGGGTGGACAAATTTGAGTTTATGGAAGCTTTTTTTCTTGGTTACTGGTGATAGGCTTGAGGTCACTGTTCATGAACAGGGCCAAGGGGAGATAGCCGTATGTAGATGTGGTAGAATCTGGAACATTCTGAGTCCTTTGCTTTTGCCTCTCGCTGCAGTTAGAGTATAGACCAGTAGGTCCATCAGTATTTCTATCTTATGTCTAGTTATGTGTAATAACAATGAGTTTTAGAAGGTTATGCTTACTATTTTACTTTAAAATCTTATCCAAACTTTTATTTGGCAAACTGATTTGACCCATACAACTATATATGGAAGGGGATTCTATGAAATATTTGCAGTTTGACGAAGTTCATGTGGTATTGTAGCAGTCTGTTCTTTGTCAACTTGGTAACTATATACATCTTTAAAAAATTTTCCCCCTTTGTACTGGGGATTGAATCTAGGGAATTCTTCTGGGTTCAGTTCTCCATAACTACTACTACTTCTCCTCTTTCTCCTCCCTCCTTCTTCTCCTTCCTCTTCTTCCCTCCTCCCTTGTCCTCCTTTCTCCTTCTCTCTTCTCCCTCCTCCTCTTTCCTCTTCCTCTCTCCTCCTCCTCCTCCTCCTTTTTCCTCTGAACTATGATGCCAGTCTTATTTTATTTATTTTATTTTTTGTTTTGAAACAGGGTCTTGCTAAGTCTAGAGGGCCTCGCTAAGTTGCTGAATCTGGATTTTTTTTTTTTACAGTCTTTTGAGGAATCTACTTGCTGATTTTCATAGTGGTTGTACTAATTTACAAGTCCACTAACAGTGTATAAGTGTTCCTTTTGTCCCACATCTTCTTAAACATTTACTATTATTTTTATTTTTGATTATTGGCATTCTAACTAGTGTGAGATGAAATCTCAGTATAGTTTTGATTTACATTTCTCTGATAAAGAATTGAACATTTTGTCATGTTTGTTTAGTTCATTTAGTTATTTTTTGTGTTAAGTGCTTTAAGTTCTTTTTATTTTTATTTTTTTTTTTGTGTGTGTAGGTGGAATTGGGGGTGGAACCCAGGGGCATTCTATCTCCAAGTTAAACCCCCAGCCCTATTTTTTATTTTAATTTATTATTATTTTTGTGGTACTGGGGATGGAACCCAGGGCCAATCTACTGTTGAGCTACACCCCAGCCCTACTTTATATTCTTTATTTTGAAACAGGGTTTCACTATAAATTGCAAAGGCCCTCACTAAGTAGCTGAGGCTGTCCACGAATTGCAGTCCTCCTGACTCAGCCTCCCAAATACTGGGATTACCAGTGTGTGCCACCATGCCTGGCTCTCTTTGGATAATCTTAATATCAGTCGTCCGTCAGAAGAGTAGCAGACAAAGGTTTTCTCTCATTTTGTAGGCTTTCTCTTCTCACTCTTGTTTCCAAGCTTTTAAATTTGATGGCATCCCATTTATTAATTCTTGGTATTATTTCCTGAACTTGAGGATTCCTATTGAGAAAGTTGTTGTTTGTAAAGCTTATATGTTGGAGTAATTACCCAATCTTTTCTTCTAGCAGGTACAAAGTTTCTGATATAATTCCTAGGTCATTGATCCATTTTAAGTTGACTTTTGTGCATGGCAACGTATAGAGATCTAATTTCATTCTTTTACATTTGGAGATCCAGTTTTCCAGTCATCATTTGTTGAAAAGGCTGTCTTTTATCCAATGTAAGTTTTGGTGCTTTTGTTAAGGGTCAGATGACTGTTAGTGTGGGTGTGTCTCTGTGTCTTCTATCCCATTCCACTGCTCTATGTGCCTGTTATTATGCCAGTTCTATGCTATTTTATTAGTACAACTCTGTAGTATAATTTAAAATTGGGTATTGTGATGCCTCCAGCTTTTCTTTCTTTCTTTTTTTTTTGCTTAGATTGCCTGGTTATTCTGGGTTATTATTCTTCCATATGAATTTTATGACTATTTGTTGTAGTTCTATGAAGATTATATTTGGTATTTTTATGGGGATTACATTAAATCTGTAGAATTCTTTTGGTAACATGGCAATTTTAGCAATATTAATTCTGCCTTATCTATGAAAATGGAAAAGAAAGTTTTCCATCTTCTAGTGTCTTTAGTTTCTTTCTTTAAGCTTGTATAATTTTCATTATAGAGACTATTTACTTCCTTGGTTAGGTTTATTTCTAGATATTTTATTTTTCAGGCCTATTGTGAATGGGACTATTTTTCCCATTACTTATTTTTCAGTGGATTTATTACTGGCATGATGCATTTCTTGAATAATGATGTTATATCCTGTTATGTTGCTAAATTTTTCTTTTTTTCAGCTCTAGAAGACTTCTGATAAAGTTTTCTGGATCTTCTAAGTATAAGATCACATCATCTGCAAACACGCAAACTGTGATAATTTAACTTATTTTTTTTCTGATTTGGACCCCTTTTCTTCTCCTCTCCTCTTTTCATCTCATCTCATCTCAACTTCTCTTTTGAATAGGAGTGATATGAGTAAACATCCATGTCTTATTCCTGATGTTAGAGAAAATTCACTATGATGTTGGCTTTGGGTTTGCTGTAGATATCCTTTATGATGTTTAGCTAAGTTCTTACCATCCCTATTTTCTTCAGTATTTTCATTATAATGGGTGCCGAATTTTGTTGTTGTGTCTCCTGAGATGATTATGTGATTTTTGTCCTTAATTCTACATATGTGGTAAATTACATTTATTGGTTTGTATATGTTGAACCATCCTTTCATCCCTGGAATGAAATCTGTTTGATCATGATGTACAATCTTCTTAATGTGTTTTTGAATATGCATAGCTAATTAAGGATTTTTATATCTATATTCCTTAAAGATATGACCTATAATTTTTTTTCCCTTGCTGTATCCTTGTCTGATTTAGATTTCAGAGTGCTACTGACTTCATAGAATGAAGAAAGTTGCAAAGGGCCTCAATAAGTAGCTGAGGCTTGTCGTGAAACTGAGATCCTTCTGTCTCAGCCTCACAAGTACTGGGATTACAGGGATGTGCACTACTGCACCATCACACCTGCTGGCATCTCCTTTTTTTTGTGTGTGGGTCTGGGGATGGAACCCATGGGCATTTGACCTCTGAGTTACACCCACTGCCCTATTTTTTATTCTTTATTTTGAAACAGGGTCTCACTAAGTTGTGAAGGTCCTCACTAATTAGCTGAGGCTATGAACCGCAATCCTCTGGTCTCAGCCTCCTGAATGCTGGGATTACAAGCGTGCGCCGCCATGCCTGGCTCTAGCATCTACTTTTAAATTTCTGATTATATTAATTCGGGTCTTCTCTTTCTGTGATCCTTCTGTCTTAGTTTCACAAGTACTACAATTATAGGTGTGTGCCACTGTGCTCAGCTTCAATACTCTCTTTTGTGTTGACTTTAGTCCTAATACTGGTAACCAGATTCAGAGATTTTCTGCTTATAAAAATCAGAGAAGGCCTAAGTAGACTATCTATATTCTAGAAACACCATGGTAAGTTAGCGGATGCTAGCAATCTCCACGGCTCAAACCTTTTTTGTTTACTGCCTAGACTTTATTACCCATTATGATAACCATGTGTACTTTGTCTCTGGAAGTTAATTATTATCACCTGTCCTGTATCCCCTGCGATCCTATCATGCCCACTGAATTTAGGAAACCTAGTTTGATGGTACAGTTTTCTGCTATTGTTCTTGACTTTCAGACCACACAGACCTTTTCAAGCCACATAGTGTTCAAGGAAGCTTTAGTTCCTTTCACTAGCATATTTCCTAAACCTTGGTACAGAAGTGTTTTCTGGAGTGTCCTAAGGAGCATAGGGAGTGAAGAGCAGGACTTACATACTAAATATTTTCCACATTTTAGAAAAGTTATGAACCAGCTGGGTGTGGTGGCACATGCCTATAATCCCAGTACATGGGAGGCTGATACAGGAGACTCTCAAGTCCTAAGTCAGCCTCAGCAACTAGTCCCTTGGCAACCTAGTGAGACTCTGTTTATAAAAGAAAAAAAAAAAGGGGGGGGGACTGGTAGAATGGCCCTGGGTTCATTTTTCAATGCCCCCAGCCCCCCACAAAAGTTATGAATCATTTTCCTTAAATACTCCAGAATGAACAGAAATGTTTGCAAAGTAATGAAGATGTTTGTGTATGACCTCAGTTATTAAGACAAAATGCAGAATGCAATCTGAGTTTGAAAAGTATAATTACAGCAAAATATATATTTAGTGCTTTTAGAATCAAAAGGAATTTTTAAATCAATGAATTATGTGGTAAATTTTTACCATATATTATATGAAAGGAAAACTTATTTGAGTGTTGTTTTCTGAATTTCCTACTACATGGTCAAAAATGAACATGAAGCAAGAAACAAGACTTTCCACCCCATCTGTTCTGAAGATGACTGTGACTACTTATATCATATCTATATATCTTTTAAAAGAAGCTCAGTCTTTTTTTCTTAAATTCTGTTATTTCTTTTTGTTGTTGTGGTGGTGGTTGGTGGTACTGGGGATTGGACCCAAGGGCATTCTGCCTCCAGGCTACACCCCAGACTTATTTTATTCTTTATTTTGAAACAGATTCTTACTAAGTTGTGGAGGGTCTCACTAAGTAGCTGAAGCTGGTTGTGAACTTTAATCCTGTTGTCTCAGCCTTCCAAGTACTGGGATTATAAGCGAGCGCCACTACCCCGGCTTCTGTGTTATTTCTTAAGCTCACTTTTTGGGGTTCATGCAAAGAAACAGAAATAGGGAAGAGGATGATTGAGAAGGTAGAGGAGATAGACTCCATTCATTACTACATACTGTTCTTTTCTTTTCTTTCTTTTTTTTTTTTTAGGTGGATACTGGGGATGGAACCCATGGGCGTTCTACCTCCATGTTATACCCCCATCTCTATTTTATTATTAATTTGGACATTCAGCTTCACTGAATACTGTTTTTACTGCAAAACTGTAGTTTACTGAGGCAATAACATCAGCTTGAAAAATAGTTGTTTACATGAGTCATGTAAGCATATTAAATTTTGAGGTTGTCTAAAAGGAAACGTTTAAATAGAAGGCTTTTTTCTTTCCTATCCCCTCTTGTGGGTTACTAATTCAGTGAAAGATTTTCCAAAGTTCAGCTAGAGTTGAAACCTACTTAAAAGTGAGAGGGAGAGATTAAAGCAGAGAATAGTGTTATGAAAGTACAGGCTGGCACCGGTGTACAGAGCAACACAGGTATAGGGAGAGGGAAAGAGAAAAACAGAACACTCAAGTGTAATGTGTTCCTGATGTATCTGTTCTTCATTTGCAGTTTGCAATTTGAAAATCCAGTTATGATATCTATTTTATACTGATCTTTATTTATGAATTTTAAACCTCCCTTGATGGGATAATTTTGCTATCCTATTGTGTTTTGGGCTATGGTATAGTGATTAGAATGCTATTAGGTTAAATCAAATTAATCAGTAAGTTCTTGGTCTGGAGTGCCCGCCCTCTCTTTTAAATTTATTAACATTTTGTCATGTTAAGGGACCAGTAAATATTACTTTTCCTGATGGATGAACATAACTCATACCTTGTACCTTAATGTAACTTTATTAGCAGCTATTTCCAAATAGGTGTAAAAGTACGAATATAGCAAGGTTAGCCTGGGTATTAAGTATCGGGAGGGGGGAAGGGAAACGAGGGGGGGGAGAGGGCACCAAATACATATTAAATGTATAACATTTACTTTCAATAAAAAAACAAAATAAAGAATAAAATAAAATAAAATAAAAAATAAACATTTTCAGTCAAGAACATTTTATTTTGTGTAGAATATGAAAATGTGCATAGGTGAGTAAAGAGTGAGCATTTTGTCACTTTATTCTTCAACACTCATGTTAAGATGATTTTGTTCTTCTGAATTTCTTTTTTTTTTTTTTTTTTTTAATTTTATTTTATTGGTGCACTGTATTCATACATCATAGTGGGATACAAACTTTTGTAGACATACATGCACACATCGCCCAGTCAGCCCCCACCCGATCCCCACCCCATTCTCTCCCCATCCCTCCCTCCCATGCTTGGCTTAGTCGTTGACATCTAGTATTATAGCAATTTATCCAAAATTAAAAATGATAATCTCACATAACAGTTTCATTTGTCTGATACCAAGCTTTTGATGTCTTAAAGATAACATTTCAATATTTCTTTTTGCTTTCTTTCTTACCAGAGAATATTTTTTTCTTTTTTTTAGGTGAAACTATCATATATTTATTTTTCAGAAAAAAATCTATCCTGATATGGAATATGGACTCTAGATACCCAAAACAATCTCGAAGCAAAAACAAAGCTAGAAGATGTATATTTTCTGATTTCAAACCATATAAAGCTACAATAATTGAAACAGTGTAGTACTGTTCTAAAGGCAGATATATAGACCATTGGAGTTAAATACAAGCCTAGAGCTAAATTCTTCCCTATATTGTCAAGTTATTTTTGACAAGGTTTCCAAGAAGATTTGGTGGTGGAAATAATAATCTTTTAACTAAATATTGTTGAAAAATAATAATTACATGGAAAAGAATAAAATTGGACCCTTACCTAATCCCACATACAAGTATTAACTCAAACTAGATAAAAGACCTAAATATAAATCTTAAGACGATAAACTTTTAGGAGAAAATCTGGGTCATAAAACCTCACAACATTGAAATTGGCAGTGATTTCTTGGATATGATTTCAATGGCACAGGCAACAGAAGAATATACAAACTCCCTAAAAAATAAAAGAAAATATTGTATATCCAAAGACAATGTAAACAGAGTTAAAAGTTACTAATAGAATTGGATAAAATATTTCCAAATGCTATATCTGAAGGTATATTAATATTCCAACTAGAAATCCTAAAAATTAACAACAATAAAGGCAAACAATACAATTTAGAGATAGGTAAAAGACTAACATAAATAATGAATCTCCACAGATAACCAATCTTAGTTGTCTGTTGGATGGAAACTCTTGTTTCTCTGGTTCTGGTGAGTGTTACCTATTTCTTCTTTGTAGTTAATCTCTTTGAGTATTTTCTCTAGCGCTGGTTTTGAAGACATAAATTCCTTCAGTTTCTGTTTGTCATGGAAGCTTCTTATTTCTCCATCTAATTTGATAGAAAGTTTTGCTGGATAGGAAATTTTTGGCTGGAAGTTGTTTTCTTTCAGAGTTTGGAATATGTTACTCCAAGCCCTTCTGGCTCTCATGACTTGGTTTGGGAAGTCTGGAGTGATTCTAATTGGTTTGCCTCTGAATGTCACTTGGCCCTTTGTTTTTGTTGCCTTTAAGATTCTCTGCTTGGCTTCCACATTGGTCATTTTGACAATTATATGGCGTGGGGATCCTCTTCTCGGATCCTGTCTAAAGGGAGTTCTATAAGTTTCCTGGATCTGTGTATCAACCTCTTGCTCTATATTTGGAAAATTTTCTGCTATTACTTCCTTGAAGAGATTGTTGATCCCTTTGGTTTCACTTTCTTTTCCCTCCTCTATTCCAATTATTCTTAGGTTAGCTCTCTTAAAATGGGCCCATATTTCTTCAATGTCAGATTCCTGCTGTTGGATATCTTTTTCTAGATTAGAAACTATGCATTCATTTTTGGATTGCTCATCTTCTAAGAACGAGATTCTGTTCTCCATGTGGTCTAATCGGTTGTTTGTGCTTTGAATTGAGGCCTTTACTTCATTAATTGCATCCTTTATCTCTTTTTGGCTCTCTCTGAGTTCTTTTCGAAGCACCTCTATTATTTCTACAGTTATTTTCCTGATTTGATCTTCTAGAAATCTCTGATTTTCTGTTTTATCAGGTTCTGATGTTGTGGGGTTGTGCACATTCATTACTTCAGTGTTATTCCTCTTTCCCATGATTTCGGAGGTTTGTGCCTTCTCTGGGTTCTTCCCTTGGGTCACTATGGCTTCACTTAAGGTGCTCTGGATCTCGAGTCTGTATTATCTCAGACCCTACTACTCCTTTACTGGGTTGTATCACAGAGTCTCCGACCCAGGGAGTCGATAGAGGCTGCTTTAAACTATGGGGGGTGCCAGGTTGGGTGTTCTCCTATGGTGTGATATATCTGCCACCACCACTCCCTCACTGGGTCAAGTCCCAGGAGGCACAATACTGGGATTTCTCCTCTGTGGCCCGCAATTTGACTCACTGTTCTTGAGTACGTAGATGTAACTGTACTGGACTCGGTGAATTCACTGCTGCTGCCGCCGCCGGTGGCAATATGGCGCCTCTGCCACGCCCTCGGCCATGAGGCTGGCGTATTTTTTCTTCTCTGGTTTTGATTTCCACTCTGAATCCCTGCAGCGTGTGCTGAGCTCAGCCACTGGGAGCTTTAAATGCTGTCTGCGCCGAAAGATCCCGCCTGGCTGTTCCGCATCGGCTCACCTCGGCTTGCTGTAGCCGTCCGGTGAACTCGCCGCTGCCGCCGGCAGTATGGCGCTGCCGCCGCGTCCTCGGGCGCGTGTGTCTCCTCTGTGGCCCTGAGCTCTGTTCTCAGTCCGCTTTCTCTCTGGAGCCTGGTGGTTTTTTTGTTTTTCTGGTGATGGTGTTTTCTGGCTATGAAAGGCGCTCTTTTTGTGGTAATGGAGATTGGTTGTTAGCGGGACTCTTAAGCCCCGCTTTTCTCGGTCGCCATCTTCCCGGAACTCTTCTGAATTTCTGAGAGGAAGTTTTCTCCCTTATTGTAAAAACTAGCAGATTCACTTGAATGAATTCAGTGTCCTTGAATGATTTATTCATGCACTACTCTGCGTAGTGGCAAAAGAAAAGCATTATACATTACATTTTTTATCTTGTGCAAGAGAGCAATTTAAAAAAATACATGGTAAGACCTTTAATAAAAATTTTAATGTGTTGTCTTTTCAATTCATAGTGATTACAATGGGTATTGTCTCCTCCATTATCATGGCTCAGAGCTGTGTTGTTTTTCTTGGTTCCATTTTACTGTTGGTTTTTAAGTTAAATATTTTCTTCTGTTTAAGGATATCCAAATAATATTCATATTTATGAAGTTTTTATACCTTGATAAATGCCATACATTTATTAGGAACACGTTCCCCAAGGTTATTTTTATTTGTTTATTATTTTTTATTATTTTTCTTGGTGCTGGAAGATTAAGCACAGGAGCATTTTACCTGTTAGCTATACTCGCAGCCATTTTATTTTATTTTATTTTATTTTATTTTATTTTATTTTATTTTATTTTATTTTATTTGTGGTACTGGGGTTCCTGGAAGCCCTTCTACCTCCGGGCTATGCTCCCAGACCTATTTTTTATATTTTTATTTGGAAACAGGGTCTCTTAAGCCAGCGGGGCTGGCATTGAACTTGTGAGATCCTCCTGTCTCCGCTTCCCAAGCGCAGGGATTACAAGTGTGCGCCACCATGCCCGGCTACTTTTTACTTTAAAACAGAGTTCTTCTAGGTAGCTGAAGCTTCCTAAAATGCTGAGGCTGCCCTCAAACCTGCAGTCTTCCTGTCTCAGCCTCCCATGTACTGAGATTTAGGCACAGGTCACTGTACCCAGCTTGTCAAGCTTAAAAACACTAAATATTACCAGTACTTTGAGATAAATAAAGTTAATCTTTGTGTGTGTGTGTGTGTGTGTGTGTGTGTGTGTGTGTGGTGCTGGGGATTGAACTCAAGACTACCTCTCAGCTACTTCCCTAGCCCTATTTTTTTAAATTTTGATAAAAAGATTTCACAAAGTTGTGGAGGGCCTTGCTAAATTGCTGAAGCTGGCTTTGAACCTGCGATCTTTCTGTTTCATGCTCTCAGGTTCTGGTATTACAAATGTGTGCCACCAAATCTGGCTTGGTCTATTGTTAAATGAAAACTTTTTCCTCTCTCTTCTTTCTTTTATTGCTGCCTTTTCCATTTTTTATAAGTTCCACTCTAGGAATACTTGAAAAATGAATAAATGATCTCATTAAATTATTTATTTACACACACACACACACACACACACACACACACACACACTCTTTCTCTCTCTCTCTCTCTCTCACTCTCTCTCTCTCTCTCTCTCTCTCCTCTCTCTATGTCTCTTATTACAGTATAAATTGTACATCAACAGAGACTACAATAATCATGTTCATCTCTGTTTGCCAAATGCCCAAGATTAGTACATAGTAGGAATTCAGTAAATAATAAAACATATATTATGAATCTTTTAAAAAATTTTCATTGTTGAAAATTATTTCTTCCATATTAAAATGTTTAGATTATAAAATATGGGGAGAGCCAGGTATATTGGTGCATGCTTGTAATCCCAGCACTTGGGAGGCTGAGACAAGAGAGTCAGGTTCACAGTCAGCCTCAGCTACTTAGTGAAGCCTTCTGCAACTTAGTGAGACCCTGTTTCAATAAAGAATAAAAAGTAGGGCTGGGGGTATAGCTTGGGGATAGAATGCCCCTGGGTTCAGCTCTCAGTACTGCAAACAAACAAACAAACAAATAAAAATAAATAAATAAAAAGTAGAGTTGGGTGTGGTGGCACACACTTGTAATCCCAGCATTCTGGAGGCTGAGGCAGGAGGATCATGGCTCGAAGTCAGCCACAGCTACTTAATGAGGTTCTTTGGAACTCATTGAGACCCTGCTTCAATATAAAGGATAAAAATAGGACTGGAGGTATAGCTTGGAGGTAGAATGCCCCTGGGTTCAATCCCCAGTACTGAAAAAAAAGGATAAAATATGGGGAGAAATTATAATAGGAAATTAAAATAATTTTTAATATGAGTGTTTTCAAACTAAACTTGATACTTATTTTAAGACTTAAAACAAAAAATTAATTTAAAGTGGCTTTTTAAAATCAACTGTTGAATATTTTGCATCAATATTTGGAGTTATATTTGACCACATGACCTCAATTAGCTTAACTAATTTGACTTATGGCTCAACTAAATTAAAGTAGTTTGAGGACATAATAAGGAAATACGCATATTTTTACAGTGAATATCTGTCTTAATGGTTCTAATTGAAACATGATGTGGGCTATGTAGATAATAACATTTTTATTGTTTATTTCAACTTGTAACTTGAGAGTTTTAAGGATTGAAGAATATTTCCAAGCATAATAGAAAATTATATACTCTTGGTCTCAGAAGTTATTATTTAAGTAAAATGGTACTTATAAAAGGCCTGACTGGTCAGAAACACAAGGATCAAAGTAAATTTATGTAATTTTCCCAAAGAATGTTAATATAGACTAGTCATTTAATTGTTGGATAACAGGTACATACAAACACTGCTGTTACTTAGGAGACTGAAAATAAAAAAAAGCTACTATCATATGGGTTGGCAGGGTAGAAAGTAGCCATAAATTTGAACTTGATATACTATGAACTCTAACTCGAGCACTTATTTGGAAAGGCTGTTAATACCTAGCCGCACAGAAGTATACTTGGAGAATAAATTTCTACTCAATATTTTATAATCTCTTCCATCTCTATCTAATTGTAATATCTCTTTACTGTTTGCTTAGGTTTTGTCCCTATGTGACTTTAAGGGTCTATTTTCCTCCTCTATTTTTCTCTAGGCATTCACAAGGACAAAGATAAACCTCCTAGCTTCTCTGTTGTCCTTGAGACTTTGAGGCATACCTTGACAGATTACCAGAACAAGCTGGAAGATGCGTCTAATGAGGTAACACTTGCACTGTGTGGCTCCACACACATAGCCTTCAGCCTGTACCAGTACATATCCCTTGCCTATTACAAAGGTCAAAAAGATTGGGAATGTTGAATTGACAGCTTCACAGATACCAAAAATAATAAATTATCCATCACTGTTCTTTGAGTGTGGCTAAGAGTGTATTGTCTCACTTAGGTTCTTGTGACTCTTCAGGCTCACTATTATTTTCAAAGTTGTAAATACTTTGTCACTTTTTAGTCTTTATTACTTATGTTTTAATTAATAAAAAAGCTATGCAAGTAATTTAAGTGAATAGGTCTGTGTTTAAATGTAATGTGCTTTATCACATGTGGAATAGCTAGTGGAAATTTAGGTTTTGTCAATATTTTAGTTTAAGAATTCTACAAGCTGTGAAAGTTGTAATAAAAAAGAAATTAGTTTTCATTCTCTAAAGGGAGTAAAGTGTTGTTAGGAGTTTTTAAAAACAAATACTCGTTTGATGTAGCCTGGAAGCCTTTAGTTGCTGATTGAAAAAGCTCATGCTTCTATTTATCATCTCATTTGTATTGTTTAATGTGTGAGTTGATAATTTTCTTGGGTATTAAAATGTTTTATGAATTCATGCTTTAAAAATTGAAGAGTTTATCTAGTTACAGCTTGTCAAATTAGCATATGAAGTAATTACATTAAATACAATTAGCAAAACAACACAGATTGTTCAGCCAAAGACAAGTCACATGGCATAGAATTTAGTGTTTGTCTCTTTCTTTCATATAATAGACTCCAAAAACCATTATATTTAACATAACATATTGATAGAGGTTAATTTTATTTTAGTTAGCTCAGGTGAACAAAAAAGGAAAAGTGAGTCTTCTTAATACCTTCTATAATTGTTCAAAAGAAAAACCAGAAAGTTACTATTGAAATAATTTTCTATGAAGAACAAATGTTGTTACGTTTTCTCAGTGAGATAGGACAAACCTGTATTGTTAGTACTTTTTGAAACTCTTCTGAGGCCTAGGTCTGGAAGCTGCAGGGTAACTAGGAACATATTGCCCACAGTGAATTGTTATTTGGGAGGATGGATGTCACATGATCCTCAGCACAGTTGAAAAGTCGACTCAGCAGGCTTTGGCTTAGTAATGTGCTTTGTTGTGAACCAGTGCCAGAGACAGCAGTGGGGAGACCAAGGGGGTGGCTGCAAAGAAAGCAAAAAGAGCAGTCTGACAGAAAGAAGAATGAACTGTCAAAGAAAATAAATCACAAGCGGTGCAAGACCAACTGATGACCTGCCACAAGCCTTCCCAGTAGGACTGCATGTGACCGACCCTCAAGTTGTCATATGGAGTGAGAGACCACTGAATGCCCTCTTGATGTATAGGAAAACAGTCTCTGCTCCGCTTTTTTTTTCTTCCCTCATAGATGCCACTGCTTCTGGCATTTTGGTCCAGTAGGATTTAAAGAATAAAGTTATATTTGTTTACAGTAAGAGTGAAATCCGTTATCCAGACATCTAGTAAAAATACAATAACACCACAGACATTTTAAGGTTGAATGCTTTTCTTGTTAGCCATGTGAGCTTGTGACAGAAACTACAAATCATTTAACCAAAGGAAGTACTTTTTTGTTAGGATTCTTAATTACTACTGAAAAACTGGTATTTAATGGCATAAAAGCAGTAAAAGGTTAGCTTCTGAGTTCAGTTACCTATTCTTGACAATGTAAACAACTTACTGTTCTTTCATCAGCTACACAGCATGAATGATGCCAAGGAAAAGGTATCTAATGAACTTGATTTGACCAAACAGAAGATTGAATCTCACACCAAAAACATCAAGGTATTATGACTTGGAGCAACTTTCCCTTTGTATTAAGAAGCAAATATAATTATCTAGGGGTTATTTTAAAGAAGAGATCTGAAGATAGATCTTCCTGTTTTTGAAAGTATATTTAAGGCTGGGCATGGTGGCACATGCTTGTAATCCCCACACTTGGGAGGCAGAATCAGGAGGATCGCGCAGGTTCGAAGCTAGCCATGCGCGCTGGTTTAGGAGACCCTGTTTCCAAATTTTAAAAAAATGTAAAAATAGGTCTGGGAGTGTAGCCTGGAGGTAGAAGGGCTTCCAGGAACCCCAGTATCTATCTCTCTCTCTCTCTCTCTCTCTCTCTCTCTCTCTCTCTCTCTCTCTCTCTCTCTCACACACACACACACACACACACACACATACACACAAAGTATATTTAGATACACTTGTAATATTTTGTTGTTGACCAAATTAATGTCTTTTTCATTAAAAACCCTCCTGGTTGGAAATTATTTAAAGAAAACATTGATGTCTCCAATATAATGCCACAGATTCAAAAAATAATTTGAAATTTAATGTCCTGCCTTAGAAACATGTTAAACAGATTTTACAAAAGCACATCTGTATTTGGAGTCAGTTTCCATCATTTTTGGGTGGAGCCATTATTTTCAGTACATCACATGTGGTAATGGGCTGAGACCACAGGTGGCTGAGGTCCAGAAAGAAAGTTTATTTTATTTTCTGTGCTGGTTTTATGTACTATGTCTTTGAAAAATTTGAGTTGTTGAATATTGTTGGAATTTTATTGTGTTGGTTCACATTTAGTTTGTCATGGACACACTACAGTAGAATTTGTTAAGGTTAGAGAATAAATAGTTCAGCAGAATTTTATGCCACATATTTGAGCTTTCTATTAGTATTTGAAATGTCATTGGAAAGCAAATGTTCTTATATTAAATGTAAAGAAGTTTAATTTTTTAAATGTTATTTAAAAGTTATTAAAATTTGTTTAAACTACCAAGTTATTTTCTTATAATGAATTGAAAGGAAAATTCCCTTTGAAGAGTCTTTTGGAATAAGCCATCTTATTAACATTTTATGTACATGTTTGAACATAACAAATTTTCTAGTTCTTGAGCTAAAATACTATACTTAGAAAATATATTTAGTCAAATACCACATTGTTTAGCATTATAAGAAAATGCTTGATTCTTTTGTATTCAAGCTTTGAAAGTTTTTATTATATCTTTTATATTTGTGTACTTCTCCCTCATTGTATGATCTTTCCATAATCTATTTGGTGTCTCTGACAGGAACTTCAAGATAAACTGACTGATGTCCATAAAGAGTTAAGTCATTTGCGCACTAAATGTGCTGACCGGGAAGCTTTAATAAGCACGTTAAAAGTGGAGCTACAGAATGTTCTGCACTGTTGGGAGAAAGAAAAGGCACGAGCAGCCCAATGTGAAAGTGAACTGCAGAAGCTTTCCCAGGCTTTCCATAAGGACGCGGAGGTATTCCCTGACACTGGAAGATGGCTAGGAAAGACCTGGCTCATCTCAGTTTTATACATTTGTGTACATCAAGTGATAATTTTTACTCAGATTTGATTTAATTTACAAAATTGTTCTGAGTGGACTATTTTGAAATGTTCATGACAGCTGTAAAATCAGTTAATCCATTACATGTGTGTCGTCCTGTTTTGTGAGGAAAGTAATAGGGTTTAGGCCTTCTGTCACTGGGACCATCGATTTTCCTTTACTGTTTAGTTCATCATGCCTCAAGCTGCCATGTTCCTATCCTTTTGAGGTTTACCTATTTGCCAGTGACAAACTTAGTTTTTATTTTGGTGGTTCTGTTGCTTGGTATGGTAGAGTAAAAATTTTTTTTTTTTTTTTTGGTAATCAGATGGACTTGAACTTGGATGCTGGCATTTTTGTTTATAACTAGTGAGACTGTAGACAAGCCACATTGCTTAGTCTCTCCACGTCTGTTTCCTTATTTGTAAAATATAAATAATATATACTTTAATGGACATCTCTTTACTCTTTATAAAGTATTAAGAAGAATTTAGAAAAACGAAAGTTTAATAAAATTAAAACTTTGTTTGCATGTCTTAAACAGTTGTCTTATTCATTTTTATTTATTAATGACTTCTTAAAGTTTGATGACTAAAATTCATGTTCTGTATGAGCCCGTGTGAATGAAATCGTTATCTTATATTTTCCTTTACCCATGGGATAGAGAGCTAGTGTAGCTAGTGAAACCTGTTTATCTAAAGTTGTCCTGCATATTGAGTTCATTAGGCTAACAAATATGAACGCAAATGCCAAGAGAGCAAAAAGGAAATATTCTTTCCACTCTTCTTACAGTTTGGGATTTAAATTGTGTCCACATGAAGGGGTTGGAATTGTTCTACACATCAGATAATGATTAAAGGAAAGGAAACTAGAATCCTGGCTGTACTGTACAGTTAGCATGTCTACAGCACTGTGGTAGGGTTCAACATGTGTGAATTGATTTTGGACCTTGTGATTCTTCTCTCTTGCCAAATGGATGATTATCATGCTTGGCTTATCACAGCCCAAGCAAAAAGGACATAATGGCGACACACTGAATTATCCTTGGGGATGAATGTGATCACGTGGCAAAAATGCAGATGAGGAAGATTTTAGTGCCTGAATATTACATTTGAGCAGTTATATTTGTAAGATATTCATACATCTCAAGCCAGCTCTAAAAACCCAGTTAAAAAGCCAAAGTCATCTTAAACTACTATTAAAAGGACAGTGCGTAGCACATTTATTTAAAAATTCTGATTTCTTTATTCAAATTTGTGGTTTTATATTTTAAAATCTCTTGGTTTAAAAATTATTTGGAAAAAAGCAAGGAAGCATATAGGGTGAATGAGTGATATGCATTTTGAGTTATTCAGGAACACTATTTCTACAATTTCTCATTCCAGAAACCTTCGTATGTGCTATGTTTTTTTCAATCTGAATTAGACTTTCTATTTCTTCTCTTAAATTTTCTCCTTTTAAAAGTTTTTTTTCCTGCTGTTGACTACTAAAACTTATAGGGGCTTATTTTATCAACATAAAATATTCATTTTGAAATTTCATAATTACCTTGTCTTTAAGTTTTATATTTTGGGACTTTCTAGATGAAATGCTTTATAAAGAGCCATTTGACATTACAGTAAATAAATTCTTGTGTATTCAAGAATAAACTGAATTCTAGAGCATAGTAAATATTTTAAGGTCATTCAACAATAAATAGTTTAGTGACTGTAATGATAATCTACTTTTAAAGGACTTTTTAAGCATCTATCAATTTGGACATTTTTGAAACTATATCTTAGACAGCTATATCCACTTTTTTTGACCTGTTACTTTGTAATATTTAAATACTTAAAAATGCCCAATGTGCCACATCCTATATAAACTTAGAAGTGGGGAAAACAAATGAGCCCTTCTTCCGTATCTTTCATATCACTGTCTGCTTTGCCTAAGGGGCTTAGGATAGATTTCCTATAAATGGTAAGTAACCTGGAATCTCTGGAGTAGGAAGGAAGCTGAGTAATTGTGCACATGAAAAGTGCAGATATTGGTATAACTTTTTCTTCATGAGAATTGAATAACACTCTTCTCTGTTTTGTGTTTTTTTTTTTACTTACCATCTCTTTTGGAAAATGTAAATATGAAATTATAGAATTACCATACTGACTTCTACTTAGAAGAGCGCATACGCAGCTATTCCGGACACCTTGTGCTACAGCTAAGGCACCTTAGTCCTCTGAACAGGTGCTTACTCAGGTCACATTCTTCTCAGCCACACAGTTGGGGTCCAAACCCTGGTCTTCTGGCTTCTGGACACCAGAGTTTTGTTTTGAATACCAAGGATAAGCAATTCCAAGATTCTTTCTAATGTTCAGTTTTGAAGGGGCAGGGAAAGGTCATCTAAATGCCAGTATCTGAAACTTGAGCATTTTATTACTCTCTAAGTTTTAAAAATAAATTCCTCACTGCTTATGTGTTTTACTCTTGCATGCAGTGTTTATATACAGAAATTCATGTCTTTTGTTTTCTTGCAGGAGAAGCTAACCTTCCTTCATACCTTGTATCAGCACTTGGTAGCAGGCTGTGTGCTCATAAAACAACCAGAAGGCATGTTGGATAAATTCTCCTGGTCTGAGCTTTGTGCAGTCTTGCAGGAGAATGTTGATGCCCTCATTGCGGACCTCAACAGGGCTAATGAGAAGGTAACTGTCCTCAGGCACCAGATACCTCTATTAAATCCAGTGACATTTGTCCACATCACAGTATCATTAAGAGGGGCTGACATTCATCTTATTTCAAAAAGAATTTGGATGTTAATAATTCAATACCATTAATTATGGCTTGTCTACAACTCAGTTTGATGCCATTGCTGTGGGCATGTAAATGTGACTGAAGTCTGTATGAAGTCTCTAAGCTCCACTTTCTGTGCAGGACATGCTAATACTACTAGCCAGTATTAGCCACAGGGACCTAATTAAAAGAAAATAAATTAATCTTACTGATGAAGCAATTCAAAGAACTTAGTCATTTACATTAATAAACCGACTATGTTAGCATAAAATAGAAACAGGATACAGTTATTCAAAAACATGATCTTAACATTCTTTGCTTAGAAATGTGAGGTGTTATTTTAAAAGCACTTAGAAAAATTTAAAATCATATGCTTATGACTTGTTTTTGAAATACAGTAAACTGTATATGAGAAGACCCAATCCATTCTTCAGAATTTAGTATATTTTGTAGAACAAAACGGTAGACTTTTATGGTCACTTCACCATTTCACAACCCTAAAAATTTATTTTCCAAGAAAAGAAGGAAACCCTGCTTTTGATTATAGAAAATTTAAATGGCTTAGCAGATCAAAATAGATCAAATTAAAGATACTGTGGTCAAGGCTCTATATCTTAGTTACCATGCTATTTGCTTTTAAGAGACAGAAAGGGAAAACTGTTGTGTAAGTTTTTAAGGAAATTTGTTGAACTAATAAAACAGCCCCAATTTAGAGTGGGATTTCTTTTCTTTTTTTGTGGGGCTAGGAATTGAACCCAGGGGCATTCTGCCTTTAACCTCTAGTCATATTTTTTACTTTTAATTTTGAAACAGGGTCTCACTAAGCCATTGAGGCTGGCCTAGAACTTTTGATTGTTCTGTTTCAGCCTCCCAAGTACTGGAATTACAGACCTGTGCTGCTGCACTTGGTGCTGGGCAGGTTTTCTTACTGTTGAGCATTTTGCCTTAATTCTACTGGCAAACACAACCAGTGGCACTACACAGTAGGACTGAGGGAATAAACTGTGAAAAGTTCAGATGCTGTTTGTGACTGTAAACGTGGTGTGTATAGTGGGTTTACAATTACTGACGATTAAAATGAGTGTGTCTTAAACTTCTAAGATGGTGGTGTGTTTTTAACAGTTTTTTTGTAGTCCCAAAACATCATTTATAAATTGTCACACATTTTAGAGCATAGAGTTTCCTTTTCAGTGTTTGTGAAATAAAAAAAATTTGTTGGAACATTTTGTGTTCTTATTTTTAAAATATTTGCAGATTTATAATTCTCATTTAAATACTTCCTTTTCTGTCACTGGGCGTGGTGGCGCACGCTTGTAATCCCAGCGCTCGGGAGGCTGAGACAGGAGGATCACACAGGTTCGAAGCCAGCCTCAGCTACTTAGTGAGGCCTTGTATCCAAATAAAGTATAAAACAGGTCTGGGAGTATAGCCCGGAGGTAGAAGGCCTCTGGGTTCCACCCCCAGTACCACACACACACACACACACACAAATAAATAAATACTTCCTCTTCTGTTGAGATTTTTGAAAACCTTGACCTTTGTTTCTAGAGGTAAGCATATCATTTTTAATAATCCCACCAAATAAAGAATGAGTAACTTTATTAGAGTAAATTATATGTTGTCTAAGTATACAAATGATGGTATTTTCTGCTAAAATGATATTTTACCTGACTAATCTTTCCTCCCTCCCCATCTCTCTTATTCCCTCCCTTCTCAACTCTCCTCTTTTCCTTTTCTCCCTCTTTTCAGTTGAACTCAGAAGCACACTACCACTGAGCTACACCTCCTGTCCATTTCTTTGCTTTTTATTTTGAGACAGGGTCTCACTAAGTTGCCCAGACTGGTTTCAAACTTGTGAACTTCCTGCCTCAGCTCAAGAGTTGCTAGGATTACAAGTGTGAGCCACTGTGCCTGGCTTGCTCATTCCTATTACTTAATTTGTTTACATTTAGTTTAAAATTTTTGTATGATCTTAAGGAATAAAAAGTAGTAAAATTTGGGATGTTTTTGTGGGAAAGGTGATAAAAATAAGTAGTTTTTTTTTTTTTGTGGTACTGGGGTTCCTGGAAACCCTTCTACCTTCGGGCTACACTCCCAGACCTATTTTATAATTTTTTATTTGGAAACAGGGTCTCTTAAGCCAGCACGGCTGGCTTCGAACCTGCGCGATCCTCCTGTCTCCGCCTCCCAAGCATGGGGAATACAAGCGTGTGCCATCACGCCCAGCAATAAGTAGTTTTCTTTTTTTTTTTTTTAGCAGCATTTCATTTTGTTGTATTTCTCTTCATAGATAAGCCATCTAGAGTATATCTGTAAAAACAAGTCTGACACAATGAGAGAGCTCCAGCAGACCCAGGAAGATACCTTTAACAAAGTGGCAGAACAGATAAAAGCTCAGGAGAGCTGCTGGCACAAACAGAAGAAGGAACTGGAACTACAGTATTCTGAACTTCTTCAGGAGGTGCAGAAGAGGGCGCAGGTATGCTACTCTACTTAAAAAAATGAGTTACTCAGTGTAACCATTCCAAATGCATTCTTTTTGTATCAGTTCCAAATCAGTTTAAAACTTCTTCAGGAACTCATAGAATTTTAGACACACACACACACACACACACACACACACACACACGATCATGCAAAACCACACATATATATTATGGATTGTCTTCCATTTAAGTTTGAAAGATGAGGTTTTAGTTAAAGTATCTCAGAATGCATTGATCAATTACATGTGCAAAAATTGTATATCTTTTTTTTTTTTTTTTTTTTTTTTGGTGGTACTGGGGTTCCTGGAAGCCCTTCTACCTCCGGGCTACACTCCCATGGGCTACACTCCCAGACCTATTTTTTAACTTTATGTGGAAACAGGGTCTCTTAAGCCAGCAAGGCTGGCTCCGAACCAGCGCGATCCTCCTGTCTCAGCCTCCCAAGCGCGGGGATTACAAGCGTGCGCCACCACGCTCGGCTATTATTTTTAAAACCAAAGTTGTTAAGCCAGGCATCATGGCACAAGCAGTATTTGGGAGGCTGAGCCAGAAGGATCATAGGTTTGAGGCTGACCTCAGCAATTTAATGAAACCCTGTTTTATAATAAAACATCAAAAAGGGATTGGGGTGTAGCTTGGAGGTAGAAAGCCCCTTGGTTCAATCTTTAGTACCATACCAAACCAAACCAAACCAAACCAAACCAAACCAAACTTAATGAAAGGTTAAGAGATCTGGCAAAATATTGTCAGGGTAAGTATTCTTTTGTCTGTTTACTCCATTTATAGGAGTTCCCATGAAAACTATCATTTTAGTTCATTTGGGGTTAAATGCATTATACCTACAAACACTATATGAGAACTACAGTTAATAGTTGTAGGTCCTGTTGCAAAGTAATTGTGAGATGTATCATATTTTCTATGTTGGATTTCATTGAGAATAGAAGTTATAGGTACTTAACATGCCATATTTTTCCTGTATAAATTATTAGTTTATTAGTTGGCACTGGAGATTGAACCCAGAAGCGTTCTACCTCCAAGCTACACCCTCAGCCCAATTTTATTTATTTGGAATCAGGGTCTCACTAGGTTGCTGAGAGCCTCGCTAAGTGGCCAGAGCTGGCTTTGAACCTGCAATCTTTCTGTCTCAGCCTTCCAAGTACTGGGATTACAAGCATGTGTCACCATGCCCACCTGAGTCCTTAGTACTGGGGATGGAACCCAGGGGCCTTCTACCTCCGGGCTGTACTCCCAGACCTATTTTATATTTTATTTGGAAACAGGGTCTCTTAAGCCAGCTGAAGCTGGCTTCGAACTTGCGCCATCCTCCTGTCTCAGCCTCCTAAGCGCCGGGATTACAAGCGTGGGCCACCACGCCCGGCTTGAGTCCTTAGATTTTAAGTGTATAATTTGATGTTCTGATCAAACACACATCCAGTCATTACCGTACCTAGGACTTCAAGCATTTTCACTGCCCCAGAAAGTCCTCTTGTGTGCACTCTTTCACAGTCACTTTCCACTCCTCATAGGCAACCATGGTCCGTCATCAGTACTACCATCATAGATTAGTGTCACCAGTTCTTGAATTTCATATAAATGGAATCATTCAGTAGTCAGTCTTTGTTAGCTGGCTTATTTTACTCAATGTTATTATTTTAAATATATTTTGAATATAGGCCGGGCATGGTGGTGCATGATTGTAATTCTAGTACTTGGGAGGCTGAGATAGGAGGATCCAGGTTCGCAGCCAGCCTCAGCTACTTAGTGAGGCCCTCTGCAACTTAGTGAGACCCTGTTTCAAAATAAAGAATGAAAAATAGGCTGGGGGTGTAGCTCGAAGGTCAAATGCCCTTGGGTTCCATCCCCAGTACTGCAATATATATATATATATATATATATATATATATATATATATATATATATATATATATATATATACACACACACACACACATACATATACATATATATACACACACATATATAAATAAATGTTATTCATGTTTCATTCTTTTTATGATTGTGTAGTATTATATTTTATAGCTACACTTTTTTTTTTTTAAGTTCTGGGGTTGAACCCAGGGCTTCATGCATTTTAGGCAAGTATTCAGACTGAGCTTACTATACCGCATTTTGATTGTGTGTAGATGAATATTTGGGTTATTTCCAGTTTTTGGTTATTATAAATAAACTTGTAGCTATATCTAGGTGTGGTGGTATATACCAGTAATTCTAGTACTTGGGAAGCTGTGACAGAAGGATCACAGGCTTGAGGCCAGCCTTGGCAACTTAGTGATGCCCTCAACAATTTAGTGAGATATTGTTTCAAAATAAAAAATAAAAAGAGTTGAAGGTGTAGCCAGAAGTTGAATTCCCTGGGTTCAAACACAAGTACTACCAAGAAAAAAAAAAAGCATAATAAACATATTACGAACTTTTTTTTTTTTTTTTTTTGCGGGTCTGGGGATGGAACCCAGGGGCATTCAACCTCCGAGCTACACCCCCTGCCCTATTTTTTTATTCTTTATTTTGAAACTGGGTCTCACTGAGTTGCAGAGGGCCTCACTAAGTAGCTGAGGCTGTCCGTGAACCGCAATCCTCCAGGTCTCAGCCTCCCGAATGCTGGGATTACAAGCATGCGCCACCACGCCCGGCTATTACGAACATTTTTGTACAATTTTTTTTGGGTCAACATATGTCTTCATTTCTCCTGGCTAACTACTAAGGGTGCAATTATTAGGTCATGAAGTAGGTATATGTTCAGAGCAAATTGTCAAAAATTTTTTCCAGCATGCCTGTATCATTTTATATTCCCATTCAATACCCGAGAGTTTCCAGTGTTCTGCATTCATTGCAGCATTTGGTATCATGAGCCTTTTTAATTTTAGGCATCGTATTCATTTTCAAATGACATTTCTTTATGGTCTTAATTTATGTATTTTTGGTGATTAAATAATGGTTGGGCACTTTTCATATACTTGCAATTTGCATATCTTCATTTATAAAAATTCTCTTTAAGTGTTTATCTTTTAAAAAAATTGAGAGCTAGGGATGTAGTTCAGTGGGAGAGCACCTCTCTATCATGCAAGAGGCCCTGGGTTAGAACTCCAGTACTACAAACAACAAAATCTAAGTTGTTTCTGTTTTTATTACTGATTTGTGAGAGTTCTTTATATGTGCTGCATATATATTCCTTTGTCATATGCAGATGGTCCCCAACTTACTACAGTTTGACTTATGATTTTTTTTACTGTAATGATATTAAAGTGATATACAGTCAGTAGAAACTATACTTTTAGGTTTTGAATTTTGTTCTTTTCCTGGGCTAGTAAGATTCATAGCCTCTTGTGATGCTGGGCAGTGGCACTAAGGTATAACTCCCAGCTAATTGCATGGTCACGGGATAAATGTTGCTTAGATCTTGTTTCTATACTATTATGTTTCATAAATTCAGTGTATCAAATGCATTCTTAATAGGTGATATTGTCAATTTATGATGGGTTAATTGGACTCCATTGTAAGTCAAGGAGTATCTGTTTAAGTATCACAGATATTTTTCTCCCAATTACTCAGTTTCTCTTTTCATTTGTAATGATGATCACAAACTTTAAATTTTTCATTCAATCAAACACACATATGTAATTTTTCTCTTTTGGTTATTTATATTTTATATGCCAAGTGATCTTTCAATATATCAAGGTTGTGAAGATAATCTACAATTTCTTCCAAAAGTTTTATATTTTTAATCTTTATATATAGGTATGTGATCAATAGCAATTAGAGTATGATGTTAAGTGGAAGCCAAGGTTAATTTTCTCTTTACATTTGCTGTTCTACATAATTTTTTCAATACTTTCCTTTTCTTACCGAATTTCCATATGTTTATGAAGAAGCGGTTGACCACATGTGGGAAGCACAGGTCCCCACCGCATTCTATAGTATGCCTGCTACAGCTTGAAAGTGAAATGTTTCCCGGACCTCATGCTCAGAGGCAGGTCCCTGTGGTGTGGCCTCTGAAGGCAGGGCACTGCAGGAAGTGGTAGGTCAGCGGTGGTATGGCTAGTAGGGCTTCGGGGACTCTGTGTGTCCCCAGCCTCATCCCTTTGCTCTCTCTCTGCTTCCCGTGATAATGCTCTGATGACCCATAGCCTTGGCTCCTGCTTGGCAGCTGGTATGAATGGACTGTATATGTGGACTAAAATCCCCAGACCTGTAAGGAAGTAAGCCTTTCGAAACTCTCAGTGTGGTTGGAAGGTATTTTGGGTCACAACAGTGAGAATGCTGCCTGAAACAGTGCCCTTTCCAGCGTGTCATAAAAATGGACTCAAACAGAATGTAGCCTTTGGAGCTGGGCTACCCTCTTTTAGAAAAATGTATTTGCGAGGCAGTGGCTGTATCCTCCTGCATTCTCCCTTGCAGTGTAAGAGAATTGTATTTGTTCTGCATCTGAACAAATACCAGCACGTAATTTCATCAGGTTTTTAGTCACTGGAATAGATATGTAGTGGTACATTATTGGGTTGTAAAATTTGTGGTTTTCCTAATGCATAATAAAATTTAAAATTTATTTATATGCTTATTTGTGCTATAGCATATATCTGGAGTTCCAGCTACTCTGGAAGTTGAGGCAGGAGAATCACAAGTTTGAGGCCAGCCTGGGCAACTTAGCAATCCTGCTTCAAAATAAAAAATGAAAGGGTTAGGGATGTAGCTCAGTGGCTCAGCGGTAGAATACCTGTGGGTTCAGTTTCTCATACAGGGCGGGGGGAGGAAAATATATTTGGAATTTATTCATGTTTTGTGTCTATAAGTAGTCAATTCCTTTTCATTCCTGGGTAATACTTCATTGTATGACTGCATAGCTATTTGTTTATCTAGATATTTGCTGATGGGCCTTTATTTTTAATGTTTTCCACAATTATGATTAAAGATACATTAAAGATTCATGAAGAGATTTTTATGTGATCATAGTTTTTATTTCTCTTGTGTAAATACTTAGGTGCTTGATCTCAGGGTTATATGATAAGGGTATATTTAACTTAAGAAACTGTCAAATTGTTTTCCAATGTGATTGTACTATCTTGCATTTTCCTGACCAATTTAAGAGAGTTTCAGCTGGGCATGGTTGTGCATGCTTGTAATCCCAGTACTTGGAAGGCCAAGACAGGAGGATTGCAAATTTGTGGCCAGCCTCAGTAACTTATACCTTCTATAACTTAGATCCTACCTCAAAATAAAAAAGTAAAATAGGGCTGGGAATGTAGCTCAGAGGTAGAATACCTCTGGGTTCCATCCGAGAGAAAGAGAGAAAGAGAGAAAGAGGGAGAGGGAGAGATATCCATTTGCTTTGCATCTATGCCAGCATGTGGTTTTATTATTTTTATTTTATTTGAGCCATTCTAATAGATGTGTATGGCAGTTCATTGGCATTTTAATTTGTATTTTCCCTAATGAGTAAAGAGTTAATAATTTGTTTATATGCTTATTTGCCATCTCTCTCTCTCTCTCTCTCTCTCTCTCTCTCTCTCTCTCTCTCTCTCTCTCTGGTGGTACTGGGGATTGAACTCAGGGATATTTGGCCTCTGAGCTACATTGCCAGCCCCCTCCCCCCCCTTTTTTTTTGCAGTATACCAGGGATTGAATCCAGGGTCATTCTATCTCGGTGCTATACCCCAGCCCTTTTTTTATTCTTAATTTTGAAACAGGGTCTTACTAAGTTGCAGAGAGCCTTACTAAGTAGCTGAGGCTGTCTGCAAACCTGTGATTCTTTTGTCTCAGCCTCCCAGGTACTGGGATTAGAAACATGCACCACCACACCTGGCTTCCCTAGCCTGTTTTTATTTTTGTTTTGAAACAAGGTCTCACTATATTGCTGAGTCTTACTACTTGCTGAATGTGGCCTCAAATCTGCAGTCTTTCTGTCTCAACCTCCTAAATTCCGGGATTACAGGTGCATGCCACCACACCTAGCTCTCCCCCAGTTTTTAATTGGAGTATTTATTTTCTTATTGTTGAGTTTTGAGGGTTAATTATGTGTTTTAAATTTGTCATTTTCCCAGATATGTTAATTGCCAATAATTTATCCTATCCTCTTAGCAGTGCTTTTGTAGATCAAACATTTTAGTTCTGATAAAGTCCAACTTTTCAATTTTCCCCTTATAGATTGTGTGGTATTGTATATAAGAACCCTTTGTCTAAGTGTCTGATCATTATATTTTCTTCTTTATTTACTTTTAGCCATTTTATAGTTTTAGGTTTTACATGTAGGTCTATGATCACCATGTGAGGTACAGATTGAGGTGGTTCATCATCATTGTCAACAACAACAACACCTCCTCCCGCTCCTCTTCTTCCCCTCCTCCTCCTCCTCTTCCTTCCCCTCCTTCTTCTTCCTATTGTTCTTTTTTCTTATTCCAGAATTTCTTTTGTCTAAAAATTTAATAGAGTTTTAAATTAGATTTTTGTATATATAAGGTTTAACATAGTATAAATGCTATTAGATCAATGGAACATGTAGTGCTAGCAGCCTGGTTTTAGTATCATAGTATATTTTTAGCTTTAAATTATGCTAGCCACATGGTAGGGTAATCCCTAAATTGAAACTTATTTGAGTCATCATGTAAATATTTCTTAAGTGTCTATGCCTATTGAAACATCTGGGCTGAGTGCCACATTACATTTCATTTCATTTATTAAATTTCTTTTGTAATCTTACTATTTATGTTCTTGTTTCTTTTCTATCTGAAAAGATTAAATTATTAGAACAAGAATTTCTTCTTTAGAAGTAAAGGGTTTTCACTATAAGGTAATGGTAACAATCCTTCATATATTGTTGACTATAAATACTTTCACTTTATTTGATATTTTTGTAAAATCAAATGAGTTTAGAATGGAAATAAAAAATGAAGGAATTCAGGCTTATCATCTTATATTGTATGTTATTCATCTTCTATCTTGGTATTGAGAGTGTATTTGGCAATAAATGTGGGTTAATCAGAAAAGAGTTATTAGATGTTGAAACCTTTTTCTTTTATTTAAATTCTAAAAAATAAGCCGGGCGTGGTGGCGCACGCTTGTAATCCCCGCGCTTGGGAGGCTGAGACAGGAGGATCACACGGGTTCGAAGCCAGCCTCAGCTACTTAGTGAGTTACTTTCTGCAACTTAGTGAGACCCTGTTTCCAAATAAAATATAAAAAAGGTCTGGGAGTATAGCCCAGAGGTAGAAAGCCCCTGGGTTCCACCCCCAGTACCACCAAAAAAAAAAAAAAAAAGTCTAAAAAAATATTCAGAAATAAAGTGGACCTTGCTGCTTTTTGGGAGTTGTAGTAGTTCCTCAAGGCAACATGCTGGCTTGAAATTATTCACAGAAGTGGGTGTGGTGGCGCATGCTTGTAATCCCAGCATTTGGGAGGCTGACACCGGAGGATCGTGGTTCGTGGACAGCCTCAGCTACTTAGTGAGGCCCTTTGCAACTCAGTGAGACCCTGTTTCAAAATAAAGAATAAAAAATAGGGCAGGGGGTGTAGCTCGGAGGTCTAATGCCCCTGGGTTCCAGCCCTAGACCCACAAAAGTAAATAAATAAAAAAAATTAAAAAAGAAATTATTCACAGAATTTGATATACTTGTGTGCATACTAAGTGCATACTAAGTTTTGATTGACTATAAGTGGGTGTGAGTTGGTACCTTAATGAAATTTTGGAAAAATCTTCTATTTTCTACATACTTCAGAATTGCTTTTGTTAATATAATGCTGTTAGTTAAATTTATATAATATTTGATAGTTTTTTGATGTTTTTGCCTTCATTTGCATGCCTCATCTCACTCGAAAACCACCATACCCATATGAGATAGGTAATTTCTGTTTTACCTAACTCAACTAATAGCATTCATAGAACAAAGAATTTCTAGAATTGAGCTGACCAGTGTAAAATGTTGAGCATATTGCTTGGCATTTAGAAATAATGAAGTGAATGTTAGGAACTATTTTATTTTATTTCTTGGTAATAAGGATTGAATCCAGAGGCACTCTATCCCCAGACTAAACTCCCACTTCTTTTTCTTTTCCTTAAAATTTTGCATTAGGGTCTTGATAAGTTGCTGAGGGTCTTGCTAAGTTTTAAGGCTAGCCTTGAACCTGTGATCCTCCTGCTTCAACCTCATAAGTGCTGGGATTACAGGCGTGCACCACTGGACAATTTATTTATTCATTTATTTATTTATTTATTTATTTATTTATTTATTTATTTATTTAACTGCTGTGGTACTGGGGATGGAACCGAGGAGCATTCTACCTCCAGGCTGTACCCCCAGCCCTATTTTTATTCTTTATTTTGAAACAGAGTCTCACTGAGTTACAAAGGGCCTCACTAAGTAGAAGCTGAGGCTATCTTCGAACCGTGATCTTCCTCTCTCAGCCTGCTAAATTCTGGGATTACAAGTGTGCACCACCACATCCAGCTCCAGCTAGACTATTTTAATATATGATCATTTTCCTTCATTTCTAGTCCTTTTTGCATTATACTATAGCATTGTTTCTTTAAAAAAATATATATTATTTTTATACTTAAAATATCTGAAAATAGATCTAATGATGTTTCAGTTTCTTATTTCACTCATATTTCTATGTGATTTCTAGTTAATAGTTGAATATGATTTTATATGAAAACTATAAACCAGCATTTTAGCTATCTACTCAAATTATAGTTTTCCTAATTTGTAAGTCTCTTATTTTTTTCTAAGAAACTAAAGTTTTAGTAAAGTATAGTATATTTAAAATTTGCTATTGTAAGCCGGGTGTGGTGGCACATGCTTGTAATCCCAATACTTGGGAGGCTGAGACAGGAGGATTGCACAGATTCGAAGCCAGCCTCAGCTACTTAGTGAGGCTCTCAGCAACTTAGTGAGACCCTGTTTCCAAATAAAAAATATAAAATAGGTCTGGGGATTTAGTCTGGAGGTAGAAAGCTCCTGGGTTCCATCCCCAGTACCACAACAAAAAATTGCTATTGTAGATTAATAAAAAATACTTCATATGTTATATACCAAATACTTATGTGTGACACTGTGTTTTATACTGTGGTACTAAAAAAAAAAAAAAGAGAGATGTAAAACATTCATTCTTTCTTCAACAAGTATAAAATTCACTTGGAGCAGGCGTGGTGGCGCATGCTTATAATCCCCGCTCTTGGGAGGTGGAGACAGGAGGATCAAGCAGGTTCGAAGGCAGCAGAACTGGCTTTAGAGACCTTGTTTCCAAATAAAAAAGTATAAAAATAGGTCTGGGAGTGTAACCCGGAGGTAGAAGGGTTTCCAGGGACCCCAGTACCACTAAAAAAAAAAAAAAAAAAAAAAAAAAAATCACTTGGAGAAGCACATGAACAGTTACATAATATAAGGTTTATCACAAGGCTGTACATGATTAATTGCCAGAAGAATGCTATAAATTTAGAAGAGGAGATGGTCAAAGTTTGAAAAGATTTTATGGAGGAGACTACAGCCAACCCATGCCCTGTTTACAGGATCTGAAAACCCAGAAAGAAGGAACACATGGAACAGACCAGAATTCAGGGATAATATTGCTAATCTTCCAGATGGTCAACAAATCAAGCATCAAACTGTGTTTTGAGAGCATAACTTATCCAAACTAGCTGATATCACTTTAGAAACAAAAGAATAAAAAGTAGGCACTTTTTATTGAGGGTTGTTTCTCATACATTAAAAAAAAAGTATTTTTACATATTGTTGACTTGCCAAATTTACATAATAAAGATGGCATTTTAATGTTAATTAATCATTATGGATTTAGAACATGTAGTTATGTGCATATGTTTGTGTCTATAGATAGTGTGTTTGTCTATGTATACACAGCAAATATTGGGCTTCCTAAGCTATATGGCTACTGTACATTTAACTTTTTGATGAAGTGCCAAACTGTTCTTGAAACTGGCTGTACCATTTTCCATCCCCTTCAGCAGTGTATGAGGGCTCCAGTTTCCCCATGAAATGTCCTTTATTTTTTAACACAGAAACATTTATATCATCGGAAAAATAGGTGAATTTGTATTTGTTATATTTTTGAACATTACCATTGCATAAGAGGCAAGTAACTTATAAAAGTAAGACATTTTAAATGAAGTCCTTCCATGTCCATGTGTCATTGCATGTCCAATTCGCAATTTGTGTTAATATGAGGAGTAAGAACTCAGCAAGCAAATGTAATTCAAAAAAGGGGATTTTGTTCCTTACACATGTATCTTAATTGTTGGGCCCAAGTTTCAAATTTCTAGGAGTTTTGTAAGCCAAAGGTGTCCCTGAAAGAAAGCTTTTATTTCAGGAAGTAAGTACATGTTTCACTAAAGAAAGAAGCTATCCTTTCTTCCCAATTAGGATATACTTTGAATTTATCAGCAAGAAAAAGGAAAACTAGTGAAATTTTATAGTATTTTCATTATGTTAATGAAATCTGTTTAAAAGATATGCATCATATACTTTCAGTTTTAAAAATATTTTCAGGATGCTTTTTTGGGAGAAATTTGAGAATATTATTTTTTGAAATTACATATACTAAGGAACAGGTTATTTCAGTACTAGGAATGCTTTTGTCCCATATGAAAGTGATGTTCCTTATGTTTTTTTTTTTTTAATTTTGGCCTTTAATCTCCTTGAGTGGAGAACACTGGATTTTTTTTTTTTTTGAATCATAATTTGCTCTATAGTGGTTTCCAGCTTCATCATCAAAAAGGCTTTGTTCTTCAAGAATAATTCACAGTAAATAATGTAATATCTCTGAAAGTCCCCATGGAAAGTCAGAATTGATTTTAAACAGAATTTTGACATATTGATAAGTTTCAAATTATATTTATAAATTATCTTTTTATCTTTTTTTTCTCTTTTATATTATAAAGTTTTTTTTATGAGGTATCTATTCAGGGCCTATTATAAGCAAAACACTGTGCTAAGCAACAAGGTTGATTTTACAAAGGGTTATTTAATTCATTAAATATTTATTAAATACCAGGCAGATGTGGTGGTATGTCTGTAATCCCAATATTTGGGAGGCTGAGGCAGGAGAATTGCAGGTTCTCTGCCCAGCCTCAGCAATCTGGAGAGGCCCTCTGCAATTTAGTGAGATACTGTTACAAAATAAAAAATTTAGGCTGGGGGTGTAGCTCAAAGATAGAATGGGCTTGAGTTCTCTCTTTCTCTCTCTCTCTTTCTCTCCCTCTCCCTCTCCCTCCCTCCCCCCCCTCTCTCTCTCTCTCACACACACACACACACACACACACACACACACACACACACACACACACATTTTTAAATAACTAAAAGATATACAGCCTGATGACAAACTGTACAGCCATTTATTCCTGCCCTCTAAGAACTAACAATCTATTGTATTTGAGAGAAAAAAAATATGAAATTAGTGGCAGTATAGGAATTAAATGCTTCAGTGTTCTTTACGTTCAGAGAAAGTCGGGGTTGGTGTGAATGATAATGATAGTAAAAAGCATCATAGGATAGACAGGAACTGAAATAGGGATCTGAAGATAGAATTTGAATGGCGTTAGGGGAGATGAAGGGAAAGGATGTAGGGTGTGTTAGCTTTTCTTCAATAATCTGTTTGATTTTGACTAATGATTTTGAATATTGTTTGGAAATTTTTAAAATGTCACCAGGTGTGGTAGTGCACGCTTGTAATCCCCGCACTTGGGAGGCGGAGACAGGAGGATCATGCAGGTTCGAAGCCAGCCATGCTGGCTTAAGAGACCCTGTTTCAAAAAAAAAAAAAAAAAAAGTATAAAATATGTCTGGGAGTGTAGCCCGGAGGTAGAAGGGCTTCCAGGAACCCCAGTACCACCAATAAAATAAAATAAAAAAATGTCATTAGCAAATATATCCTAAAGTTGGTTTTTGTTCAGAAAAGTTATTTTTGTTGAAAACACAGTTCTGCCAGAGATATTGAGGTTCATTTTTATTTCTGCTTCCTAGCCATTGCTGATCTGCCTCTTTTATCTTCTCAGATATTCTATAGTTTTCATTCTTCCTTTAATTGTACAGGTGGAGTTGATTTTGGAGAAACTATGGAATTAACCTTTGTGATTTTCATTTGTCTCCCACATTCTACCCATACCCTCTGCACCTCTCTGGCTATTTTTGGCAGTCTTTAATAACATTGCCAAGTCTCATACCCATTTACTAAATAATGTTCCAGGATTTTATGTCCTTTTATGGCTTTTCAGATTAACTTTAAATTCCTTAGCTTAGCACACAAGGCTCTCAATCCTCTGTTATCTACCTACTTCTTAAATCTCCTTCATTTCCTCTTTTCTTCAGGCATTCTGAATTATTTGTACTTCCTTAGTACACATAATCTTTTCTGGATCTTACTTTCCAAATGCTTGTTTTTCTGCTTTATCTAGATACATTTTGAGTGTCATTTTTTTCTTTTCTTAATTTTTACCTACTATAAGAGGGTTGTTTCTCATCTGCTTACAAGCAGTCTGTCTAATCCTCCTCGTCGTCGTCGTCGTCGTCGTCGTCGTCGTCGTCGTCCTCCTCCTCCTCCTCCTCCTCCTCCTCCTCCTCCTCCTCCTCTTCTTCCTCCTCCTCCTTTTCCTCTGACCCCAGGGGGATTCTACCTATGAGCTATACTCCCAGTCTTTTTTATTTTTTTTTAAAGTTGTTGAGAGCATTGCTAAGTTGTTGAGGCTGACTTTGGACCTGCAGTCTTCCTGTCTTAGCCTCCTAAGTACGGGGATTACAGGCATGCACTACCACACTCAGCTATAGCTGTTGATTCTTAGATTTTCTTGTTCCTTTTAAAGTGCTGCTCCTTCTGGAATATTTATTTGGAGTTTGGAACACAGTTCTATCAATAGAACAATATAATCACAGCTTGGCCATCAGTTGAGATGTGGTTGGAGGCAAGCCATAATTCTTTTATTTTCCCATTTCTGCATTTCTCCCAGTTAATCACCATAGGTATGGCTAGAACAGACATTAGGGAAAAGTGTTGAAATAAATAAAGTGATTAAAGATAGTATAGAAACATGGAGAACAATGTATAAATACTGTTATTTCCCTGCTGTTCAAGGGAAATCATCCAGGAAGTGGAATCCTTTAGAGAGTAGATTCTCGTATACTTCCTTACTATTTTATCATAAGAATTATGCCTCTGAATGTCTCCTTCCACTGTCTATCTGTGGAAAACCTCCTGTTCAGGGACTTATTTTCCTCAACATTCCTACAAGTTTGAAATCTTTTAGATACTATCTGTCAGCATTGTTCATGATAGCCTTTGACACCCAGATCTTGTAGGCAAGGATTTATATGTTTGCTCCCCTTTTGAGATCTTCCTGCTAATGTAAATTTTACCTTTTTGTTTCTTCTATGTGTTCATTAGGTAACTCTTGAGTTACACCTACTCATCACATACCTCTTTTAAAGATCAACATTAAGTTTTACACATAAATCAGTCTAAGTACAAACAGAAATAATTTCTTTAATGTCCCTAAAGGATTCTGTCATAATAAAGACAACTTTTCATTTTATCATACAGATGCAGAGTGTAGTATTTACCTGTCTCCAAATAACCACCTTATTAAAACCGAACTCCCTTAGCATGCTTTTCAAAAGCAGTAGGTACATGGCTAAGTCATGGCAACTCTCGAGGAAAATAAAAATCCAGCAGAGGTTATTAAGTCATCATTGTTTGCAAGAGTTAGATTAGATTATTAAAGGGTACTTACTGTCTAGCTTCCTTATCAGTGGAGTAGGATTTTTATTCTTGTTGTTATTGCTTCTACTATCAGCTCACTCCCACTTGTCCTTTAACTGTCATATTCCTCCAAAAACCTGTCAGCATCATCTTGCTAAGTGCTCCTCTGGCAGTCTGTCATATCTCCGTCCTGACATTATAGCACAATAATTGACTTAGTCGTCTGTTTTCATGAACATAGAATTTAGTGAGTAATCAATATTTATTGAATGATAAATGAGTAGCAAAGGAAACTGGAATCTGTTTATCTTTTCAAATTCACTTTTTACCTTAGTAATGCCTTAATTATTTTACATAACATTTCATAGAGAGCTAATTTATTTTCTAGTGGTTGAAATATGTATGATTTCTATAGTTAAAAATTTCTTTTTCTTTTAAGTTAAATGTTGAATTGTAAGAATCTTAACTAGGCAAAAAGCACCAGAGAGCTACTGAGGCCCAGCTCACAATCAACATTCCCCCAGTGGAGCTCTCTGTGTATGGCCATCTGTCTTGGGAAGGTGGAAGGACACTGAAATGAGAGAGTATGCTCTGAGCCAGTCCCTTCTCATGAGTAAATGTAGACAGTGACATGCTATATTTTGTATCTTCGATTTAACCCTTTATTTTAGCAAAGTTAATGTCTTTTTACATATAGGAAAGCCTCTATTGACAGTGTAATTTCTGTTTGAAAGCAAGAAATAGGAGTTATTGAGGAATGTAAAAGGAGATATTATGGAGAGAAAGCACATTTTCTGAATATGTGTATTTATGCACAAGTATACAGGAAATTCAGGAAGTACTCTTAAATTAATATGTTGTATTTTATCTAAAGCTTCTGTGTAAGAGGTTATAAAAATCAATGTACACATTCAGACCTCACTGTTTGGCCCACTATTGCTCTATGTAGCTTATGTATTTCTTGGATATTTTAGAACACATATCCTTTTTTTTTTTTTTTTTTTTTTGGTGGTACTGGGGTTCCTGGAAACCCTTCTACCTCCGGGCTACACTCCCAGACCTATTTTTTATATTTTTATTTGGAAACAGGGTCTCTTAAGCCAGCGAGGCTGTCTTCGAACCTGCACGATCCTCCTGTCTTTGCCTCCCAAGCGTGGGGATTACAAGCGTGCGCCACAATGCCCGGCAGAACACATCTTTTGAAAGAGGAATAGAGCAAAAGGTTATTTTCTTTGAATAAAGAGAAATTAGCAAAAATGCTTCTTTGTTTCATAATCAAATATATTATTTCTTTTATAGAAATTTCAAGAAATTGCAGAAAAAAACATGGAAAAATTGAACTGTATTGAGAACTCTCATGAACAGTTGGTTCTTGAAAATACACAATTCAAAAATGTGTTGTTAAAGACCCAGAGGGAACACACATCCTTGCTGGCAGCCTGTGCACTGATGGCTGGGGCATTGCATCCTCTCTATAGTAGATCATGTGCCTTATCTACACAGAGAGATTTTCTCCAGGAACAGGTCAACACCTTTGAATTGTTCAAGTTGGAAATTAGAACTCTAGCTCAAGCATTGTCAACAGTAGAGGAAAAGAAGCAAGAGGAAGCCAAGATGAAAAAAAAGCCCTTCAGAGGACTGATATATGTATTCCGCAAAGGTGTCATTGCAGTTATAGCAGCAAACAGACTCAAGATTTTGGGCCAATCATGTGCCTCTCTTTTTACCTGGATGGAAAGTTTCAAAGAAGGCATAGGCATATTAGTATGTACAGGAAAGCCCAAAGACAAGCATAAATTTCCAAGTAAGATCATTTGTGCTTTTTAAAATCTGAGTTGCACATAAGTGAAATAAAATGTGGATATAGTTGACTGTCATACAAAATCTTTAAAAATCATGTAAAATGTCAGAATCATGTAACTTAATCCTGTATGTTTGTAAATACATATGTATTTGTATGGATAATTGTGTATTTTTTATATAAATTAGCTCTTGATGTTTTTGTTATAAACCAATTAAATATAAAGAAGCAAATTTACATAATTTCAACATTATCTAGCACACACTCATACATATACATATATAATTTGCTAATTTTTTGTGGTACTAGGGATTGAACTCAGAGGGATTCTCCTTCTGAGTTGCACCTTCACCCTATTTTATTTTGTTTATTTTGAATCAGGGTTTCACTAAGTTTCAGAGGCTAGCCTTGAATCTGTTATCCTTCTGTCATAGCTTTCTGTAGCTTTATTATATTTAAAACCTCTTTTTTTCAGTAAAGTGTATGATCTGTAGGCCTTTTTAAATTAAGATAACCCAACAATCTTATTTACAATTAATTTTCAATATAATTTATTTCACTTTCTATGAATCAGTATAAAGTGATGAGAGAAAAATTTACTGATGGGCAGTATACAAATGAAGCAAATGACGCCGGGCGTGGTGGCGCACGCTTGTAATCCCCGTGCTTGGGAGGCAGAGACAGGAGGATCACTCAGGTTCAAAGCCAGCCGTGCTGGCTTAGGAGACCCTGTTTCCAAGTTAAAAAAATATAAAAGTTAGGTCTGGGAGTGTAGCCCGGAGGTAGAAGGGTTTTTAGGAACCCAGTACCACCAAAAAACAAAACAAAACAAAACAAAAAAACAAAGCAAATGTAAATTTTCTAGCTAATTTTTTTTGTAGTGCATACCTATCCTGAGGAAACAATAGATTCAGTGGTTCACTTTTTAAAAAAAATAGATTATTAAGTATATTAATAAAAGTAAATTTCTTTCTTTGTATTTTTATGTCAGTTAAGTTATTCATAAATTAGGTCAATTAAATCTAATATTTTGTATAGATATTTTTCATACTAGGCAGTGTTCTATGTATGAAATTTGATTTGTTTCTTAAATAGATGAACACAGCTATGAATTTCAAGTATGGATTTTAGTAAAGTTTTGTAGCATTTCATAGTGAATATTTACTATTTTTGTAGAACATCAAAAGGAGCAGTTACGCTGTATACAAGCACTTACTTGGCTCACCAGTTCTGACCTTCTTGCTGCAATAATCAGTTCTATGGCTGAGTTACAAGAAGTCATTAGTAAAACAGGTATGATTTCTCCTTTTATATTCTTAAAAAATATACTTAAAGGCAAATGTCCAGAAATTCTTTATGGTACAAATTGCAATGAAACCTCTAGGAAGAAAATGTATTCGTTCTTTCTTTTAGTCACTCACAGAGAGATTGTTAAATCTATATTTAATGACATAGTAAATTAATGTAAATTTTGATGGCTAATCATGCCTTTGTTTATGAGTGAAATTAAATGACATTTCTTGGCAAATTTGTCTACCTCAATTTTCCCCCCTTGTGATTTGGTTTTCCTATGGAAAGCTCATCATTAGTTTTTTATTACTTAGTAATAAAGGTAGTGTTCTTTCAATTGTTTTGTTTTCTCTTAATTTCTACTTCTGGCTGTAAATTTCAGAAGCTTGAATAATAACTCAGCTAGTAGAACCTTTTTCTATCTCATTTAGTGATGTTTTAATTTTTTCTAATTGATATTAGATAGTATTAATTGGAATAGTCTTCTCTTTACTAGCAGATGTGGAACCATCTATAACCAGCAATTGGCAAAGGTCTAAAATTCAAGTTTAGAAACAAGAAGATTGCAGGTTCTTAGCCTCAGCAACTTGGTGAGATCCTGTTTCAAAATTAAAAAAGGGCTGGTGGTGTAGCTGGAGTTTGAATGCCTCCAAGCTTAAATTTTTTTTCAAGTTTATTTATTTATTTTTGTGGTACTAGGGATTGAACCCAGGGGCATTCTACCCTTGAGCTACAGCCCCAGTCCTGTTTTATTTTTATTTTGAAGCAGGGTCTGACTAGTTTGTTGAGAGCCTCAGTAAGTTTGTGAGACTGGTCTTGAACCTGTGATCCTCCTGTTTCTACCTCTCAAGTACTAAGATCACAGACCTGTGCCACCACATTCGGGTCAAGTTTATTTTTTTCATGACTTAAAGTGTGCGATTGGTTTTGTATGAGAAATTCAATGAAAATTAGTGTCTCTGTTCTAGAAGAAGAATTGATATACAGTTACTGCTTGCTTAATCTATGCCATTGAACTAATTATGCTCATTTCAGATATCTCAATAGTAAAAACAGTATAATGTTCTCATTAAGACTTGTCTACTTAATAAAATGTAAGCATAAGTGAAACAATAATATGGGATGTAATTCTCAAGATGTCTCTCTGTAAGTATAAATCACTCGTTGTGATTTCAAGCATCTCAACTTCGGCTGGTCTTCTAGTAGAAAACGTAAAACTCAAGGATTATTTTTAGGTATGGCCGCTGATGTTGGGAAGCCAGGTGCATATTTTTAATGAATTGACAAACCTTAACACACTGAATTTGGAGTCAGAAATAAGAAAACTAAATTTTTGTAAGAATTTTGGTTCATAAATTCAAAGCAAGGCTGTAGCATTTAATTTTTTTTTTTTTTTTTTTTTTTGGTGTGTGTGTGTGTGGTACTAAGGTTTGAGCCCAGGGTATTTTACCTCTGAGGTAGACTCCCAGACCATTTTATTATTTTTTTTATTTTGAAACAGGTTACCACACACTGATCTGGAACATGTGGTCTTCCTGTTTCAGCCTCCCAAGTTCTGGGATTACAGTTGGATGCTAATATGCTCAGATAAAATTGTAGCTTTTCTGAAAGAACTTGATAATTGTTTTTGGATTTAGGTTAGTAAACAGTTTGTATTAGCCATAATGGATGGAGCTTAAAAGTGGCTTGGCTTCTTAAACTATAATTTTATTTATATTATTATTTCATTTAATATAATTTTCTTATCACTGTGCCGTAACTTTAGGACATAAAAGAAAAATATATGAGTTTTTATGGCCCTCTGGGAAATATGCACAATGAGTATAGAACAAGAATTGACAAGTCAAGGCTGGGATGAGGAAATGCAGTCTTAAATGTTTTAGGAATCTATAGGCGGTGTAGCTCAGTGCCGGGTATGAATACAGGGAAGACTTCAGGGGGGAGCTGGTGATTTCACTGCACCTAGAATGGTGGTGACGGATGGCGCTGAGATGGAAGGCGTTGCTATAAAACAGATACTGAGGTGGTAATGAGCACACAATAGGAAGTGTAAACACTAAAGAAATCAGGATGGAAGTCACTTTTAGTAAGCCTGCCCCACAGATAATGATTAACTAAGGGTATTTTTATTATAACCATATCAGAGGAAGAGCTTATCTTTAATATGTGGTCAGATAATAAAGGTTTTATCAAGCCAGGCAGCAATCCCCCAAGTACATTCCAAAAGTGGACCACTGAAACATTTTTGAAATGAATCTTAACACAAGTAACAACTTGGGAGACTGAGAAAGTATTGCAAGTTCAAGGGAGCACTTTACTGAGACCCTGTTTCAGAATAAAAAGGGCTGGGTAAATGTTGCTATGTAGCTCAGTGGTAGAGTGCTCTTGGGTTAAATCCCTAGTACCGCCAAAAGAAAAAAAAATCTTGACACAATGGCTAATAAAACCAATAGATATAGCCGGGCATGGTGGTGCTCACTTGTAATCCCTGTGCTTGGGAGGCTGAAACAGGAGGATTGCACAGGTTTGAAGCCAGCCTCAGCTGGTTTAAGAGACCCTGTTTCCAAATAAAAAATATAAAAGAGGTCTGGGAGTGTAGCTCGAAGATAGAAGGTCCTCTGGTTCCATCCCCAGTACCACCAAAAACAAAAACAAAACCCAATAGATATAGATAACACCTACCAAGGAGAAGATAGACCAAGACTGGCACTTATAGACCAAGGCTGTTTTTAAGTGCCTGCCTACCTCCAGGAACAGAGTTGCCTTTGATGTTAGACCTGACTGTGCAGAGATAATCATTTGGGGTTATAGAATAATTGGTCAAATATGATAAAGGAAAATAAAGGACTTATTTTACAAGTCAATTATTTTCATTTTTAAGTGTATCCTGACAGTAGAAATATCAGATATTTTATCAAAAAGGATGAGAACATATTTCAGACAGTTAATGATAAATGGGTAGTTATCAACAGATAGTAAAAAATATAAGTAAAGCAATAATAGCTTATATAATATGATGGCTTGGATTTAAAATGTCCCCCAGCTCATGTGTTAGTCAGTGCAGTCAGATTCAAAGGCAGGGCCTGGCTTGAGGAGGTGGGTCGCAGGCGTGTGGCCCTGGGGGCTGTAACTATCTGTGTGTCACCCCCACACCACCTTGTGGCTACCATAAGCTGAAAGCAGCTTTTCTCTGCTGTACGCCCTGCTGCCAGGGTATCTGCCCTAGAGCCAGCTGACCATGGACTGAACCTCTAAAACTGTGAGCCAAATAAACCTTTCCCCCTCGAAGTTGTGCTTGTCAGGTATTTTGGGCATATCAGTGGAAAATCTGACTAAATCATATATAGTTTACAATTTAAGTGTATAAATAACTTTATTAATAAAAGAGTATTACTTTTGAACAAAGACTTGACTTTATATCCAACTGTGGTAGTTATCACATGTTATTTAGACAAATTATTTAACACACAGTTACCACAAGTTATTGAGCAAATTACTTAACACATATATACACTCTGATACCTTTATACATTTTAGGCTATTATTAATTTTTGTCTATCCTAATATTGCTAAAGTGCTTTATGTTAGGGGTAAGTAGGAATTCTGCTTGATTTTGAATATTAGTTCTGACACTAGCTGTGCAACCCTGAACAAGTTATATAAATTGTCTATGTTTCAGTTTCTTAATCTGTAAAACAGAAGTGGTAGCATTACATATCTCAAGGAATTATTTTGAAGCCTGAGTTAATTTATATTGTGTTTAGAAAATCTTATTTTACTAGTTTGTTTACTTTGCTTAGTTAAAATATTGGTCATTATTAATGCATTAACTGAATAATAGCAAAGAAACTTCACAAAAGTCAGAGTAGATCAAATAAAAATGTTTTGGTTTATATTAAAATTTCAAGGCAATCCACATATTACATACAGAGCTAACTTTTGGGGGAGGCATAGTACTGGGGCATTCTACTTCTCAGGTATACCTCTAGCTCTTATTTTTTATTTTGATACAAGGTCTCACTAAGTTGTGGAGGGCTTCTATAGGCTGCCGAGGCTGGCCATGAACCTGCAGTCCTCCTGTCTCAGCCTCCCAAGTACTGGGATTACAAGCATGTACCATCAAACCCTGCTACTTAATCTCTTTTTAATCTCAACATCCCCATCTATAAAATTTGACTAACAAGAGTTCCTACATAATAGATCTGTAGGAGTAAATATAACTTGTTTAGTTAAGTTCTTTGTGTATGTAAATGTCCTATAAAAGTTAGTGGCTTAAATTCTTTCTTGTGCTGATGTCTCAGTGGAACTAGCATGTTATTTTTACTTTTTCATGAAGTAGAAACTGTATAATGGTAACATGAATTAATTGCTCAGAAAGTGCTATAGGTGTCTGCTACCTTCTTAAACTTTGATGATGTATTTTTAGGTAGTGGGCAAAGACCCCAGTTTCCATGTTGCCTCTGTAAATACTGGACAGGTGGCAACCTTCTTGCTTTCATTATAGAGTTTGCCCACTTGAGATAAATTACCTCTTCTAGGTATCCAAATGGTGTGCCTGCAAGAGATCATTTACCTCAAACAGGGGAGAATGTTACTCCACCGGAGTGCTGAGATATCAATCATGATGGGTATAAAGATTCTTTAGGTAGTTGAACTTTTTGATACAATTGGTCCAAACTAAAAAATTAAAGTATTAAACAAATGTGCTGGTTTGTTTTGAAATATTTGTGTCCAGGAGTAGATAAATAAGTATAAGTAGAATGTTAATACATTTTGTTATACAGTTCCTCTGTAATTGAAACTTTAATATCTAGAAGAGAGATGACCCAAATATACCCTTGCTAGAACTCCTCAGAACTTTTTTTCATTGCGTACTTTGGGTTAACTTTCTAGAGGTCATAGCTACTTTTTCAATCAACACTCAGAAGCTTAGGTTGTGTATAGTTTAAGACTGAGAATTTGTATTTAGGAAATTCAAAGTAATAAGAAAAAATATTTGTATTAATAAGCAGTTACTGGTATATACTTAAGAGATTTAATCTTTGTCAAATCTTAAAAAATAACTAAAAGATCCTTGCTACTCACTAGTGCGGTCCATGATCTCACAGCAACTGCATGAATTGGGAACATATTACAAATGCCTAATCTCAGCCCCCACGCCAGACCTAATCAGTCTAAATCTGTGTTTTAACAAGATCCTTAGGTAATTCATATGCACAGTACAGTTTGAGAAGTGATTTAGAGATTCTGTTTTTTATTTAACTTCTCCTATTTCTGCACTTTAAATAAGCACAGTCTGACCAGGTATCATTTTTGGTACGTTAGTTTATAGTATCTATTTTAAGCAACCACACTTACCAAATTAAAAACTGGCTTTATTTTTACTATGACTTTTGGATTTTCTGTATTTGTTCAAACATTTTAATTGTGGGAAATTTCAAACATAGAAAAGTTGAAAGATTTTCAGTATATAGATATTCTGTTTTTAAAATTAAACATTTTTGCCTAGCCAGATATGGTGGTGCACGCTTATAATCCCAGTACTTGGGAGGTTGAGACAGGAGGATTTCAGGTTCAAGGCCAGCTTCAGCTACTTAGTGAGGCACTCAGCAACTTAGTGAAACTCTGTTTCAAAATAATAATAATAATAATAACAATAATAATAATAATAATAATAATAAAATAGGGCTAAGGGTATACTTCAAAGGTAGAATAACTCTGGGTTCAACCCAGTATTGCAAAAAAAATTTTTTTTTTTGCCTATTTTAATCTTTAAAAACAAATTTTGAGTTGCGTGTGGTGGTGCATGCTTGTTGAAATCCCAGTACTTGGGAGGCTGAGACAGGAGGATCGCAGGTTTGCGGCCAGCCTTGGCTACTTAGTGAGGCCCTACGTAACTCAGTGAAAGCCTGTTTCAAAATAAAAATAAAACTGGGGCTAGAGGTATGTATAGCTTGGAGGTAGAATGCCCTAGTCTCAATCCCCAGTATGCAAAAAAAAAAAAAAAAAGAAAGAAAAAATTTTTTTGAATAGTTATTCTTTAAAGTGCTCATCATTAAAATTTCAGTGCCACACCTTTTTTTTTTTGTTTTTAAAGATACTGAGGATTAAACGCAGGGGCATTTTATCTCTGAGTTACACCCCTAGCACTATTTTTTTTTTTTTTAATATTTACTCTGAAACAGGGTCTCACTAAGTTGATGAAAGTCTCACTACTTGTTGAGGCTGTCCTTGAACCTGTGATCTTCATGTCTCATCCTCCCAAGTACTGGGATTACAAACTTGCACCACCACATCTGGCTCAGTATTACAACTTTCACAGAATATATTTGTTAATTCTGATATAAGTGATGCATGAAGCCATAATGACTTAAGAACCCTAGAAAAGACATTCACATATTTTGTAATGGATAGGTATTTTCTGGGAATCTTCTAACAGCCTGAAACTATTTTCCCTCAAGTGTTTACCATCATATTACATATATTATATATTTATATATATATGTATATATGTATATATGTATATATGTATATATGTATATATGTGTGTATATATATGTATGTATATATGTGTGTATATATATGTATGTGTATATATGTGTGTGTGTGTATATGTATGTATGTATGTGTATATATATATTTGTGGTACTGGGGTTTCCAGAAGCCCTTCTACCTCTGGGCTACACTCCCAGACCTATTTTATACTTTTTTATTTGAAAACAGGGTCTCTTAAGCTAGCGCGGCTGGCTTCAAACCTGCATGATCCTCCTGTCTCCACCTTCCAAGCGTGGGGATTACAAGCGTGTGCCAACACGCCCAGATTTTATATCTATATATATATATAGATATATATATATAGATATATATATATAGATATATATATATATTTTTTAAGTTCTTTTTACTACCTTTTTCCAGAAAGAAAAATATGGCAGATTATAGATACTTACATAAAATTTAAGCAAAAGAAGTGGGAAGCAAAACTCAAACCAGGAATGACATTCAAAAAGTTGACTAAGATGGCCTACAAACTTGTATTCAAATTTGGGCCAAAGGATTCATTTGCCAATGATGTCATTAAAGAAGAACCAAGGATAAATACAAATATTCTTTGGCTAAGACTAGATAGAAATTTGTTCTGTAGCTGTTAATTGAGGAATATTGTGGGAGTATAAACAACATTTTCATTAATATCAGATATAAGACTCTGTCTTTTTTCTTTTTTTTTGAATATTGGGGATGTAACCCAGGGGCATTCTGTTTCCAAGCTACACCCCTGGTCCTATTTTTTATTCTTTTTCTTTTTGAAACAGGGTCTCACTGAGTTGCCAAGGGCCTAAGTAGTTGCGGCTGTCTGCGAACCACTCCTGGCAGATGCTGTCTTTTCTAAGCCAAATGTATTGGGATATAATTTAAATGTAATAAAACATACTCATTTAATTACAAAATTTGCTGAGTTAAAAACTGTGTGTGTAGAATGTATAAAAAGTATAGGGAACATTTTCTTCACCCATTTTGTAGTCAGTTGCCTCCCCAACACACAGCCCAGGACAACCACTGATGTCTTTTATATCACTTCTATTTTATCTGCTCAAGAACTTTGTGCTTTTCATAAAATAGAATCATATGGTGCAAAAAGGTTTTACCAGTCTTCACAGGCAGAGGGAAGAGCCCATACGACTGCCTTTATTTCAGACACCACAAGTTCAAGGGTTACTAGGGCCACCTCACTTCAGTTTAGCTGGCTACAAACTGATGATCCAGATGGACTCTCAGGTTAGATCATTTGCTAGAACAAAGCATAGAATTCAGGAAAGTGCTATATTTAAGATTACAATTTCACTATAGCAAAAGGAAACAAAAAAGCCTGGGAAGGCTCTAAATGTGAGGCTGCCATTGTTGCCAGGATGTGTTACCTTGATGTGTAGAGTATTACACATCAAGTATTACAATAACACATATGGAGTGTTATTGACCCAGGAAGCTTATTGGAGCTTTGGTGTGCTGTTTTTAACTGAAGTTTCATTCTGTAGGTATGATTGGTTAAATTATGAGCCATGTTGTCGAACTCTGTCTTCAGCTCCCTTCTCCTCTCTTGAAGGTGGGTTGATATGATATTTCTCAAAGCTCTCCACCTTCTAGTCACATGATTGGTCTTTATGGCATGGCCAGCTCCTAGCCTCAGTCATTCTATTAACATAAACTCTTAAATGTCTATCGCCAGTCATCTTACTAGTTTACCCTACTTGGTGTGGCCTTAGCGCCTGCCCTGCTTAACAAAAGCATTCCAGTTACTCCAGAAGTTCAAGGTTTTAGAGCTTACCTTCTCGAGCTAAGCCAAAAGACCAGACTTTTCTATACGGCAAGCCAAAGCCCTTACTACACATATAATATGTACTCTTTAATGTCTGGGTTCCTTGCTTAGCATTATATTTGTGAGATTTATCTGCATAGCTATACCAGACCTTGTTTATTAATTGTTTATTGATGAGCATTTGAGTTGTGTCTACTTCTGGATATTGTGAGTAAAGCTGATGAGAGCATTCATGTTCATGTCTTTTTGCTAGAAGTGTACTTAAACATGTGGACCGTGGCTGCTGAGGTGATATGATGAGGATTGAGGGAAATCACTCCAGATTTGGCCAGATGGAGAAAACTGATGACCTTGATGAAATGGTTTTGGTGGACTGGTTGAAATAAATTCTGAAGGCAGTCTGATAAAGAGAAATTAAATAGTGCTAATGACAGTGAGTTTTGATGTCTAGGAAGTAGGTAAACTGGATTGTCACAGGAGCATTTTAGGGTTAAAAGAGATTTTTATTTTAAGATGAGAGGCATTTAGACATGTTTTTATATCGAGGAGAATGATTCAGTCGAACCAGAAAAAAATGATATAGGAAAACTATAGATGTAAAGTCCGAGAGTTGCTGAAAGGATGGGATCCAATCCCATCACAAAATATACAAAATGGGGGGATTGGCATGAACAGTTGTGGCTGTGTAAAAGGAGAGGAAATAGAGTATATGGGCACAGATGCAGGTAAGTTGATGGGTTTGGCAGTAGATACATGTGAAAATTCCTTTCTGTGTTACTATTTTTTTTTAGTGAAATATGCAAGACTCAGTTGAGATGGGGAAAGGTGAGAGGATATTAGGGATTTGAGAAGAGAGGAGAAAGTAAAACATAGTCACTCAAGAGAGTGAGAGTAAGTTCATTAGATGTTTAGCTGCTGGGGTGTCAGCACAAAGGAGACTTTTATTTAATTAGGCTGGTGTTTTGCTAACTAAGTACAATGGAAAGAAAGATCAGCAAGAAACTTGAATTTTTTTTGCAAAAGGATAGTTATAATTGTTGGGAGAAAATTCTCCATGGGTCTTTAGTGTTTCTGCATGTCTCATAAGCAGACTGACAGCTTTTGTTGTAGCCGACTATCTTTTCAAGGATGTTTATTTAGTGAGCAGTCCTGGAAGATGGTGTCTCTCTCTATAACATGGGGCAGGTTTGTTTACTGTCTAGTAAAACAAAGATAACGTTTCCCTCAGACAAAGATTGCCGGGTTTGTTTGCAGCTCATTATGAAAGTTTGAGTTTCCTAAGCTCTGGGTTCCTCAGCTTTGACACAGTTCCACTACTTGCAGAGCATCAGCTGGGGTCACACTGTATCATTCTGTGGACTTGGGGGCAAGAGGAACTGATGTGAACAGTGAAGCTCATGCTGCTTTCTTTGCTGTGAGTAATGAAGTCCTTCCCTCACCTAAAAGTATTGTGTCTTCTGTCAGCATCCATGGACTTTGTTAGCTTGAAATTAGGGTGAAATCTCAGGCTCTTCACACTTGACCGTAATGATGGACAGTGTACTCTTAAACTGGGTAAGGAAGGAAGGACACAAAAGAGATGAGGGATTGTGAAAAGTCCAAGGGGTTGGGCCAAAGGAATGCAGGCTCTGGAGTGGGACATTACAACAGCCTTATGCATGTATGGCTGTTGGCCCCCATTTTATAGATGAGGAAAATGAAGCACAAATTATTTAAGCAATCTACCTAGGGGCACATAGCCAGAATTTGAAACCAGATGGTCTGGTTCCAAGCTCAGTTCTTAGCATCCACTCACAGTGCTGCTTTTGTAAGGTGTAAAAACTCCCAGGTCACCAGTGCCAGCTATTTTTTCTTTGCTTTTCCAGATCCACTCTCCTTTTTCTAGCCTGAGAGAAGCTAACAGGTGTCAAGTCTACCAGTGAGTCCCATGCCCCCTGGCTCCCAGGAGAGAGTAGAAGAAAGGATTCAGGTGAAGTCGGGGTTGCTTATCCCTGGCTCCTCCTTGCAGGATTGCTCTTGAGTGTCTTCCTTCTCTTTCTAGATGATATCCTCCCTTTCCATCTCAGGTCTAGGGATTGTAACAGCTGTACAGGTGTTAGTGGTATGACACCATCTGTTGTTATTTTCCTTTACCCCATCCCACCATGCTTATTATTTTTTATTATTAGGATAGTTCAAATTATACTAATTTGGATGCTGTTTATGATTCCTACAGAAACCTTGACTGATCTAGGCCAGTTTTAAATAAGGAAATGAATAACTAATGGATGAGTGAATGACAAATCTTTTTGAAAATTTGGTTGTTTTTGTCTTTCAACAATGTTAAGAAAAGCCTAACTGAGGTGTCAGCAGAGAAAGCAGTAAAACTGATTTTTGAGGATAAGTTCCATGAATGTTAGCATATGACTGATGGAATTTAAGAAGTTGCATTGTTACAGTAATACTTTTATTTACTTCTTCTTGCAAAAATATATTTGCATGCATTTATAAAACAGAAAAACAGGAGGGGAATTAGTGTTGAACTGATGTTTTGCAGTGGTAATATTCATCCATAGTTACCTGAATAACTAGAAATAACAGCCATATCTATCTTATTAAGCGGTATATTAAAGATAAAAGCTTAACATATTTAATAATTATTTATAAAGTATTTTAGATTAATTGTATATGAAACTAATTATTTTTTATAATATAGAACTTCCTTATATGTCATAAAGTGAAAATATTTTCAATTTAACTTATATACATATTTTGATTATAGAAAATTATAGGGATATAGCTAGGCATGATGACTCACAATTGTAATTCCAGTACTTGAGAGGCTGAGACAGGAGGATTGCAGGTTCGAAGACAGTGTCAGAAACTTAGTAAGGCTCTGTTTTAAAATAAAAATAAAATAGGGCTGGGGGTGTCGCTCCGAGGTAGAATACATCTAGTTTTAATCCCCAATATCACACACAAAGAAATAAAGAAAGAAAGATGGAAAGGAAGGAAGGAAGGAAGAAAGGAGGACAATTATTGGATAATGAGTTTTATGTTATAAAAGGAGAGAGATGAAGTTATGAGATCTTGGGGAAGGCAAATGAGGTAAAATTTCTGATTGTTAAAGGAGAATTAAAAACTGGCCATGGTGGAGCACACCTGTAATCCCAGAACTTGGTAGGATCCGAGACAAAAGGATCACAGATTCGAGGCCAGCCTCAGCAACCTAGCAAGACCATTTCCAAATTAAATTAAAAGGGCTGAAGATATAGCTGGGAGGTAGAATGCCCTAGGTTCAATACCCAAAAACTAATGCATGCTTGCGTGTGTGTGTGCATACACACACACACCCCTAATTTGATTTCCAACTTGACATGCATGATACCTGTTGAACCAATCCATAGGTTCAGTGTTCTTATTTTGTCTAAGTAACAACTTTCTAAGCAAGAACAATGTAAGAGAATTTTTTATATGTACTTCTTACATTTAATGGGATTAATAATCACACTTAAAATATTCTGATAGCAGAGATGGGTGTGGTGGTGCACACTTGTAATCACAGTACTTGGGTGACTGAGACAGGAGCATCACTGGTTCATGGCCAACCTAAACTGCTTAGAGAGGCCCTCCACAAGTTAGTGACACTCTGTTTCAAAAAAAGAAAAAGAATAGAGCCCAGCATGGTGGCGCACGCCTGTAATCCCCATGCTTGGGAGGCGGAGACAGGAGGATCGCACAGGTTCAAAGCCAGCTGCACTGGCTTAAGAGACCCTGTTTCCAAAATAAGAAGTATAAAAATAGATCTGGGAGTGTAGACTGGAGGTAGAGGGCTTTCAGGAACCCCAGTACCACCAAAAAAAAAAAAAAAAAAAGATTAGGGCTGGGAGTGTAGCTCAGAGGTAAAATGCTCCTGGGTATTCAATCCTAGTACCACACACACACACACACACACATACACACACACACACACACACACACACTATATATATATATATATATATATATATATATTATATATATTTTAGTAAAATTGTTTTATTTATAATCCTACATATTTTGGCTTATGTACTTAAAATGATTATTTTGAGAAGGGAAATGTAGGCTCTACCATACTACAAAGGTGTTTATAGTACAAGAATGTTCCAAAACTGCTTTTTTGATCTTTTCTTCAAATATTATTGGTCCAGGACAAAATATGTTTCTAGACAGTCCTGTTATAAGACATATGTATATATGTTATTTATTACAGTAAGTCATACTGATAGAAACAAGGGCTTAACAGTGTTGTGGATCCCTTCCCCACTGCCTGACGCAATGCGTTTGTATGAGATGCTCCCTTGCTGGCTACTTAATGAATGAGAAAACCACATAGTACTTTAACATAGTATGATTATGCCGGGTGTGGTGGCGCATGCTTGTAATCCCCGCGCTTGGGAGGCTTAGACAGGAGGATCACGCAGGTTCGAAACCAGCCTCAGCTACTTAGTGAGGCTCTCAGCAACTTAGTGAGACGCTGTTTCCAAATAAAATATAAAATGGGTCTGGGAGTATAGCCTGGAGGTAGAAAGCCTCTGGGTTCCACCCCTAGTACCACCAAAAAACAAACAAACAGGACTTCCGGGAAGATGGCGACCGAGAAAAGCGGGGCTTAAGTGCCCCGCTAACAACCAATCTCCATTACCACAAAATCAGCGCCTTTCATAGCCAGAAAACACCATCACCAGAAAAACAAAAAAATCACCAGGCTCCAGAGAGAAAGCGGACTGAGAACAGAGCTCAGAGCCACAGAGGAGATACACCGGCCTCACGCCTGAGGACGCGGCAGCAGCACCATACTGCCGTCGGCAGCGGCGACTTCACCAGACGGCTACAGCAAGCCGAGGTGAGCCGCTGTGGACCAGCCAGGTGGGATTTTTCAGCGCAGGGAGCATCTAAAGCTCCCAGTGGCTGAGCTCAGCACACGCTGCAGGGACTCAGAGTGGAACTCAAAACCAAGAAGAAATAAGCCAGCCTCACGGCCAAGGGCGTAGCAGCGGCGCCGTATTGCCACCAGCGGCAGCAGCAGCGAATTCACCGAGTCCAGTACAGCTACATCTGCGAACTCAAGAACAGTGAGTCAAATTGCAGGCCCCAGAGGAGAAATCCCAGTACTGTACTCCCTGGGACTTGACCCAGAAGGGAATGGCGGTGGCAGAGATATCACACCATAGGAGAACGTGCAACCTGGCACCCCCCATAGTTTAAAGCAGCCTCTATCGACTCCCTGGTCGGAGATTCTGTGATACAACCCAGTAAAGGAGTAGTGGGGTCTGAGATACTACAGACTCGAGATCCAGAGCACCTTAAGTGAAGCTGTAGTGACCCAGGGAAGAACCCAGAGAAGGCACAAACTTCCGAAATCATGGGAAAGAGGAATAACACTGGAGCAATGAATGCCCACAACCCCACAACATCAGAACCCAATAAAACAGAAAATCAGAGATTTCTAGAAGATCAAATCAGGAAAATAACTGTAGAAATAATAGGGGTGCTTCGAAAAGAACTCAGAGAGAGCCAAAAAGAGATAAAGGATGCAATTAATGAAGTAAAGGCCTCAATTCAAAGCACAAACAACCGATTAAACCACATGGAGAACAGAATCTCGCTCTTAGAAGATGATCATTCCAAAAATGAACACATAGTTTCTAATCTAGAAAAAAATATCCAACAGCAGGAATCTGACATTGAAGAAATATGGGCCCATTTTAAGAGAGCTAACCTAAGAATAATTGGAATAGAGGAGGGAAAAAAAAAGTGAAACCAAAGGGATCAACGATCTCTTCAAGGAAGTAATAGCAGAAAATTTTCCAAACATAGAGCAAGAGGTTGATACACAGATCCAGGAAACTTATAGAACTCCCTTTAGACAGGATCGGAGAAGAGGATCCCCACACCACATAATTGTCAAAATGACCAATGTGGAAGCCAAGCAGAGAATCTTAAAGGCAACAAAAACAAAGGGCCAAGTGACATTCAGAGGCAAACCAATTAGAATCACTCCAGACTTCCCAAACCAAGTCATGAGAGCCAGAAGGGCTTGGAGTAACATATTCCAAACTCTGAAAGAAAACAACTTCCAGCCAAAAATTTCCTACCCAGCAAAACTTTCTATCAAATTAGATGGAAAAATAAGAAGCTTCCATGACAAACAGAAACTGAAGGAATTTATGTCTTCAAAACCAGCGCTAGAGAAAATACTCAAAGAGATTAACTACAAAGAAGAAATAGGTAACACACACCAGAACCAGAGAAACAAGATTTTCCATCCAACAGACAACTAAGATTGGTTATCTGTGGAGATTCATTATTTATGTTAGTCTTTTACCTATCTCTAAATGGTATTGTTTGCCTTTATTGTTAATTTTTAGGATTTCTAATTGGAATATTAATATACCTTCAGATATAGCATCTGGAAATATTTTATCCCATTCTATGAGTAACTGTTAACTCTGTTTACATTGTCTTTGGATATACAATATTTTTTTATTTTTTTAGGGAGTTTGTATACTCTTCTGTTGCCTGTGCCATTGAAATCATATCCAAGAAATCACTGCCAATTTCAATGTTGTGAGGTTTTATGACCCAGATTTTTTTCTAAAAGTTTATAGTCTTAAGATTTATATTTAGGTCTTTTATCTATTTTGAGTTAATACTTGTATATGGGATTAGGTAAGGGTCCAATTTTATTCTTTTCCATATAAGTATTATTTTTCAACAATATTTAGTTAAAAGATTATTATTTCCACCAGCAAATGTTCGTGGAAACCTTGTCAAAAATAACTTGACAATATAGGGAAGAATTTAGCTCTAGGCTTTTATTTAACTCCAATGGTTTATATATCTGCCTTTAGAACAGTACTACACTGTTTCAATTATTGTAGCTTTATATGGTTTGAAATCAGAAAATATATATCTTCTAGATTTGTTCTTTTTCAAGATCATTTTGGGTATCTAGAGTCCATATTCCATATTAGGATAGATTTTTTTTTCTGAAATATAAATATATAAATATATGATAGTTTCACCTAAAAAAATAGAAATAAAATATTCTCTGGTAAGAAAGAAAGTAAAAAGAAATATTGAAATGTTATCTTTAAGTCATCACAAGCTTGGTATCAGACAAATGAAACTGTTATGTGAGATTATCATTTTTAATTTTGGATAAATTGCTATAATACTAGATGTCAACCACTAAGCCAAGCATGGGAAGGAATGGGGTGGGGATCGGGTGGGGGCTGACTGGGTGATGTGTGCATGTATGTCTACAAAAGTTTGTATCCCACTATGATGTATGAATACAGTGCACCAATAAAAAACAAACAAACAAACAAAAAACCCATAGTTTAATTATTTTTGTAAGGTGCTTTTGTGTAGTGTAAACCTTCACACAGTACAGGAGCCTGTAACCCAAAGACTGTCACCAACAATTCTTAATATTTTGATTATTTTTACAAACCGTTTATACTTTGTGCAAACACACACACACACACACACACACACACACACACACACATACTTTACAAAGGGAATCACACCAGCATGCCTCATTGTAATCCCCACCTACAATGGCTAATGAATATATTTATGTCAATAATTATATTTGATTATATGCTATTGTATTGTACCTATGTATTATAATTTACTTGTCATATTTGTTGATTTTTCTTATTTTCACTATTTTAAGTAAAGACATGCTATAGTTAACATGTTTGTACATAAAATAATTTTACATTTGTGCAATTATTTTCTTGACAAAATTCTTAAAATTGAGATTATAACTGGGCGTGGTGGCGCACACTTGTAATCCCAGCATTTGGAAGGCTGAGACAGGAGGATCCCAGTTCGCAGCCAGCCTCAACTACTTAGTGAGGCCCTTTGCAACTCAGTGAGACCCTGTTTCAAAATAAAGAATAAAAAAAAGGGCTGGGGATGTAGGTCGGAGGTAGAATGCCCTGGGTTCCATCCCCAGTACCGAAAAAAAAGTGAGATTGTATACTTTACCTTTGGGAAATTCTTGCTTTTCATGAAAGTTACTTTATACTACACATTCATGAATACTGGTTTTTCTCTGCACCTTTGACACACAAAGGTTTTTTTGCAGGGCTGGGGAATGAACCCAGGGCCTTGCATATGCTAGGGATATACTCTAACACTAACACCCCAGCTGAGAGTTTCAGCAGTCTTTTTTTTATCTTTATCAGTGTGAAGGGCAAAATATACTACACTATTCCTTACTTATTTTTTAAATGTTAACTTGCATGTTGTTTCCATGTTTTTAATCTCATTTATACTTTAACAAATTATCACATTATGTTTGTGTTTGGAGATATGTTTGTTTCTTAATATGTATCATATGTATTATTGCTTTGCTACTTTATAATGCAAGTCATTTTTTTCAGTTTGTATTTTAATTTTGCTTATGGTATTTTTATAGTTATAATTATTAATCATATATTTATGTTTTTCTCTTGTGATAATTTACTTTTGAGGACTAGCCTTACTGTTTTCACAGTGGCATTTTTTATTTGTTTGTTTTTGTTTTTGCTTTAAAGCAAGTATCTTATTATAATGATTGGATCCCAAGTTTAAAAACTGATGTCCATATTCCTATTTCTCAAATTTTCAGTAGTTTAGAGACAAAAACATAATTTTTGCCCAGTAGGAATGCTTTCAGAATGTGATGTGTAGCAGTCACTAGAAAAGACTTGCACATAAATAAGAGATAACTGTTTATGTTCCTGGGAAAGCAAATATGGATTGTATTTGTAGGCCTTTGTAGCCATGTTTTAAGGAGTTTGAAGCTTATTTCTAGAGCTGAAGAGAGTCATTGAGACTTAAAAGAAGGGAGTGTGACAAGATTCTATTTGTGTGTTCGAAGTCAGTCTATACTGTAGAGGATGGAATGAAGAGGGGAAACACTGGAGAAGAGTAGAAAGACTCTTACAATAATGTTGGTGAGATACATCCATGATCACAGAAAATGGAATAGATTGAAGAAATATTAAGAGCAGGATGTGGAGTGGGGCAAGGTGGCACATGCCTGCACTTCTAGTGCTTAACAAGCTGAGACCAGAGGATCACAGGCTTGAGGACAGCCTGAGCAAGTAGTGACACTTTCAACTACCCAGCAAGACCCTGTTTCAAAACAAAAAATAAAACAGAGCTAGGGGTGTAGCTTGGAGGTAGAATACCCTTGGGTTCAATCCCAAGCACACACACACAAAAAGAAGGGACATGGAGGGAGATGGAGATTTCATGGGTGACAAAATGCAAAATGTCAACAAGTGTAGAACTGAGTTAGAATTTAATAAAGTTAACTACATGCATTACTAGTATTGCATTATTACCTTTTATGGTTAAAAGAGTGTTTGTCAGTCTTTCTGAATATTGAGAACTCCATTTTAATTAGAAAAAACATTGTAGACTGCTTTCCTCCCATGTTATCTTATATTTTAGTAACATTTGACTTCTGTAATGTTTCCAAAATACCTTTATTTTATTACTTATAACATCATGAGCATATATTATTTATCAATGTGTTTTGTTAGGGTTAAAGATCAAAATGATAATGATTACTGCAGTTAAAGTAAAACTTGTAATAACTTTTCAAATTTTCTTCTGAACTCTCCATGAAATTCAAGGTTCACAGGTTTAGAACTAGTGGTTGAAGCAATTTTTTATGAATCTTTTTTGAGGATTTTTATACTTTACATCATAATGAGATTCAGTGTGATTTTTTATTATAGATATTTGTTTTTGTCTATTCTGTTGCAAAAAGTAATTTCATAATATAAGGTCTGCTTTTTTATGTGTTTGTGGTGCTAAGAATTGAACCCAGGGCTTCATGCATACTAGGGTCTGCTGCTTTTTGAAAGATGTGTTATTAAATAGGGGGAAAATGATTAACAAATATATTCAATATAAAGAAGTATTTGCTAAGTGTAGCAAGGGAAAAATTTAAAACAGTCTAGACAAGTAAACATGAGGAATTTTAGTGACCTTATTTTTTCCTGTATATCATTGTACAAATAATTTTATAATCATTATACAAATAATTTTACATTGGGGTCACTAGAGGATTTTTTTGTTTCTTTATTTAATATAGAATCAATTGTACTCTGTCTTGGTGACCATTCTCACTGCTATAATCCAAGACAACTGACCACACAACTTAGAGGAAAGAAGATTTATTTGCTCACAGTTTTTGGAGATTCAAGGCTTCAGTCCATATGAGGCTGATGTCTGTGGAGCTCAAGGCATGGCTACAGAAAGCAGAGAGAGAGACTGGGCAAAAGGGTACTTTCCCATCATGGAGGCCAGAAACAGAGAGTAAGCAGGGGGAGGAGGAAGAATGTATTATCGCTAAAGCCACACCCCAGGGACTCTTCCTAAGCAATCATGCCCTGCTTCCAACATTGTCCTCTTGTTTCCGTGAGGGGTAGGGGGATATTCTAGATACACATCATTACATAACTCCATATACACAATATGATCTATTTTGTAAAAACACTTCTTATGAAAGCATAAATTATTTAGTGCATTTACCATAATTTATTGAGAATCAGCAGTCAGGAACTGAGAGCACATGTCTCTTTCTCAGTTCTTAAACACTTAGATGAATACCTTATGGAATAGTTTTGTTATTTAATTTCTCCTCTTAGAGTGGTCAGTGTCTACATAAACACATTTCTGCGAAACAGTAAAAACTAATCATTACAATTTAGTTGTAGTTGCTTTTTCCTTTTAAAAGCTCATTTGAGAAAATGTTATATTATTTAAACTTTTCTAAAACTGAGATTTTATGTTGTTTATTTCTAAAAAAAACCCTTTTAACACATCATAAAATTTAGTATTAATTAATTTCTGATGGTACTGAATGCATTCCAGTGTTCAATATTGTAACTTCTATGGAGGTAAAATGAAATGTGAAGGATCTAACAAACATAAAATATATATGATAAGCTGAAACATTGAAGATAAAGTTTAAGATGAAAAAAGACCATTAGAGAATTATTAGAAAAGCATGTAATACATATATTTAGTATTGAAATGATATATAATATTGAATGTTATAGACAACCCAAATTTTACTGTTCATTTATCCAACAGGGAACCATATAATGCATACCGGTGTCTAGTAATTCCTTTAACTCTATTCTACATTATGTGTTTATTTCTATGTAGAGCTACTAGAATTATTTTTCATTCATTATTTAAGGAATCATATTGTTAACAAAATAATTACATATTTTAATTATACTTTGTATGCCCTTTGTCTGTGGGATTCTTTTAGTATATTTACAATGAATAGCATATAGAATTTAACTTAAATTACCTTCTCTTACATTCTTAGAAGTCAGTGCATCAACAACTGATAGAAATAAGTTGTACATGAAGGGTATTATACTTTTTTTTTCTTTTGTAGTACTAGAGATTTAAGCCAGAGGCTCTTTACCACTCAGCTACACTCCTAGCCTTTTTTATTTTGAAACACAGTCTTATTAAGTTTTAAAGCACCTGCCTTGAACCTGCAATCGTCCTTTCTCAGTCTCCCAAGTACTATGAAATTATTATACTTTCGTCCAGTTGACAATTTGGATTTATGTATAACTCCAAAGAAGTGTTTTTCAAACTTTGTCTGCTATATACATTTTAAAATGCATCCTTCTTTTTATACATTGAAGAATAAACAAAATATAACAAAGCTTAAATTTTAGAATATAGGGACTCTGTGAGGCAGTTCTTTATTCCACAGAAAATCACTGATAGATTACATTCTTAGTATCACTCTTTTTAGTCTTAAACCATGTGAAATTTTAGAATTATAAAAGGTATTTTCATTGGCTAACTTCTTTTGCCTGCTTAAGATATAAAGGCAGAGGCTCTTGAAATGTAGAATGGTATACTGCTGAATTTAAGTAATCTCTCCATGCTTGTCATTTTCCACTGATAGTATCATAAGACAAGTAATGACAGATTAAGACCTGCCTAGCAGAGGGAAAACTAAATTACACGACTTTTATGAAGGCATAAATAAACCTATTAACCATTATCTGGAATAGCAATTAGTAGAAAGAGCACTGACAATTTTATTTATCAACATTAAACACAATTATTAATTACAGACCTGATGAATCTAGCAGTAAGCAGGCCATGTTGGATATGCTGGGACCTCAAGTCCATTATATGAGAGGGATGATTACCAAAATCCTGTGGGGAAATAAGTAATTGTAGTTGTAAAATTTTAATTGCCTTGGAATAAGGCAAATTATATTTTCTTGTCTAGGAATATAAATAGTATGGCATTAAGGGAACATGTTGTAGTAGCTGTAAATAAAAAATGGATTTATGTAAGGTTTTAAAACACAGAAAAGAACAATGTTATTTTTAGTGTAATAGCGTTCTATGTGAAGGAACACTAAATACATGCACATTTTCTTTAAAGATATTGTTTAGTAGGAGGCTATTTTATACATTTCTCTTATAGTAAAAATTAATGTGGAAGGGGGCTTTCTGAATAAATTACTATAAGTGAATAAGAATTATATAATTAAAAACATTTTTGTAATAGTGTGATCAGCAGTGTTATGAAATGAACATGAAACCATTCATATTTTTTTGTGCTTTATTTCTTTAAAGATCCAAGTTCCAGAATTTGTGGACATTTACTCATAGGTACAGCCAAGAATTGCTTTGCAAAACTTATGGATAAAATTAGTCTGGCTATGGAAAGTATACCTCTACATAACAGCAGGAGTATTACATATGTAGAAAAAGATTCCCTGGTTCAGAGGCTGGCTCGTGGACTTCATAAAGTAAATACACTGGCCCTGAAATATGGTTTTCGTGGTCATGTGCCCATTATGGTATGTATATGGTTTCATTCAGTAGTGATGTTTTAATGTGTAGATATGATTTTGAATCAAACTTATTTGTAGTTTTAAATATTTGTACATAACATCATATTTAGATTTTCTTTAGATTTCATATAAGCCTTTAATACAATAAATAAAAAGCACTTCTGAGTAAGTCCTGGCATTAGTTCAAAATATATTGCTTTCTATAAGTGCACTGTGATAGAATTATATATAAGACCCAGAAACTGTCAATTCAGTTTTCTAGCCATCTAGATAATTTCTTTTCTTCAGGTCTTCATTCATATAACCCAAATTATTGGCCACAATATAAAAACAAAGCTTTTACCTCTAAGTTTCAGTAATAGCTGGTATTGTTTTTGGTATAATCTAAACTACATTTAAGTTAGTAAAGTGCTCATTGCTATTGATTTATTAGTAAATCTGTAGTTACTGCTTGTAAAATTGCTCTTGCTTAACAACAGAAAAGCACAGCATCATTACAAAAGCAAATATTTGGATTTACACAAAGACTGCATGCAGCAGAAGTTGAACGCCGCTCACTGCGCCTAGAGGTTACAGAATTCAAACGAAACGTGAATGAAATGAAAAAAGAGCTTGACAAAGCCCAGGGTCTCCAAATGCAATTAAATGAATTCAAGCACTCGGTGAGTATCGATGACTTAGAAAACTGGTTTTAGTGGTATATAGCTCTATATCTTTTTTTTTTCTCTTAAATTTTATTGTTTGGTTTTTTAACAAAAAATTGTATTGATAGGATTGTTTCATCTCCAGAAAACTTCCTTTCAAAAAATAAATGCCTTCAATTGAGGAGCCTGATATTTTGGGGAAAGAGATTTCTTCTCTCCTCATATTGAATACTTTGAGCAAATTAGATTATTTAGTATAAATCAAGTTCCCTTTACAAAGAAATGTTCAGTGTCTAACTTCCATTAAAGACTTGCATGTACTATTTAAAAAACTAAAAGATAGCTGAAAAAGAGGCTATATCCAAATACAATTAGATCAAGATAAAAAGGTATAAATAGATAAAGCATGATAAAAGTACAGATATATACCTATTATTCTGTTTACAATTGGTTTAGTTATTAACCTGTTAGAAATGTTACAATGGTATTTTTTTTCTTTTTTCTTTTTGTGGTACTAAGGATTGAATCCAGGGGCATTCTACCTCTGAGCTACACCTCCACTCCCTTTTATGTAATATTTTGAAACAAGGTCTCACTACATTTCTGAGGTTCTCGCTAAGGTCCTGAGCCTGACCTTGAACCCACCATCCTACTCTCTCAGTCTCCCAAGTCCCGGGATTATGGGCACGCACCACCATACCTGGTTACGAGGCTGTTTTTAATGTGTTTTTAACTTATTTCTTAAACCTAGCAACAAGCTACTTTTAGTATCTGCTTCTTTGAGAAACTCAAGCTTTGCAAACATATATATAGCTTAAACATACTTTTTAAATGTTTCTTTTGATTAATCCGGAATTTGTAGTTTTAACATTTGTGTTCACAGAGGCAGTGGCAGGTACTGCTTTAGTTTTTAATCCTAAAATGATGTAAATAGCTAATATTAATTATTATTTTAAACAGATATAGTTTCCTTAAAGGGCAAAGTGTTCATTTAGATTAGGTGGCTGATATCATCATAAATTACTCTTAAGCCATTGTTTTCTTTGAGCATGTGTCCTAAAGACACTATAATCTCCCTCTCGTTTTCTTAGTTTTTGCTCAGAGAAGGGAAATGTATGAATTGACTCAACATTTTTTTTCTGCTTATGAAGGCAGTATCTGCTGACCATACATTAAATATGAAGAAGGGATTTGAAGTCACTCTAGTCTGATCTACCCAGAACCTGTCACTGTTGAGATGTGGATGCATTTTGTGCCCCACATTTTTCTGTGTGCATGTGTGTATTCATGACTCTTTTGACAGATGTAGTTTGGAGTAATTTTGTTTATGCAATTTGTACCCTGATTTGCATAAATAAATATTCATTTAAAGTCTTGTATTTTCCTGTGTTCAATCCCCCAGTACTCCCCATACACAATAAATAAAATAAAATATAAAAAGGCCTGGGATTGTAGCTTGGAGGTAGAATATCCCTAGGTCCAATCTCCAACCTCATCCCCAACAAAAAGAATAAGAGCTTCTTGTTGTATGTGGGGGTGAACTCCTATAATCCCAGTGACTTGAGAGGCTGAGATGGTAAGATTGCAAGTTCAAGACAAATCTGGGCAAATCAGCAAGATCTCATTCCATAATATAAATAAAATAACAAAATAAAATAATAAAATAAAATAGGACAGGGGATGTAACTCAGTGGTAGAGTGCCTCTGGGTTCAGTCCCCAGAATACCCACCCCCCTTCCCTCATGATTCCCTTTAATTTTCCACATACATTTCTAAGTTACTTGCTTTTTGTAAAACATTCAGTGTGTGTGTGTGTGTGTGTGTGTGTGTGTTGTGTACTAGGGATTGTACACAGTGGTGCTCTACCTCTGAGCTACATCCCCAGCCCTTTTAATTTATTTTTTATTTTGAGACAGAGTCTTGCTAAATTGCCCAGGCTGGTCTTGAACTTCTAATCCTCCTGTCTCAGCCTCCCAAGTACTGAGATTACAGACATTTATTGCCACCCCTTGAAAACATTTCTCTTATTTGTACTTTGAGATCAGTAATGTCTCTTGTTTGTTGCAACTAGGTTTCACTTGTTTAGATGTTTTGAATAGGCGATAATTCAAGTGTGTCTTGCTTTGGATTCCATATACCTTAAGGGATAGATGGCCCCTGTCTAGGACTGTCATTAGTCATTCTGGAGCAGAGTGCTGACCCTTCATATTAGTCATCATTTCATAAAATACAACACAAAAACTGTGTTGTACAGCCTCATTGGCATATGTTTGTGTATGCCAATTCATAAATATGTGCCAAACCATTAGCTTTTATTTAGCAGATATCTACCAAATACCTGCTTAGTGGTAGGCCTTCTGTGTATGGGTGAGAAAGCAAAATGAGGTCCCTGCCCAATGGAACCACATCCTTATATGTATAGTTGGTATCAGGGTAGAGATAGGCAATCAGAAAAGTAAGGTGAAGGACTGGGGTGTAGCTCAGTGGCAGAGCACTTGCCTAGTGTGTACTGGGCCCTGAGTGTGACTCCCAGCACTGCAGGAGGCAAGGGAGAAGTCAGGTGAGTTTAGATAATGCTGAAAATGGCTGTGAAGAAAATAAGGCAAGATGGTATGATAGTGTGAATGGTGGAGGGAGTGGGGGAGCTCCAGTCTGGTTAGGACTTGCCCAGAAAAGGACAGTAGACTGGGGGCACCTGAAACACAACACTCTGAACAGACTTTTAGGGAATCTTTTGAAAGCTTAGGAATTTGTTAAAGATTTTAATTCTCAAAATCATAATCTTTTAAAATAAGAACCACCCATGTCTGAAGATTTGAACTGATTATTATGGATTTATTTAGAGCTGAGAAGCTTTTGTTTGACTAAAACTGATAACATTGGAAGTACGACTATTGTGTTTAATAAACCCAAGTCATATTTTATCTTAGTTTATCAAATTAAAAAATGTATTTTTGTCTTACATACTTAGATGTTTGTATTATATTATGTCAGCAAACATAATTCTGAAGTTTAAATGATATAGCAATGTAGTTGGCTTGTAACTGATATTTCCCCCCTTCTTTTTAAAGAAATTGATCACACATGAGAAGTTTGAAAGTGCATGCGAAGAACTTAATAATGCATTGCTTCGGGAACAGCAGGCACAAATGCTGCTGAATGAACAGGCCCAACAACTTCAGGAGTTGAATTACAGACTAGAGCTGCACTCCAGCGAGGAAGCTGACAAAAACCAAACTCTTGGAGAAGCCGTTAAGGTAGGAGAACATAACTTGTGCAGGGCTCGTGTGTCCTCTTTGTGTGGATTTCGGTGGGGAATCATGCATATCTCTTGAATAGGGAATAGATCCCAAGGTGTGAAATTTTATTTTGTACGAGCTTATGAGAATGGAATGAATGAAGTCTCATCCCATCCTCAGCTACAAGCATGCATTCAATATGCTGACAATGTAAAAATAGCCTTTGGCTGGTTAAAAACAAAGTAAAGATTTTTCTGGTAATAATTTTTTATCTGTTTGTTGTATCTTCCTTGTTCCTTGTCTGTCTGTCTGTCTCCTCTAACTCCTCTCTCTCTCTTTCTCATGTCTTCCAGACTTTGGAAAGTCCACATATCTTTTGGATTCTGGAGGGTTTTAGATCTAGATCTCTCTGATTCTTGTATAATAAGTATATGTTTGGTTATTTGGTTAGGAGATTGATTTTCTCTGTCATATATTCCTGGCAAAGGTATTTAGAAAGAATAGAAAAGTTATAATCTAATGGTTGTCACGTAGAGAATTTCATTAATAGATTTAGGACTGGGGTGTTTTTTGGAAGTCTTGGCTATAAAGTATAATAGAATTCTTGTTTTTTATTTTACTACATAAGGATTTTTTGCTAGTGAGTTTATACACATTAGAATGGAACTAAATCCAGGAAAGTAAAAATGATATAGCCTCTATATAATGCATTATACTTAATATAGTTAATCAACTCAGATTTGGTATATAACTAAGAAAATGATGTACATTTATTCTAATATCAAATAATATTATTACTTCTAATAATAAAATAGTCAGAATATTGGCAATTTCTGAGAAATTCCTCTTTGGAAGGTAATATCTTGAATATTTTAAAAACAATTATGTCAGGTAAAACTCACATAAACTCCATGGGATTGTTCCAGTTTTGCAGATGAGAACACTGAGATACGGACTACATGACTTGCACACATCTAGGGAGTCAGATCTCACACCTGCCTTTCTGACCCACACATGATATAGATTGACAGCACACATGTCCACTTTGTGTCTCTGTGTCCTTGTCCCCACGTGAATTATCTTGTTTCATTCTTAAACAACGCTGTAAGTAGGTACTTCTACAACTATTTCTATTGTCTTATAAGAAATTGAGAGAGTACAATTGACTTTCCCAAGATCTCCTTAACTGTAATGTTGAAACTGGGATTTATTTTTTATTTTTTTAAATTAAATTTTTAAATTTTCATTTGGATCACATTGAAAATGGCATACATTCACACAGTGCTTGGTGACCTCCCCTCTCCCCACTCCCCCTTCTCCCCTTCTCCCAACAATGAGAGTCCAGGTTGAGGATGCTACATTCACACTTATATACATATTTAAATGTAGCTCTACCATTAATCAGCCTTAGCCTTCTTCTTCTCCTACCCATCCATTTTAGTTTTGTTAAGTTTTCCCCTCCATTATCTGGAGTCCCTCTGGTATCCCCAATACTCCCTAGTTTGGGCATATTAGAGAAAACATATGTCCCTTCTCTTTCTGTGCTTAGCTGATCTCACTTAACATAATGTTCTCTAGGTCTTTTCATCTTCTTGGGAATTGCATAATTTTGTTCTTCTTTATTGCTGAGTAAAATTCCATTGTGTATATTTCCCTTAATTTTGCAATCCATTCATCTGTTGATGGAGACCTAGGTTGGTTCCATATTTTGGCTATTGTGTTGGTATGAACAGGGGTATGCATATGTTACTGGAGCTCTCTGGGATTTAGTTTTTAGAAAAATTAGAAAATGTTAGAACCTAAAAGAAACAAACACAAATGAATTTAAAGGGAAATATAGATGACCTTAAAGAAGGGAAAAACTCACAGAATGCTATTAACATTTTAGAGTGTATTTTTCCAAATATGTGTATTAAATTGAACCTTTTGAAATTGTTGGTTTTAAAGGGAAAAAGGAATGCCAGCAATTTCAAATGGTTTAACTGAATGAATATAACTTTTTTTCCTCTAATGAGAATATACTTACATACTGTTTTTTAACTTATTTGTATCCCATAGTACTAGGTGAACATTCTTGCTTATCAACTAATACAGTTTTATGATAGAAATCTCTTTTCTTTTTTAACTTAAAAATACAAGATATAGATATTCATTGGGGAAATTAGGAAAATATAGATTAAGAAAAATGAAAATTAAGAATCTCAAGCCATATCACCAGATATACTGGCCATTAAATTTTGATGTATATCCTTCAAGACTTTGTATTTTGCAGATTTACAACCAAATATAGGTTAATAAAATAAAATCATATGATTGTACATATTTTTTTTCAACTTTTTAAAAACACCATATCAAAAATTTTTTTCGTGCTAATAAGTAATGTCATCTCTAATGACTTATTGAATTCTTTTGAATGTATATAATTTTCCCTTTTTTAATTGAAAAATTGTATATATTTATGGAGTATAATTATATTTTGATATAGTAATACATTGTGGAATACTACAACCAGGCCAATTAACATATCAATAACTTAATATGTATATAATTTTATTTATTTATTTATTTATTTATTTATTTATTTATTTATTTATTTTGGTGGTACTGGGGGTGGAACCCAGAGGCTTTCTACCTCTGGGCTATACTCTCAGACCTATTTTATACTTTATTTGAAAGCAGGGTCTCACCAAGTTGCTGAGAGCCTCACTAAGTAGCTGAGGCTGGCTTCGACCCTGTGCAATCCTCCTGTCTCAGCCTCCCAAGTGCTGGGCTTACAAGCATGTGCCACCACACCCGGCTCTACATACCTACATATTATTATTTTGTGATAATAACATCTATTAACCACTTTTTTTTAGCAATTTTGAAATATACAATAATTATTATTTACTACCACCAAATATACATTATTATTTACTGTCACCTTACAATAGGTTACCAGAATTTAATCCTCCTAACTGCATCCTGCTTCCAATTGACCAATCCCTACCTCAGCCTCTGGTAATTACCAGAATGTACATAACTTATTAACCTAGTTTATTATTATGGATTTAGATTCATTCCAGATTTCTCCCTGTTTTCTCTCTTGTTGCTGTAAGTAATTTAAATGAACACTCACATAATGAAATCCTTTTTAAATATACATTATGGGTACATTGTAATTATAAATTATACCTAAATGTTTGTATACATTATGATCATTTCATCAGGATTAATTTCTAGATGAAGAATTACTAGGTCAAAAGCTACAAACACCTTTAAAGCGTTTGCATTATTAGTTGGTTACATCAAGTTTTTACCAATTATGTTAGCTTCTAAAGTATATGAGACTTCTATCTTTTGCCCAACTTGGCTATTAATATTTTTAAAATTTTGCCATTTTAATAGATATGTCAGTTACTTGAATTTGTATTTCTCTGACAGTTAACTTGAACATTGTTATAATTATATTGGTAATTGAACAACATTTTTATGCTTCATGTCTCAATAATAGGTAATATAATTAACTATGCTTTGACAAAGCATCTATCATATTGGAGTCTTTTCTTTCTGAAATAGTTGGCAGTTTATGTTTAGGTATCATGTCTAACAGCAGATAAAGAGCTGTTCATATTAATTTCTTTAAAGTGCCAGTAGTTTAAATATTGTTGTCAGGAGTGGAGAATTGTTTAATTATTATCTCTTAATTAGAACTAGCAGGTGGTAATGTGAAAACGCTCTCTTGTGGGAGACAGCATGGTTCAGTGGAAAAAAGCTCTGGCCTTGGAACAAGTGTTCTCAAATTCAAATCCCAATTCTGTCACTTGAGCAAATTGCTTAACCTTTCTGAGCCTTCTGCAAACATAGGAATAATAATACTTAAAGTACAGAATTTTAAGTCTGGCGTGGTGGCGCATGCTTGTAATCCCCGCGCTTGGGAGGCTGAGACAGGAGGATCATGCAGGTTCGAAGCCAGCCTCAGCTACTTAGTGAGGCTCTCAGCAACTTAGTGAGACCCTGTCTCCAAATAAAGTATAAAATAGCTCTGGGAGTATAGCCCGGAGTAGAAAGCCTCTGGGTTCCACCCCCAGTACCACCAAAAAAAAAAAAAAAGTACAGAATTTTTATGAAAATGAGTTAAGATATATACATACTCATAAACACACACATATAAATTTTTTTGTGGAACTTAGGGATTGAACCCAAGGGCGTTTTACTTCTGTACCCCCGACCCTATTTTATTTCAGGGTCTCACTAAATTGTGGAGGGCCTAAGTTGCTGAAGCTTGCCATAAACCTGTGATCCTCCTGTCTTAGCTCCCAGTTACTAGGATTACAGGTGTGTGCCACACAGCTGCCCCCCCAACCCTATATATATAATTATATATATATATATATATTTTTTTTTTTTTTTGCTTTGAAACAGAGTCTTGCTAAGTTTCAGAGGCTGGTCTCAAACCTGTTATCCTCCTATCTCAGACGGCCAAGTAGTGGGACTATAGGCATGTAACACTGTGCCTGGCTGAATTATGGTACTATTTGAAAAGAAATTATATACCTGATAAATATAATTTTATATCTTTGGTAATACATATATATATATATATATATTTATTTATTTATTTATTTACTGTGGTACTGGGATGGAACCCAGGGGTATTCTACCTCTGAGCTATACCCCCAGCCCTATTTTTTTATTCTTTATTTTAAAACAGGGTCTCACTAACTTGAGGAGGGCCTCACCAAATAGCCAAGGCTGTCCACCAATCTGTGATCTTCTTTCTCAGCCTCCCAAGTATTGGGATTACAAGCATGCACCATCACACCCAGCTTGGTGTAATACTTTTAAAAGTAGTTTCTTTGCCGGGTGTGGTAGTGCACGCTTGTGATCCCTACGCTTGGGAGACTGAAACAGGAGGATCGCACAGGTTCAAAGCCAGCCTCAGCTACTTAGTGAGGCTCTCAGCAACTTGGTGAGACCCTGTTTCCAGATAAAATATAAAATAGATCTGAGAGTATAGCCCAGAGGTAGAAAGCCTCTGGGTTCCACCCCCAGTACCACCAAAAAAAAAAGTAGTTTTTTTTCAAACTATGCTTTGTAAATAACTTCTTAAAAATAAAATATATAGCCAGGCGTGATAGTGCGCCCTTATAATCCCAGCATTTGGGAGGCTGAGACCGGAGGATTGTGGTTCACGGGCAGCCTCAGCTACTTAGTGAGGCCCTCTGTAACTCAGTGAGACCCTGTTTCAAAATAAAGAATAAAAAATTGGGCAGGGGGGTGTAGCTCAGAGGTCGAATGCCTCTGGGTTCCATTCCCAGACCTGCAAAAAAAAAAAAATATATATATATATATATTATTTTTATAAAATGAAATACAATAATAAGTAGAAGATACAGAAAGTGCAGAAGAGAAAATAAGTTGCCTGTGATTTATAATCTGAAAGCAGTCATTGTTAGTATTTTAGATATTTGCTTTTAATAATTTTTATGTGACTAGGTGATTAAAATGATCTAACATTATAATACAGCTAGATCTTGGATAAGATACTTCCTATAGTAATGGCAGTGCATTAAGAAATAAAAGGAATTCACAAGAACAAAAATTTTGAATAAATAGTCGTATTTTCTCTAGTGAAGTTTTAAACAAAAGAATCCCAAAATTAATTATCTTAAAAAATTTAAAGATCTTTTAGTTGACGAAGTCTGATTATAATAATAATCAACATCTATCACATAACTCATTTTCACAAAGTAGGATTATTAGCATCATTACTTAATTTAAAAGTCTTATCACTTTTTACTTTAATCCCATATATTTTTATCTTCCTAATGACTTATACCATTGAGACTTATGGGGTAGTCAATTATATTTCAAGGTCAGGGAAAAGAATTACGAAAGCAACAGCTTTCATATCCCTTTTGATAAATAATGATTTAACAGAAAAGATTCAAACCAGAAGCTATAAGATTCATAGAACATTGGCATTTTTGTTTTATAAGCCTGAACAACTGAGAAATATGTAATAAAATGGAGTATCTAACTTTTGTTTAAACTTATTATGACATGGTAATTTCCTTTTTTCAAAGTACATGTCCTCATATATAATCTAAATTTTTATGTTTAGACTTATCAATGAGTACTGATTTGAAATTAGAATTATTATATTTAACTGAGTATCAAACTTTAGTTAGATCATATTTTAAAAATTGCTTAAATATTTTAAATTATACTATTCAACTTGCTTTCCATAAAGTTATACAAACATTATTTTCATTTTTCTGTCTAAATATGCTCATTATAATAAAATATTAAAAATGGAAAAAACTTGAGTGCAATTCTATTGTTGATATATAGCCATTATTAATATTTTGTGAAATAAACCTAAAGTATGCTATGTATAGGTTTGTATTCACAGAGGAGCAGAATTATTTTCATTTACATTCTCAAAGAATCACTCTGGCATCTTCAGATTAGTAGATGAAGGTATGCAAAACTGGAAATCGGAGGCTAACAAACAGTATATCAAAACCAGATATGATACTGGTATAAAAAGGGGTGAGATTCTGAATACTGAGGTATTTTGAAAGCAAATCTTATAAAATTTTCTTTTAAAATATACTTTTATTGGTGTATTGTAATTAACCATCATAAGGAAGTTCAGCATGATAGAAACATACATGCATATAGTGTTTTGTATGTTTCCCTTTAGATCCCTGCTCCTCACCCTCCCTGCACTTGTTATTGAGGTAGATGTTGATAATTTTGTAAATGTACATAGCATTATTTGAACCTTCACGGAGTCTTTTTCTACCCCCTCCTTTACTCCCTAAGTCCCCTTCTACAGTTTTACTGAAATCACTCCTCATTTATTTAAAGTTTCTGTTTCCCAATTTCTCTCTATTTTCCACATATGAGAGAAAACATAACCCTTCACTTTCTGAGACTGGTCAGTCTTACTTAGTATAATATCCTCTAGTTTCATCCATTTTGTTGCAAATGGCATAATTTCGTCCTTCTTTATGACTGAGTAAAGTATACCACAGTTTCGTTATTCATTCATCTGTTGGTATTATGGAACTTTGAGCCTAGGCTGGTTCCATAATTTGGCTGTTGTGAATTGGGCTACTATAAACATGGATATGCATGTAGCACTTTAATATTTGGATTTCATTTCCTTTGGAAGGATCGCTGGGTCCTAAGGTGGTTCCATTCTCAGTCTTCTGGGGAACCTCCACACTGATCTCCATAGTGGCTGTACTAATTTGCAATCCCACCAGCAGTGTATAAGGGTTACTATTTCCCCTCATTCTTGCCAACATTTATTATTGTTTGTATTCTTGATGATTGCCATTTTAACTGGCTTAAGAAGAGGATCATGTAATTAAGTCTTTGACTATGTAACTGCTTATATATTCAGAAGAAAGCTTTTTCACTTTGACTTCTGGCTTTATTCCTTTTGATTAGCTAAGTATCACAGAGTGAGTTCTATTATATGATTATAGATTTAAAATATTGAAAACATCTTTCAACTGAGATATGTGTGCTAAAGTATAAGAAATGCTTAAAATTTGATTTTGAGATTACACATAAAAATCCCATTGCACTCCCTCATAATTTTCATTCCTGCATTAGAATGCATAAAATATAGATGTAAATGAAATGGTTATAAGGGATTTTGAAATTTTCATCAAAACTTACCACTGACTATGATTTATTATTTTATTTATTTATTTATTTATTTATTTATTTATTTATTTATTTATTTTGGTGGTACTGGGGTTCCTGGAAGCCCTTCTACCTCCGGGCTACACTCCCAGACCTATTTTTACATTTTCATTTGGAAACAGGGTCTCCTAAGCCAGCGCGCGTGGCTGGCCCGAACCTGCGCGATCCTCCTGTCTCTGCCTCCCAAGCGCAGGGATTACAAGTGTGCGCCACCATGCCCAGCCTGACTATGATTTATAGGCAAACTAAGATGGTCTTTAAGTCGAATATTGTGGTATGAATATTGTGCTATTTCCCTTCAAGAGTTATTAGAGGTAATGTTATTGGATATCATTGGGAACCATCTTTGAATGTTGAGTAATTGGCATCATATGAAAAGGAAAAAAAAATTACCATTTTTTCTGCCATTCTCATCTCTTTGATCTACATGTTGTACTTTCTACTTGTATTTGTCATTCAATTTTTGTTTTTGGTTAAGTACCTGTATAAGATTTCCATCTTTACCTGACATTCCCACATTTTTGGATTTTCCAAAATGTTTATAAAATTTTCATATTTTCCATCACTGAAACTTTAGTGTCTATTGGTAAGCCAAACATGAGAAATAAAATATGTAATTACCTAAAAAACCAATTCCCCATTTGGGAGGCTGAGACAGGAGGATTGGTTCACAAACAACCTCAGCTACTTAGGCCCTTTTCAACTCAGTGAGACCCTGTTTCAAAAGAAAAAGAATTTTAAAAAATGGCTGGGTGTATAGTTCAGAGTTAGAATGCCCCTGGGTTCCATCCCCAATACTGCAAACAACAACAACAACAACAACAACAACAACAACAACAACAACAACAACACCAAAACCACCAAAACCCAAAACCCTCACAATTTCCATTTTATCAGTTTGGATATAACTTAAGAATTCTTTTTTTTTTTTTTTTTGGTGGTACTGGGGTTCCTGGAAGCCCTTCTACCTCCGGGCTACACTCCCAGACCTATTTTTACATTTTCATTTGGAAACAGGGTCTCCTAAGCCAGCGCGCGCGGCTGGCTTTGAACCTGCGCGATCCTCCTGTCTCTGCCTCCCAAGCGCGGGGATTACAAGCGTGCGCCACCACGCCCGGCATAACTTAAGAATTCTAAAAATACAAAGATAAATCTATTATTTGCATCTTATTATTGAGACTATTACACATTAAAAACTGTAGCATTTCTTATTTTCAGCTCTTCTGTTATTACACAAAATATGAGAAACTTTTTATTCATTTGATGTTAAAAGGAGAAAAAACAATCCTTTTTTTCTTCCACTTTTCAGTAAGAAAAAACAAGTGAAGTGCCAAACAGCAAGCAGTTTCTATTTGTGCAAATGTGTATGTTCATTTTTGTATGACTACATTTTTATTTTTTCATATTGAGAAGAGCTGTATTTTATTTTTATATGCTTTTATTGCTGCAATATAGTGTCACATCATAATGTAAATTATGTTGACAGTGATATACATGTGCACAGCACTTGGTGGTCCCCCTGTCCTGCCTCCTCATCTCCCCCTTTCCCATAGAGTACTGATATTGACATTGAAAATACATAGCTAATGGTAGTAATACCTTCAATGAACCTCACTTCTTCCCCTCCCCTTCCCTTATATCACTTCCCTGGCTCCACTGAGGTTTTCCCCCATTATCTGGAGTCCTTCTGGTATCCCAGTTACTCCCCAGCTTCTGCATATTAGACAAAACATGTGACCCTTCACTTTCTGTGACTGGTTAATCTCACTTAACATAAAGTTCTCCAGGTCCTTCCATTTTCCTGCAGACTACATAATTTTTTTTGTTACTGACTATAATTCCATTGTGTGGATATCTCATAATTTTGTGATTCATTCATCTGTTTTGGGGCACCTAGGTTGGTTCCATAATTTGGTGATTGTGAACTGGGCTGCTATGAATATGGGTATACATATATTACTGTAGTTCTCTGATTTCAACCCCTTTGGAAAAATACCCAGGAGTGGTATAGCCAGATAAAATGGTAGATTCATTCCTAGTTTTCTGAGAAATTGTGCTGCTATCAACATGGGTATGCATATAGTACTGTAATTCTCTAGTTTCAACCCCTTTGGAAAGATACCCGGGAGTGTTATAGCTGCATCATATGGTGAATCCATTCCGTTTTCTGAGAAATATCCACACTGATCTCCATAGCTGCTGAACTAATTTGCAATACCACCAACAGTGTAGAAGACTTAGAATTTTCCCAGGTCCTCACCAACATTTGTTATTTTTTGACTTTTTTAAAATAAATTTTTATTGGTGCATTGTAGTCATACTTCTTAATAGGATACAAAAAAAAAAAAAACTTGAGATATATATGCACAGATCGCCCAATCAGCCTTACCCAATCCCTAACCCCTACCCTCCCGCTCCCTCCTTCCCATGCTTGGTTTCCGGATTAATTTTGATATGTTTGTTTAAGTACATCATTTGCTTTAAAGAATTTCCCTCTTTCCCCCTCCCATCCCCTCAGAGAGGTCACTTTAATTGCTCCTCTGTAGGATCTCTTCTTCATCTATAGTTCCTCCTGTTACCCATTTTTCCCTAGTTTTTGCACATTAGGGAAAGCATCTGATTTCTTATTTTTTGTGACATTTCACTGCAAATGCCATAATTTTGTTCTCCTTTATGGCTGGGCCAATTCCATTGTGTACACATCCCAGAGTTTTGTAATCCACTCATCTGTTGAAGGACATCTTGGCTGGTTCCACAGTTTGGCAATGGTGAATTGTACATCTATGAACATGGTTGCTCATGCATTAGTTTGGTATTTTGGTTTTCATTCTTTTTGGTTGATACCCAGAGGTCGTATTGCTGGGTCATATGGTAAGTTTGTTTTCCTTCTTCTGAGGATCTTCCATACTGTTTTCCAAAGTGATTGCATTAATTTTTTTTTTTTTTTTGGTGTTCAATTCCAACTTTCTTTCTTTTTTTTTTTACTTTTTTTTTTTGGTGGTACTGGGGTTCCTGGAAGCCCTTCTACCTCGGGGCTACACTCCCAGACTTATTTTTACATTTTCATTTTGGAAACAGGGTCTCCTAAGCCAGCGCGCGGCTGGCTTCGAACCTGCGCGATCCTCCTGTCTCCACCTCCCAAGCGTGGGAATTACAAGCGTGCGCCACCACGCCCGGCTACTTTATTTTATTTTTTATACATTTACTTATTAATTTATTTTCAGAAAAAATCTACCCTAACATGAAATATGAACTCTAAACACCCAAAATAATCTCAAAAAAGAACACAGCTAGAAGAGACACTGATATTTTAAATTTTATTGTGATTTTTTTTTTCCTTTAAGTCAGTGAAGAGCTTTTTCCTTTTTCCAGATCTAGCTTTTTGCAGGAGAATGTAAAAGAGCAGCTGTCTAATTCCATTTTCATCAGCATTGGGTATTATTGGTATTATTATTAAAACACTAATAACAATAAGTCAAAATCAAAAACCTTCACCAGTGTGACAAATAGGAAAAGGTAGATTATTGTGCATTACACATAAGGAGAAGCAATGATTTTTTTCTCCCACAGGTGTTTCTTGTTCATATAATTTTATGTAAAGTTAATTTATTTGTAGGGTCCTTTGGGAAAAGAGAACTAACATTACTGAACACATTTACTTTAGTTAGACACATTGCAAGTACTTTGTATTATTTTAGTTAACTGTCACAACATGTTAAGAGAAAAGCATTGCTTGTATTGTATAAATGAAGAAACAAAAATAATTGCAAGGAACTTGACAATATACATGATGAAGTTGCTTTCTACAGAAGCCTAGTACATTTGCAACATTTCTTAAAAGGATTTATTCTCCTTGGAACCATCATAATTTTAAGGAGTGTTACTATTGAAAATTTGTAATTTTAATTTGTCATACAAGGATATTTTCATATTTTATATTTAAGAAAAATAAAATGCTTTATACCTATTTTAAAGGTAATATGGGTAAATACAATATATTTCTTTTGTGTTTTATAGTTTCCTGACAGGGTAAAATTATTTGTCTTTTAACAAAATCATTGCTAGATTAGTATTAAAATAGACATTTCTGGTTTTTAAAATGTGCATTTCTTGTTACCTGTCATATGTTGCCCATTCAAAGAAAACTTCAAGCCAGACATGGTGGCACATATTTATAATCTCTGTACTTGGGAGGCTGGGAAGAAGGATCACAGGTTCAAGGACAGCCTCAGCAAGTAGTGAGACTCTCATCAACCTAGTGAGACCCTTTTTCTTCTCCCTCCCTCCCTCCCTCCCTCCCTCCCTCCCTCCCTTTCTCCCTCCCTCCCTCCCTCTCTCTCTCTCTCTTTCTTTCTGCAAGTCTGGGGATGGAACCCAGGGGCATTTGGCCTCTGAGCTACACCCTCTGCCCTATTTTTTATTCTGTATTTTGAAACAGGGTCTCACTAAGTTGCAGAGGGCCTCACTAAGTAGCTGAGGCTGTCCGTGAACCAGGATCCTCTGGTCTCAGCCTCCCGAATGCTGGGATTACAAGTGTGTGCCACCACACCCGGCTAAGACCCTTTTTCAAAATAAAAATAAAATAGGGCTGGGGGTGTAGCTCAGAGGTAGAATGCCCCTTAGTTTAATCTTCAGTACTAAAAAACAAAAAGGAAACTTAATAGTAATGAACATGGTTTTCAGGTGTCTCAATCATATTCAGAATTACTTCGGCTTCACAGTAGAGAAAAATCTTTTCTTGAGCTTCACAAAAAGAAATTGTACAACCTGTAATCAAAATTATAATTTTATTAAATGGAAAAACATGATATTGACTTTTTACTTTTTACATCATACAGTGGTATCTATCTACACATACATATACTCAGCTATATGTACATAAATATACAATATAATTTTATATTGTAATGTTTTATAATGTATTTATAATGTTCATGTACTATATGTAAAATAAAATTCATATGAAATATAATTCTCTATATAAATTCAGATATAAAGATATGAATATGTACATATGTATATGTAAATATATGAATATATGTATATGTAACTCAGAACGTATGTTGCTGTTACTATTCTGTGGCCTGTTTGGGTGTGGTCTCTGTCATTTGCATGGTCAGCTTTCTGTTGGCTGTCCATCAGTGGGTCACTTTCAGCCATCAGTGGTATGCTGCTCCAGTATACTTTGATTCACACGATCTCAAGGTTTGGATTTACAAAGACTGTCTTTTAGGTCTAGATTAAAATTTGAATCTCATAGAATTTTCTTTTTCTTCTATTTTGTAATGGATGCACCTTTTATTAAAATATCTGAACAGAGAATATTCCATACAGGAAGTTGGCTGGTTTCTGTCAAGCCAGCCCTTTAGAGAAATAAATATCTATGTATAATCTGTTACTTTTCTTACTAATCCTTTACTGTGTATGTATTATGTCTATGTATAATCAGTTACTTTTTTTTTTTACTAATCTATCCTTGGGTTTATCATAAAACTTTGGTTAGAATGATACCTTCTAATTTAATATTTCTTTAATGAGATAGACTCTAACTGGTCGAATCATTGCTTGGAAACCAACTTGGCTCATAGCACTATTAAGAAATAGTCACTGTCTACATGGCTTTGAGACTTCACGCAAGTTTATTGTTAGAATGGTTCTTTTTTTGAGGGGGGGCTTATCAGGCTTGAATGATGGTGATTGTTTTAGTTAGCTTTTTATTATTGTAACAAAATGCCTTACAAGAACAACTTAGAGAAGGGAAACTATATTTGGCTTATGGTTTCATAGATTCAGTCTGTAGTTGGCTGACTCCAAGGCAAAGAAGTCATGGTGGCAAACTGTGGTAGAGGATAGTTGCTTAGGGCAGCTAGGAAACAGACAGGGGAGAGATAAAAAGTAATCAGGAACAGATATAGTTCTCAAAGCCATTCCTTCCCTCCATGATAGTGAACCACCTCCTTTCGGCATGTCCCACCTGCCTATAGTTACCACCCAGTAAATCTATTCAAAATATCAATCCATCAGTGGCTGAAACTCTGATTCAGTTATTTCATCTCTGAACTTTTATGGGAGAAAATAATATCATTCGACCTCTGGCCCCCCAAAATGTTGTGCTCATCTTCCAATGTGAAATGCATTTAGTGCATCTCCAAGAGTCCCCATAGTATTAGCTTACCAACATTCCCCCCAAATCCAATATACAATGGCAAAGAGTAAACATTCCTATTCCAAAAGGGAGGAATAGGGGCACAGGAAAAAGGATGGGATCAAAGCAAGACCAAAACCCAGCAGGGCAAACATAAGTTCTATACCTCCATGTCCAACACCTGGAGCCCACAGTAGTGAGGTGTTAGCTCTGAACAAGTTGGGCCTTCCCGCTTCTTGTCCTGGCCGTGGCAGCCCACACAGCCTCTCTCTTGGGCTTACTAGTCTGCTCATTGCTTGCAGTACTGCTTGCAGATGTTCTGTCTTCCTGGTATCTCTTAATTCTGCGAGTCTCTGCTACAGCTTTGGCTTCTCATAGCTTCACTCATGACCCTGTCAGGGATGCTCACAGGAATTCTAATCCTGTCACATGTTGCCCAATGTTTCAGGCCTTCCTTTGAAACCTCAGTGGAAGCCTCCATGACCTCTTACTTCCAGCATTCTGCATTACTGCAGAACCGGCACCATGTGGATGATACCAAGGTCTACCACCAGCTTGAGCAATAGCTAGGCTGCCTTGGGCCATGGCTGAAGCAGCCTCTTTGTGCTTGGACAGCTGAGCATGGTGAAATGAATCCTGGGGAAACAATTTCGAAAGTGTTTTCATGTGAGCAGAGTGCCCCCAAGGCCTCGGAGGACCTCTTTCAATCAAATCCCCAAAGTTATGGCACCCTTGAGCCTGGGGTGGGTGGGGCTTGCTGATTTCTTAGATGCTCTTGAGGCATCTTTTCTGTTGTCTCTGTGCAAAGCACTTCTCTTCTGGTGGCTATAATCTCTCTAGCAACCACACCTTACTTGGCCCCAGTTTTCTGCACAAATTGCAAATTTTTAAAATCTTTTTCTGCTTTTTGCTCCCCAATTTCACAGTGAATCTGGTTAAGAGCCACCAGGAATGCTATTTTCATGCCACCACCTAATTGCTGTGTGGCTTTGAAATTTCCTCCCACCAGATTAATTACTTCATTGCCTTCATATTCAGCCTCACACAAAGTCTCAGGACATGGGCAAAATGTGGACATACTCTTTGCCAGAGATAGCAGGAATAATTTCTTGTCCATTTCCCTATGGAGGCCTCGTTTCTATCTGAAACCACAGTAGCACAGTCTTTGCTGTCTGCGTTCCTGGTGGTATTCTGGCCTTCTGAGCTTCCACCAAAGCTGTCCCTCAAACTCTGCTTATGGTAGCCCAAGGCTTCCCCAGCTTGTATCTCCAAAATCTCTCAAACTCCTTCCACAAGCTGGGTGCGAGTTTCTTGAACTATGTGATCAGGTTAGTTACAGCATGGACCTTACTTCTCTAGTACCAATTTCTATTTAATATTCAAACCACGGCAGTGATCCATTTATTTTACTTGGAGGCATTATATTAATTGAAGAAGTGGAAGAACATACTTTTCTCCTCTGTTTAACTCTTCCTAGTGTTCCTCTTATAAAATGGAAATGGAAGAGAAAGAATCAACGTCAGTATTTCTTCTTCACTCTGTCATTGAATCTCAGATGAGAATACTTTTCCAGTTCATGCTATTAGAAATGAAACCTATGATTTTTCTTCTATTTGCAGAATTCAGATTTCTAAAGCCTTCTGTCTTGAAAACGTCAATCACATGAAATACAGACAAGGAGTAGATGAGATCAGGCAGTGGGTAGATTAGTCATCCTAACACTACTTCAGAAAATATTTCTTTAATGATACAGGTAGAGATGCAATGTGGCTGCCACACCTTTGGGTTCTCATGAAGATCTTGACTCATTCATTATAATAATGTAACCACTATGAACTAGAAACCTTATATACATTCTCTGTAATCCTCACAACTGTAATAATAAAAATAGATACAAATTATAAATTGAAAATAATTTATGGATCAAAATTACTGATAAATTTATAAAATTATATGTTTGTCAGATTTTGAGTCAGAATTTGAACTCAGAATATGTTCCATTTCCTAACTTTGCTTATTTCAATACAGCCTTTCTTTCAGAATGAGGGGAATTTTATTTTTCTCTATGAAAGATTTTTTTAAAAGGTTTAAATATTTAGATACAGAATTTGAAGTAATTCTAGATGTATTTAAGTCTGCAGTTATTTAGCTATGAAATGATTTATTTCAAGTGAGTACATATAATTTAGACTAGTTGAGGTTCACTTCAATATTGGCGTCAGGAGAGCACTGACATGAAAAACCTTTGAAATGTTAACAATTTTTACTTTGTGAGATAATACTCAGTAGACTGCAGGATTTGATCTCATTTTCTCCTTCCTGTTATTTTTCTCTCTTTCTGGAATACCAATTAATCTTTTAGAAGTTGAATATCCTGGCTCTACCCTCTATGCTGTTTATATTTTTATTGTTTTAGATTCTAGTAAAGTCTGCAAGTTTCTCTTCAATATTTCTGTTGAACTGTTTCATATTGTTAATATTTTAACTTCTAAGAATTATTTTAAATTTCTTATTCTTTTTATAACAACCTTTAAAGTAGTTCGTACCTCTTTATATTTATTCATTCATTTATTTCTTTTTATTGGTGCATTGTAGTCCTGCATCTTCATGGGGTACAAGATGGTAGAGACATACATGCACACATCACTCATTTAGCCCTTCCCTAATTCCTGCTCCATTTTCGCCCCCTTACCTCCTTCTCATGTTTGGCTTAGTGATTGCCTTTGTTATGTTTGTTAATGTACATTAAGTCCATTAGGAAATTTCCCTTCTCCCCCTCCCCTCCCCCTCAGTTAGGTTGCCTTAATTGTTCATCTAAGGTTTCTCCTTCCTTGCCTAGAGTTCCTCCTATGACCCATTTTTTCCCCTAGCTTCCGAATATTAGAGAGAGCATCCAAGTTTTTACTTTTTGTGACTGACTAACCTCACTTAGCATAATGTTCTCCAGTTCCATCCATATCCCTGAAAATAGCATAATTTTGTTCTTTATAGCTGAGTAAAATTCCATTGTGTACATATCCCATAGTTTTGAAATCCATTCATCTGTTGATAGACATCTTGGTTGGTTCGATAGTTTGGCAATGGTGAATTGTGCAGCTATGAGCATAGATATACATGCATTTGATTTCCATTATTTTGGGTAGATACCCAGAAGTGATATTGCTGGATCATATGGTAAGTTTATTCCCATTGTTTTGAAGATCCTTCATACTGTTTTTCAAAGTAGTTGCACTAATTTGCAATCCCACCAAGAATTCCTACTTCTCCATACCCTCACCAGTCAGCATTTGTTGTTGGTGGTGTGTGTGTGTGTGCGTGTGCGTGCGTGTTTGTGGTACTGGGGTTCCTGGAAGCCCTTCTACCTCCAGGCTACACTCCCAGAGCTATTTTATATTTTTATTTGGAAATAGGGTTTCTTAAGCCAGCGTGGCTGGCTCCGAACCAGCGCGATCCTACTGTCTCCGCCTCCTAAGTGGGGATTACAGGCATGCGCCACCACGCCTGGCTGCTGTTGTTTGTGTTTTTAAGATTGACATTCTAATTGGAGTTAGATGAGATCTCAGGATAGTTTTGATTTGCATCTCTCTGATTGCTAATGATGTTGAACATTTTTTCATACATTTATTGGCCATTCGAATTTCTTCTCATTTGAAGTGTCTATATAGTTCACTTGCCCATTTATTTAACTGGGTTATTTGTTTACTTTGTATCTTTGTTTGTTTGTTTGTTTGTTTGTTTTGGTGGTACTGGGGATGGAACCCTTCAACCTCCGGGTTATACTCCCAGATCTATTTTATATTTTTTTTATTTGGAAACAGGGTCTCTTAAGCCAGTTGAGGCTGGCTTTGAACCTGCACGATCCTCCTGTCTCAGCCTCCCAAGTGCGGGGATTACAAGTGTGCACCACCACACCTGGCTTAGTTTGTATCTTTTTAACTTGTATTTTTTTCATTGCATGTTTAACCAACAATATACAAATATTTAAGTTATTTGAATTCTTGTTTTTTTCCTTTGAGGTCTTTATCTTGCTTCTTAGTTGTTTCTTCCAATCTCTTTCTTCCATGTTAGAGGCTAGAGAAGATTATATTTTCCCCCAAATGATCACAACAACATTTCTGGTCCCATAAATGCTTCCAGAGCCTTGCAACTGCCATATTGTGATGTGAGGTCTATTTCCTCACTCTTTGAAGTTGTGAGTGATGTTGCATGACTTTGAGATTATATCATAAAAAGCAGTATGGCTTCTGCCTCATTCATATTCATGTCCTCTCTCTTCCCCCATTGTTTTGGGAATCCAGCTATCATTCTGTGAGGAGGCCCAGGTCCCATGGTGGATGGTGGATGCATGTATTCAGCTAATAGCCAGCTAAGGTCTAATGCAACAAGTTGCCAGCAGCTGCCAGACATGTGGGAATGACCCTTCAGATGACCTCACTCTTCAGCCTTCATCTGAGAGTGCAGATATGAGGAAGTAGAGATCAGCAGTCCCTGCTGCACCTTTCTCTGTTTCCCGATGACCCTAATAAACAGTAGTTTGACATTAATGAATTTTAGAGTATTTTGTTATATAACCCTAGTAACTAGAACAAAGGCTTTCACCAAATTTATTATTTTTCCGTTAGAATTAATGGGCTATGAGCTTTCTCTTGGACTGGATGACCCCCAAATGAATATGTAGGCCTTTCCTCTTTGGCACCACTGCTCATAGCCAGGAGCATGTGGTTAGGATTGGTTTGTTTAAGTACAGTCTTCCAGTTCATTTTTATGTCCTCCACCTTGAGTTACTGCTACCCTGTTATATATCTTCTTTTTTACAGCTTGAACCTATTCTATGTTGTAGAACATCACTCCTCTTCTGCATACATCTTCAACATATACTATATGTTGAAGACCAAAACTTCACTGGTTCCTGAAATGGAGTGTTGGTAGATAAAGTATCTCTCTTTTTTTTTTTTTGGAGGGGGATAGCTGAGGATTGAAACCAGGGATAGTCTCCCTTTGAGCTATACTCCCCACCCTTTTTTAGAAGTTTTTATTTTTTGTTTTTGAAACAAGGTCTCAGTAAGCTGCTAAAGTCTCACTAAATTGCTGAGACTGGTCTCAAACTTGTGATATTCCTGTCTCAGCCTCCTAAAAACAGGGATTATAATACTGTGCCACCATACCTGACAGGAAGTGTCATCGTGAACTAGTTTTTGGACGTTCTTGAAGTAGGTGCCTAATTATATATTTTCACAGAAATGTTTCATGTATACTAGAAATATTTCATATACATTAGAATAAGCCATATCATTATCACTTCTTTTTTATTTCTTATTTTGTATTTGTCTTTTTAGTCTGATTAAATTAGTAGAGTGAGGGTATCCTAAGTTTTGTTCTGTTTTAGTTGGCATTCTCAGTGCTGTGCCCCAGCATACTTGATGACTATAACTTAGAGAAAGGCAGATTTATTTGGGGGCTTACAGTTGTAGAGCTTTCAGAGGCTTCTGTCCATGTTACATTTCATCTTGTCTGTGGAGCTCGGGGCATGGTGGTGAAAAGAAGGGGGGAAGGGATGAGTGACATAAATATAGTCCCATCGGCCACACCCCCAGTGAGCTACCTCCTCCAGTCATACCCTACTTTTCTATCTTACCACTCAATACATCAATTAACCCACTAATGAGTTTATCCACTGATGAGATTAAGCCATCATGATTCAATTATTTCACTTCTAAACACTGTTCCATTGCCATACAGGAGCATTCCAGGGGACATTCTACAGCCAAATCATATCATGTTTCTTTTGGTTAAATACGTCACTCGGGTTCATGGACTTCGTGCTTCATAAATCTCGTTTGTTGTAGATAAATAAGCTTTTCTGCCTGAAATATCAGTGTTAAAATCCTGTGTATTTGACCTGTTTTCCTTGAATGAGAGAAATGGGTTCTTGGTTTTGTGACCCGTTAAAAAATCGAGCTGAGGCTGTTCTTTCTTAGAAGTCTTCAGTAGTAGGGCGTCACAAAAGAGCAAACATAGAAGATGTAAGAAGATAAAGGAGTAAAAAACGAGCTAGTAATTTATAAGATTAGCAGTATGGCTAACAGTTAAGACATAGAGTAGTATAATCAGTTGGTGGAATGTATGTAGGATAATGACTTGAGTTATTGCTTTGTTTAATTTGAGGTGATCAAAAGTTTGAGTAAGGAAATGTGTAATTTGTTGTAGTAAAATATTAAAGGGGTAGATAAAATGTCTTGAAGGCATGAAAGAAAGATCAGACAAATGGAGGAAAGATCTAAATTTGAAAGGCATGGGGATAAAAGGAAGTAGAGAAAAAATCTAGAGAATTTATATATAAGAAATTTTAGTGTTTAGAGATGTCTTATACTCAGACACATTGTGTGGCTAGTTTGACTATGTTGAGAAAAATGTTTCTGCTTATACTATATTATTAGTTTTAGATGTATAACCTCTGTGTGTGTGTGTGTGTGTGTGTGTGTGTGTGTTACTGGGAATTGAACCTAGGGCTTCTTGAATGCAAGGCAAGTGCTTTAAGGATGAGTTGTATCCCTATCCTCTAGAACTCTTAAAGAAGATGATTTTCAAAGGAACGATTTATTCAGTCAGTAGCTATTCATGTGCCCCAGCTCATCTCTTGTTGGTAGAAATGAATAGAGGGGGCCATTATAGAGGCAGAGGTTGCTCCAGAAGCCTGAGTATTATTTGTAAAACTGTTTGTTTCCAGGGAGTTAAGTTTTATATTAATATGATTTTTCTCTTTGCTCAAAATAGAGAATAGTTCAGAACATTAGCTTATGTTGCTAGGAAAACATGACCACTAAGGTTTCTATATCTATAGTTCATAAGTAAACTGCTTTCTTCTTCATCCTTCTTCCTCTTCTTCCTCTCTCCTCCCTTCTTCCTCTTCCTGTAACAGCTGTAAGTCTCTTTATCATGTGTTTTCTCTGTTTAGTGAGGATAATTTTATTATGCAAGAAATTCGTGACTTGTATGCTCTTTGTCACAATGGTAGCAAATAATAATCTTGCTCTGCTAACTGAGTGAGATTTTTTTTTTTTTTTGCAGTACTGAAGATGGAACCCAGGGGCATTCTACCCCTTAGCTACATCCCTAGCCCTGTTTTTATTCTTTATTTTGAAACAGGGTGTCACTGAGTAGCAGAGGGCCTCGCTAAGTAGCTGAGGCTGCCGTGCACTGCAATCCTCTTGTCTCATCCTCCCAAATGCTGGGATTACAAATGTGCACCACTACTCCTGGCTCTTGTTGGAGTTATGTTTAGACAGTTTTTGTATTTTATAAGTTGCGAAGGCATTAATTGAATATCTAGTTTAAATTAAATATCAGAGGGAAGTGTTTTTGTTGTTTCTATGGTAGTGAAAAGTTCTAAGAAATAAGATGTGAAAGATTCATCTGATCTAGGTGACCTACTAAGATTTACTTTAGTTTTAAACATGCCAGATATGCTGTAACCAGCAGAGGGCTCATAAATAGCCTTAATCTTATAATTAATATCTTATGGTATTTTTTCCCTGGGTTCTGTGTTATTGTTTGCTGTTTGTGAAAAGCAAAGTACACTAAAAGAGACTTATGCCCCCAAATCCCCCCAAACAGCTGTCTGACCATTTAAGTCAATTCTAATGATAGTAAAAACCCCAATAAAAGGAAGTGCGGACATTGAGAATTAGAGGTTTTCATTTGATGCAGTTCTCTTTCTCATGTGGAACAAGTTACAAAGTCTTTGACTGTAGTGTCAGAAAGAAGGCAAAAAATATTTATTTTTTTCAGAAATACTGATTTTGTGCCCATTATTTGGAGTAAAAAGTGAAGCCACTGAGTATGGGAAGGCAATCAAGAATCTGTTGATATTGTACATATTTATAGTTTAGAAGATACAGACTTTAGACATTGTTTAAGAATTTGTATAAATCTAACGTATTTAGAAATTGAATACAGAGAACTTGTTGAAGAATTCAATTAATGGTGGATGATTGATTATATTTTAGATTCATTTCTTTCAGATATTTAGTAATTTCCTTTTCTTCCCCTGCTTAAGGACATATCTTAGCTATTTAAATCACAAATGGTACTTGGCAAGTACTTTTAAAAAATATTAGTAACTTTGAAGGTCAAATGGAAACAAAACTAAAAGATCACATGAAAGAAGAGAGCTACACTAGGAATTTTTTTAGTGTCTGAGAATTAAGAAACTTAACACTTTTTCTTAATCTTCTCTTTCTACTAATTTATGAAACCTGGAACTAGAGGCTTAATGGTATTATTTCTACATTGTAATTATACTAATAATCATCTTTGGCCATGACCTTGGAATTTATAGTGCAGTAGGAAAGACTTATTGACTTATGCTTTGGAAGAAAAATGGGATTATTGCCTAAGTAGATTGCATGTTAAACACATGTACCTGGATACCATCTTTTCTAGTTAGTTTTGAGCTTTAACTCGTCTTCTGGTTTTCTTTAAAAAATAGAGAAGATTCGTGTTAAACCCAGATTCCTGAGAGATCTTTGTTATATTATTGAGTCAACTACAAAGCAACTACTTTACCTTGAAATGTGCAAAAGGAATCAATAGGCCTACAAAACTGCCTTTTAAAACCATGTTTGAAATCATATTTTTCCTGGTAGCTTGAATACCAATGTATATGACTTTTCTGAGTTTCTTTCTTCTGTTTTTGTTGCAGTACAAAAGTCCTTTATAGTTAGAGGGTATCTGGGTATTTTGGCTTTGATTTCTTTCCTGTCCCTTGCCCTGGTCTCCTACTTGTTTCTCTTGCTTTTTGCAGAGAAGTACTGCTTACAAGGAATTTTCCTGAGGATGTCTTTACTTTTCATCTTAATCAACTTTCCCCATGGTCACATTTTTCTTTTAATGGCAAGAAAAGTAAAAATATTTTAAAACTTTTGATTATGAAGTGCAGTAGAAAGGCCAAATAAGTCTACAATGGGTATTCAAATATTGAATCTGCTTCTCAGTGACGTATACGTTAAATTCTTTTTCCTTTAATTTGACCTTATTTAGCTGTGCCTGGAATTTCATTTGTTGGGTGCCAGCCATTTTTAAATACAGGTACATTTTCATCTAAAGCATGTATTTTAGTCTGGAAACCTCAGTTTTCAAGTGTATGTAAATTATTTTGAGTTTCTACAGCATGTACATATACTATTTGGAATTTCTGTAAATGATATTATATTAAGTAACAAAACCTGTAAGACTCAAGTTGATTTTTGTCTTTAGTTTCTTTAAATAATTTTCTTTGTGATTAACTGAATTAGTAAGATACTAAAATACCGTATGTATTATGGACACACAATTTTATCATCTTATATCTTGTTTGCTCAGTGTTTTTTTGAGCTATGGTGGCGGCTCTTTGTAATGTTATAAGCCTCCAGTGTAGAGGCTGCAGAGACTCTAACTTTTGTTAAGTGACTGTCCTTATTTACATAGAATAGGGCTATTTTCTTATTTACATAAAATAGGGCTATTTTCTTAGCAATCTGCTAAGTAATTTATAGATAATATCTAATATTCCGAATTTCAAATAATTTTAAAATAAGTATTATTACACATAATTTGCAGGTGAAGAAACCAAGGCACAGAGAATTTAGTTTATCCCAGGTTGCAGAGTTAGTAATTGGTGAAACAAGGAACAAACCCAGAGATGTTTCATGAGAAGGATGCTATGTAGTAACATTTTCCTCTATGATAAAAATGATTTCTTTTGAATGCACTATAAAAATGATTCAAATTATATATACAAAATATATATATATATATATATAAAAATATATTACAAACACCTCACTGTTAAGTAATGTTTTTATTCTAATGGGCTCAATTTTAAATTAGAAAACACTAGATTATAATTTTAAGGGCTAACCAACATTTATTCACTCTCTGAATGTGATTGTTTTAGTTGTCATTATCTGAGACTCTGATGATTTTGTTTTTAAAGTATTTAATTTTAGTCCATTTTAGCAAACAACTTCAGGATATTATATTCTAATGGAATGAACATAAATTTGAATGTCTCAGACTTTGGGGATAATTAATTATATGTCCATAATTTGATCATTATTAAATGACAATGTATGATTCATTTTAGAGGTAATTCTACCCCTAAGTGTGCCTGTGTATTCTAAACCACTATGTTTTTTTGTTTATAGGAAATGCTCGTTTTATTTGGAGGTTTAGTAAATTTGATTACATCACTACTTAACATGCTATTTCAGAAAATGCCAGTATTCACCAATTTTGATGAGTTGAATTTTATTTTAGTGTTTTTACAATTAAAGTAGTTATCCAGTAAATATGACTTTGTATTGCTTTGATCCTAAGGAATTCTGGCAGGCATTATTTTCTACTCTAGTTTCATAAAAATATATAAAGTATTATTAACTCTGATAAAACTAAAATGCTTGAAAATGCAAAGTGCAAAGCATATTTATCAGTGTCTTTTGATGCTAAAATCCTGTCCAGTTGCCAAATGTAGATAGGGAGAAATATGTACTCTATAAGAATTATTGTTAAGAGTAATAGCAAGGAAAAATCACCATGATAGATGAAACAGGAAGAATTTTATAGTGGTTTTATCTTATTTCAGAAGTAAAGTCAAAGTATCAAAGCAGATCAGAATCATCAAGAGTGTGTCTATGATGGAAGTAGAATTCATCTGTTTTTCTTATCTATGTTCTGTGACAGAGAAGGTAGAGTCTCTGTGGAATTTAGAAAATCTTTTTTTATTGTGTGTGAAAAATATGGACTTAAGATTTCAATGCTGTGTCATGATTAAAAGCCTTAAAAACAGGTATCTTTAATTGGGGATAAGATTTGACAAAATCCCTGCAATCAAACATGTATATTATGATGTGACTATTATTTTAAGAAATTTCTTAGTCTGTTTATTCACTGGAAGGGAATTAGATCATTGAACCCTTTATTCCAATGTACTGTATAGATGATGGTGATTAAATTTAGAGGCATATTACTTATAGGGAGTGTGTACATGTATTTATTCATTTGAGAAAACATATAAGTAATTTTCTACCTTTCTTTGTAGAGCACATTTAAAAATCAATTTTAATTACTATTGTTTTGATATCTTCTATATGAATTTAAACTAAAATTTTGTGATAAAAGTGGAGCTTATGAAAATTATGTCAGTTGCATTATTTGGTTACATGAAGTTTATACATATTATGTTGACAATAATAAAAACTGATAATAAGAAAAAAATGAAAATGTTTCTATGACTACTTTGTTATATACCTTTAATTTTTAAATGTATATCCATATGCATATAAGTAATTTAGATCATTTATGTATTTAAAATATGAAATGATGCTCTTCAATGTTATAGTAATTTTTAAATTTAGAAATATATCCTGGCCATTTCAAATGTTAATAAATATAATTTGTATTTAAGAAGGCAAGGAGAAATAATAAAGAATTTAATATATATGTATCTTTTTAGGTCTTCCTGAGTGAAAAATATCAAACTAAAATATGCATATAATAAAATAAGCTAGGGAAAGATGTGAAAAAAACATGTTCTTTATGAATTATAACTAGACAGGTACCTTTATTTTAATCTGTAGTGTGAAGATTCAATATTTTTATGTAAGACAGCAATATGTTCTTATATCTTTACACTGACTTCAGTCTCAAATGACTTACTGTGATTTTTAATATTTAATTAAATATATTTCTATTCCTGATCATTCAGTATTAAAATAAGCTAGAAACATTTCCAAAAGTATCTTCTGACTTCCTTAAGTATATTAATTCCAGACTAAATTGTCAAATGTGGAAATATGAGTCAAGATACCTTGTACTGTATTGTAGGAACAAATGGCTTCAGGGTTTCCATGGCATTGCAATATCAAGTGATTTCTTACACATCATATACTTATTTGTCATCGGTCAGCTGTGCTTCTGCTTAATGTATTCAGTATTCAGACAGGGCATTGTCTCTCTGGGACACTGTTGATTTTATGATTAAGGTCTCTGTATGGATCTACCAAAAATTGACATTTTACTTCTAGTCATATTTCATTGAATAAAGCAGATAACTCAAGCTCTCCTGATTTTGGTATGACAGGATAGAAAATCTTCTTTCCAGAAGAGGTACCACCATTATACCTTGGTTAGGCTCAAGATCTGTGAGACAAGGGACTTTCTTCTCAAGGAAGTGAATAGATACTTTGACTTAGTAAAATAGCCTATGAAACAGCTATCTTTTTCTTCAGAATTTACAGAAAAATGAATTTTTTATTTAGCCATATTGACCAAATTTGGTATAACTCTACATTTAATATCTGTAACTCTCTAGTTGATAGGGCTGAAAAACAGTTTCAGGAAGCCATATGTCTTGTTGACACTTTTCTCTCATGCTCTGAAGTTTTTCTTAGTATAAAAAAAAGGATCATTCAGTGTGTCGTGGTGTTTTTAAGTAAATTTGATGTTCTAGAATATGTACTCAAGGTTAACCACAGTCCATTGAGTCTTTTTTAGGCTCCAGAAGCCATATTACTGACATTCCAAGGAATCGCCACTAGATGGCGATATCTCTCATTTAGAAGGACAGAACAACTGTGTGTGTGTTTTTCTTCAGGTGAATGGGTTGGTAACAGAATGATCAGAAATACACGCATACTAATTTTTGGGTAAGCTTTTTTTATGACAAAAAAACACTACCATTTACTGAATATGTATATATGTGTATATATACACACGCGCATATACATGCACACACAAATTATATTTGAAGCAATCCTATAATGTTTTGTTATACTGTTATTTTCTAGAATATATGTGTTTTTCAGCTGCTACTCCCTGAAAAAAAAAATACACTATTTTGGAGCACAGATTCTCTAGAAATTGCAATGAGATTTAGGTCTATCCTTTTGCTTTTTTCTAGTACTTTGTTTAAATTTGCTAATTGTTGTTGAAACTGGTTGTTTCAGGTATGAGCCTTTATTCTCCCCTTTCTTTTCTTTTTCTGTTGGTGCTTTGGGGTTGAACTTAAGGCACACTAGGCACATATTCTATCACTGAAATTCATCTTCAGCTTCTTTTCTATATAATTAATAGAAATGAAGAGGGACTGTAGATTATATTTTCATTTAGAAGTGTTAAATAACTCATGGCTTATCATAGTGTATGCCAAATGGCAAAGTTTTTCTTAGAAAACAATCACTGAGTTCAGTTGTCAAGTAATATATTCTTTTCATCATATATTTTGCTGTAACTCAGGGCTATGGCTCTCATATAGTTCAAATAATTTGTAGGATTTCACATAGTAATTAGTAGAAATAGAAATATATTGCTAGGATGCTGCCTTTATAGAAAGTGAATATTAAAAAAGCACTCTTAAAGAGTAATAAGAAAGTAAGATTTGATATAATACTCCTTAACATATTAAGGAAAAATATCTTTTACAAGCTAGTGCTTTAAAATATCCTTTTAAGTTTAGTATATCGTTGCATCTTTTTAGTCAAAGGTCAGATCATATTAAACACTGGCCAGAGTTCTACTGAAGATTTAGATGAAGTGTTATGGTTATGATCTCTTGTATTTATACTAATTTGGCAGTTACAGTTTGCATACATGATCCTTGAAACAGATTGGAAAATAATGCTTCATAGCCTACAGTCCTTCAAAAGCTTTCCATGGATCACAGTAGTTGGCATATTTAGTCATAGGACAAAATCATATATAAAAGCTCATAGAAAATATTAAAGGAAGTTCTGGTTGAAAAAGGGCTGGGGGTTGCTAGTACAGTAATTTGAGGATTCCTCTGAAGCTCTCCCCTCCCATATCCTTATATTCTTTTTTTTTTTTTTTTTTTTTTGGTGGTACTGGGGTTCCTGGAAACCCTTCTACCTCCAGGGTACACTCACAGACCTATTTTTATATTTTTAATTGGAAACCCTGTGCGATCCTCCTGTCTCCACCTCCCAAGCGTGGGGATTACAAACGTGCACCACCATGCCCAGCTCTTATATTCTTACTCAGTTCAACAAAGTGCCATATACAATTTTTTTGCAAAGTTAAAGTCTAGATTTCTCATCATATCTTTTCTACATGAACCATTCTTATCCCATTTCCTGCATTCTTAATAGCACCGTATCCTCTAGCCTTCTCTTACCTATCATATTTGATTGAACATGCCATTTTATTCTGCTGAGGATGCTCTTCACAACACTACATTGAAATTATTTCAGTACATATTATTTTTATTGATGCATTGTAATCATGCATCTTGATGAAATTCAGGGTGGTAGAAGCATATGTGCACACAGTGCTCATTGAGCCCTCCCCCAGTTCCCACCACTCTCTCTCCCTCCCAACCTTCCCACACTTAGCACAGTGATTGGCTCTGATAACTTTGTGTACACATATCTTATCCAGCAGAGTGTTTCCCCCTTCAAGTCTTCTTCCCTTCCATCTCCCTCGGGTAGGTCCACTCCTTCACTCAGGTTTCTCTTCCTCTGCCTGAAGTCCCTCCTGGGTCCCATATTCTCCCTGGCGTATGAGGGAGAACATTTCACTCCTTGTGACTGACTAATCTCACTTAGCATATATTCTTCATTTCTATCAATTTCCCTGCAAATGATATAACTTTGTTCTTCTTTATGACTGAGTAGAATTCCATTGTGTATATATATCCCATATTTTTATAAACCATCTGTCGATGGACATCTCATCTAGTTCCATAGTTTGCCGATTATGAATTGTGCAGCTTCACTATAGTTTTAGATGTTTTGTAAGCCATCTGCTTTTTAAGGCTCATCTCATTCTTCCAGATAAGAAATCAAGAGGAGTTGTTTATATTTAAATATGTTTTAATATATATGCTATACTGCCTGGCTTTGAACTCTGAATAGTCATGGGGAAGTTACTTGAAGTTTCTGCCTCATTTTTCTTATTTGTAAAATGAGAATAATAGGACTTAATGAAGTTTTATTATTATTATTATTATTATTATTATTATTATTTTGGTGGTACTGGGGTTCCTGGAAGCCCTTCTACCTCCGGGCTACACTCCCAGACCTATTTTTACATTTTTATTTGGAAACAGGGTCTCCTAAGCCAGCGCGCACGGCTGGCTTCGAACCTGCGCGATCCTCCTGTCTCTGCCTCCCAAGCGCGGGGATTACAAGCGTGCGCCACCACGCCCGGCTACTTAACTTAATGAAGTTTTAAATGAATAATAATTGCATTAAAGTCTGGCATAAAATAGGGACTCAGTGTTAGCCATTCTTTTTTTCTAGCTTTGGCAAATAGATATATACAATCTCTGTATGTGGAATGCATACATAACTATAGCATCATTGCATCTCATGCTGAGGTTAAGTTTTAGGACTAGTATATAAAGCAAAATTTTTTGCATAGTCAAAATTATATACAGCCAAGATTATGTATGTTAATAATCTTTAAGCAAATATATTTAAGAATTGCTTAAGAAAATCTAACTGAATATTTGAACTTTATTGGTGGAAAATGATTTAAATAATTTCTTTTTTGTACTTCTTTCAGTCTATCCAATTCAGCAAGCTGTTTATGTTTGCTTTCATTCTTTTAAAATGTCTCTTTTGGGGGGGGGGACTACAGATGACATTCTAAACAAATCCTAAACATTCAGATTTTCTTAATATGTGGCCATTTCTTCTCTTAGGCACCAGATAAAAAGGTTAGTTTTTATTCAGTGGTATGCTGAATGAAAATAGAGGGTTTTTTTTTTGTATAGAAGAATCACTCTTTGACCTTCTTGTAAAAGTGTTTGCAGTATCAGAGATGATGTGGGAGATGAGGGCACTGAAATGAAACAGCAGGCAGCCTTGCTGCTGTGTGCGGTGTTTGTGTTTCTGAGCACTGCCTACTGCAGGTAACTGCTTTGACCTGGCATGGCCCGGAACCGCGCTCTCCTTTGTTGATGCTTCTTTGATTTCTCCTCTCTTTCATCCCTTCCGGGGTAACTGTAATAGAATTCTTTTAAATAAATGCTCCTCTAATTTTATATCTTTGATTAAAAAATCTGAGTCCTAATTCTTCTGTTGTAACATTGTAAGACAGTGTGCTTGGCGTCAGTTATTTAAGTTATTTTTGAGTTAATTTAGGCAGTAAGTTTTTTTTTTTCCTTTTACATAGTAAAAAACATCTCCTTAATAGGGGAAGATACCTATATGTTCTGTATCTTGATATATGGTTTTGGTAGAGTGGATTTCCTGTAATAAATGTTTAAAAAGTTAAAATTAAGATGGGTGTTTTGGCAAACACTTCTAATCCCAGTATTTGGTTGGCTGAGACAGGAAGATTTCAGGTTCATGGACAGCCTCAGCTACTTAGTTCCTCTGCAATTTAGTGAGGCCCTGTTTCAAAACAAAGAATAAAAAACAGGGCAGGGGGTGGGGGGCGATCAATTGCTAGTTCCATACATACAAAAAGTTGAAATTACACTAGGCAGTCAGATCTCAAGAGCTAAGGAGAAAGTTCAGTTCTGTTGTGGCTGACTTAGAAAGGAAAGTGACATAGAGAAGGTCATCATTATTTAAAAGCAATAAAAAAGCAATAGCCCAGTGTGTCTAGAATTTAGTAAAATTTTATGCTACAGAGAAGTACTATGTTAGTCAGCTTTCCATTATTGTGACAAAATACCCGAGATCATCAAACTAAAAGGAGAGATTTATTTTGGCTCCTGGTTTCAGCCCATGTTTGCTTGGCTCTGTTGCTCTGGGCCTATGGGACCACAGTCCCTCATAGCAGGAATGCATGGTAGAGGAGGCCTGTTGACCTCATGGTAGCTGGGAAGCAAAGAATGAGAGGAAGAGGCAGAAGTCAGTGATTCCATCAAGCGCACTTGCCCATTGACCTAACTTCCTTCCACTCAGCCTTACGTCCTAATGGTTCGTCTACTTTCCAATAGTACCACAGGCTGGTGAACGCACAGACCTTTGGGGGGACACATCCAAACCATAGCAAGTGCTATATAATTTGCCTTTACTTTGTAAATTTTTTATTATTATATTTAATGAATGATGACATTGGTTCTGTTTTTGCACAAGTGAACTTAAGTTATGTACTCTGATTCTTGATGTTTAAGTTTACAGTTAAATGATATTAAAATTTACAATCTTAGCATTTCCAAGTGTGCGAAGTGTTTGGAACCTGCTGAGTAGTCTGTATCTGATAAAGTTTAATAGTTTAATGTAAGTGTTATCTTTTGGATTTCTTAGGTATTATTGAGAGAACATAGAAGTTGTCTAAGAGCTGATTTTGTTATAGCATGGTCTTGATGGTCACCACCTGCAGGTAGTGTCTGTGGATGAGGTCTGCAGTGACTCCAAATGCCTTTGCAGTCTGAGAAAACATTGCTTCCCCGGTATTGCTTACATGCTGCATGTCACAATACATTTAGCCACCTCTTGTCTATTTTGTACTTTTCCAAGGATATTTTCCAGTTGAGATTCTTGTGCTTCTCTGTATTGTCTTCCTTTGTTGACATTTTAAATGTGTTTTAACTCTCCCAGCTTTACTTCATTATTATCTAACACTTTTGATCTACCAGAAAGAGTTTTGTGGTTTATATGTGAGGCCTAGAACAAACAGGACTCAGCATATTTTGAACATTTCTTAGGCCCCTTTCCATTCCATTATATTTTACTATTCATCATTTTCAGTTAGTTTACTGGGAATGATTAGCATTTTCTTTTTTATGGTACTGGGGATTGAATCCTAGGGCATTCTACTTATTAGTTATACCCTCTACCCCTTTTTATTTTTTTATTTTGAAACAGGATCTTGTGAAGTTGCTGAGGGACTTGTTAAATTTCAGAGACTAACTTCAAACTGAAATTCTCCTGTCTCAGCTTCCCAAATACTGGGATTATAGGCACGTACCATCATACCCAGCTTTTACTGTTATATATTTATTGTAAATTATGTGATTAAATAACTTATAGATTTTTGAACTTTATTATAAAGTATATTATCTTTTAGTTTCATTCCTGATTTGTTTACTCACCCCTATTGTAAATTAGTGGTTGTATAAATTTACCTTTTTTTTTTTTTTGGTGGTACTGGGGTTCCTGGAAGCCCTTCTGCCTCCAGGCTACACTCTCAGACCTATTTTATACTTTTTATTTGGAAACAGGGTCTCTTAAGCCAGCGCCGCTGGCTTCGAACCTGCATGATCCTCCTGTCTCCGCCTCCCAATTGTGGAGATTACAAGCGTGCGCCACTATGCCCGGCTACCTTTGTGCTTTCTATGGCAACTTACAGAGTTTTATCTACTTAGCAACTACTTAATCAGTTTTATTTTAATATAATTTTTTAGTTATCACATTCATCAAATAGGCTAGAGGTTGCATTATTTCCTGTTCAGCCTTAATTTTAGTGCCCTAAGATTTATATACAATTTATTCTAATCTACTAATGTTTATTCAGAAGTCAGACAGCAGTAAATTTATTTTTGTTCAATGTTGTAGATACCTTTTCTCTGACTTAGGAAATGTAACTTAGTTCTAACACTTGAGTTGTTGTCTTGCCTTTCATTTTGTATGACTAACTTTTTATACCAAATTGAATAAGCCATTAGCTTTTAGTCTGTAGGAATGTGGATCCATAGATATTTCCCATTAGACAAAAGAAAATCTATAAAAGCGATATCCCCTGGGGCTTGGTCTTCCTAGCGGCTTAATGGTCTAAAGCATTGCCAGACTGTTCCCTTATGAGAAAGAACTGTGCTGGGTGATTCCCTTGACATCCAGAAATATTAATTGGAGAGATGTGCACATCCTTTCAGATAGCTCTAACTTTTGTGCTATACCACACTGATTAATCAAATATTCTGATTCAGGGGATTCATTTTATGAATTTTTCATTTTAAAACTATTACTGAACAAAATTATAAACCTCGTATATCTTGTGTAGTTTTAAATTAGTTTTCTGAAATAATGAGACATACTATATTTTGAAAGCTATGCCATTTTGTAAAATTTTTTTCCAAAGAACTTTGCTTCAAAGAAGACCTCTACTGGTGATAGTTGTACAACTCTATGCATATACTAAAATTCTCATAATTATATGAAGACTGAATTGTGTGCGATGTGATTTATATATTATTAGAGGTAATATTAAAATTTTTCACCTTATAAAATATTTCATAGGTACAGAGTAATAGGATTTAGATTTATATTCACAATTAAAAATTATTACCTGGGCAGGGTAGTGCATGCCCCAAATCACAGCTACTCCAAAGACTGAGGCAGGAGAGTAGTGAGTTAAAAGCCAGCCTGGACAACAGAGCAAGAGATGTCTCAAATATATATATATTTTTTATATTTCTATATTATTATACAATATAATATATATTTAAAACTTTAGAAATATAAAGCTATTTATGACTTAAACTAATTTGTTATTTAATAGTAATACATGTTTATCATTGAAATTTCAGAAATTATAGATAAAAGATATTAAAAAATGTGTATATTCACATCTACCATGTATTTCATTCCTAAGCTTTTCCCCTTAACATTTTTCTTTGTATTCATGCTCTTCTTTACCAGCTTTTATTAGTAGTAAGTAGTTTTTCATGGTTACTTTAGAAAAAACAATCAAATGTAAATATTTTAAGAGTAGCTTAGTTTGGCTTTTTTCTCTTGGACTAGAAGAGATATATATGAAGGGCACTAATATTATCTAAAAAGAAATATACTAAAGATATTATAGAATAGCTTTTAAAGTATAGCCTGTTTGAAATATTATTTTAAAATTTTGATTTAAAACATTTTATATTTAAAATGAAAAGTAAAATCTTTTGTAAATTATATTGAGACATTAATTCCTATGTAGTTGGAGTATTTTTTCTGCCTTTTAAAGACTCTTGTTATCATATTTAGCTTTAACTTTCTAACAGCTAAAATTGTTCACAACACTGTTAAAAGATAAATTCAGTATCAGGCTTTGATTTTTTTTTTTTGGTAAATATTAAGACCTGAGTACAAAATGAGGGCTGTATTGTGGATTAAGTGAAATATCTCAAGGCTGTGCTGTTCTGATAACTGAACCTGAAGTGACCTTTCTCAGACACAATTACAGAGTTGTATGTTTTTCCTTTAATTTCATCAGGGGTTTAATTAGTATACAAATAAAACTTCCCTTATCTTCCTTTCTACCTAATTGGCTTGTCTTTGCTTATATATGAAGTATGTGAAAGTGGGCTGTAATTAGGGTGACCGTGTTAACCTTTTTTCCTCAAATGTACTGTTGCCTAAAGGCCTCAAGGCCTAAAAACAGTGCTTTGGATTATTGCTTTGCAATCACTATGGCTGTCCCATAGGTTTTCTCATGAGCAGAAGGGCTTTGGGTGCTGCAGGTTCCCACTGCTTAACAGGATCTTCATTCTTCTCCCCACTAAATGTTTATTGATTATCTCACTGTTCCAGGCTCAGCCTCCAACAACTTAATATCAGGTGACAGTCAGGAGAGTTCTCCAAGTAATTAGAGTTGAGCATTGGGGGAGCAATTAGGAGCAGAGTTATTAAACTTGATTTATCCTATTCTCTCCTGAACAGTTTCTTGGATATCAGAACATCACACTTTCACAATCTACCCTGGTTGAGAAATTAGTGGCTAACCCGCTGCTTATCATTGTTGCCTTGCTGCCGAGAGGCACACCCTCTTGGCTTCAGTCATTCAGTTGAAAATATTAGAGTCCATAAAGTTCATCCTAGGTTTTAATTAGATAATCTGAACAGGAGAAAAACTGAACTTAAAATTTGGTATGTATGGTATATTTTTATATGTCATATAGATATATGTGAACATATGATGTATACGCTAACATTTTTCTTAAAAGCTCAATGTTTTACCTTTTAAAGATTCTATTTCTGTCATTAAAATGTGAATGTTAGGGAACATCATATTTTGTACCACTTTTCATGCCTTTGTGTTTACATATATTCCTATGACCTTTGGATGTGTATAGATTCCTGGGTGATATCCCCCAACTCTTTAAGATGAGGCTTCTATGCCTGTAAATTATGTAACTATTTTAAAATTAAAAACTATTATTATCTTCCATTTTTCCATTCAAGGAAGCATGACTGATACCGATTTGTTTATACCACTTTCTGTTCCTTCTTTATGCCCCTGAAATAGTGTAAGCTTTAGAAGAATTTAATGGCCCCTTGTCATTGCTTTTGAGAGATAAAAATGAAAGAATAAAAGCAAGAAGATTTAGATATATAGTAGACATGCTAATGCTATGAATTATGTCTTCTTTGAAAGTGTATTTTAAGATTGCTGAAAGGTCAAGTATGATTTTATAATGATCAAAGCTCATGGGTTATCTCAGATTGGCCCAGGGAATCTCAATCTGGACAAGGCTGGAAACAGTATATGAAACCCTGAATAATCCCCTCACAGATATGCACCTCAAGTCATAAGAGTTACCATACAAGAGAATTTGAATAGACTGGCACACATTTATAATTTCTGTTGGGAAAAGAATTTAAGCTTTATGCATAGCTGGCAGTGGATTATTAGTTTTATCTTCATATCTGAAAAATAGCATTTTATTGCCCTATAGATGTCAGACATACTGACTTTAAAAGGACTCAAAGTGTTTTTTTTAAAATAAATCTCATGATTCTTCAGTGCCTTTAACTATCTAACTTTGGCACAAAATTGGTAGGTCTAGAGTAGTTTTTAAAAGTCTGTTCTTGCCTTTTTAAAGTTGGTTTGAATCAGTGAGCATTACTGTGGGGAATGTTCTTTTTAAAATTTACGGTAAATTTACTTTTTAACTGTTACATAAAACCATAAATGGTACCTATTTATTTATTTATTTATTTATATTTATTTATTTATTTTTGGTGGTACTGGGGTTCCTGGAAGCCCTTCTACCTCTGGGCTACACTCCCAGACCTATTTTTTAATATATTTTTATTTGGAAACAGGGTCTCCTAAGCAAGCAAGCGCGGCTGGCTTCGAACCTGCACAATCCTCCTGTCTCTGCCTCCCAAGGGTGGGGATTACAAGCGTGCGCCACCACGCCCGGCGTAAATGGTACCTATTTATAGAGTACCATATGATGTTTCAATATATGTATATATTGCATAATGTTTAAATCAGATTAAGCATACCTATCTTTTCAAACATTTGTAATTTCTTTATGATGAGAACATTCAAAGCCCTTTCTTCTAGCCTTTGGAAATATATACTATATTACAATTAGTATATATTTTTTGTACTATATTACAATTAGTACTATATTATCTATAGTCACCCTACTATGCAATGGCACAGCAGAACTCCTCACTCAGTCTAACTGTAACTTAGTACCTGTAGACCAACCTGAGAGTTTTTGAGGATATGTTTATACTAAACATTTAAACTAAAATTCAGTATCTAGTAAGTAATAATGGGTTGCTTATTATTAATCTTTCATTCCTATTTAACAGCAACTTGACTGTTTGAAAAATGAAGTATTGAATTTAAAACTTAAAACATTTAAAAATACCTCATTTGGCTGCTGATTGCTTTTAGCTCACAGCATTTAGGATTAATTGTTTGAGTTCCATGTAGGAGTTCTATCCATTGTGAATACTTAAGAGAATACTGATAGAAGAATTTTTAAATATGAAAGTGTAGCATGTTGTTTATTCTTTATTGGATTTGTGAAGCATAGTCATGGATATGATGTGTGGATAAACTCTCAGCAAAATAAAAAATATTGTGTGTATGCAGTCAATTGTTTAGCTCACTGTTCAACAAACTTAGTTGAAAAGCTGTTTGATAAGCTTTTTAAAGAAATTTTATAGGCAAACGAATGAGCAGAGTTTTAGTCTTAAGTTCTCCTCTGATTCCTACACCATTTTGTGTCCTAGAATTTTAAATGAGGTCTAGAAAATGCTCTTTTTTGTTGTTGTTGTTGTTTTTGTTTTTGCGTGTCTGGGAATGGAACCCAGAGGCATTCGACCTCTGAGCTATACCCCCTGCCCTATTTTTTATTCTTTATTTTGAAACAGGGTCTCACTGAGTTGCAGAGGGCCTCACTAAGTAGCTGAGGCTGTCGGCGAACCACGATCCTCCTGTCTCAGCCTCCCGAATGCTGGGATTACAAGCGTGCGCCACCACGCCCGACTAGAAAATGCTCTTTTAAGTTGTTCGATACTAAGATCTATTCTAAACTGTGAAGATAGAGTTGCACAGTTAATTGCATCTTGAATTTTTTTTTTGTGCTAAGTGAATATTTCAGATTAAAGCAAATAGCGATCAGCAGATTTTATACTTCTGTGAGGAGGAAAACATTTATGGACTGTAAATAATTCTGAATGTGCAAGTATTATCTTTAACTTCCTCTGTTTGTTGAAGCAGGTTGACCATATTTATATTACTGTTCTTTACATAAAAGTTGTTTGTTGGAAGCAAGTAAATTTTATTTTGGAGTCTAGTGTGTCCACTGACATCTGTAGAGCAACCTATGACAGAGAGATATAAAAAAAGTACTGAGTTCTCCATCCTTCCCTAGGTGTCCTTGTCTACCTTTCTTCCAACTGTGTGCTCACTTTGGCCATGTGATAGTTCTTCAGCGCTATTTAGAGTTAAATAGACTCTAAATTTCACATGTTTTGTCCCCTGAAATCCTTATATTTCATTATAAAAAGAAAGCACAACTTGGGATAGCTATAATCAGGTAGTTTTAGTAAGAATGAAGTTTATTTGTATTGCATTAAGTACTTTATAAAATAAAATTGAGTTGTATTTTGTTGCGAAACATTTTTCACCACCTTAGCAGTGCTATCATTTCTAATTATCAAGTATGTAAAATTTTTGCAGAAAATTTGTTAAACCTTGATGCGTACTGACCCTAGTCTACTTCTCAGTCTGTATTCTTCTTTGTTTAATAGCCTATGGCATAAATTGAAGTTAATTATCAGGGCTGACAAGTAACTCTGCTTTCTGTCTGCTTGCAGAGTCTCTCCGAGGCAAAGATGGAGCTGAGAAGAAAAGATCAATCTCTGCGTCAGCTCAATAGACATCTTACCCAGCTGGAGCAGGACAAGCGTCGACTGGAGGAGAACATCCATGATGCAGAGAGTGCCCTCCGCATGGCAGCCAAGTGAGCATTTGGACCTTGGGGAGATCACTTAAAACAGACAAAAGATCAATTCTTACTTTCATGCTCTGGGTTTTAGCCCTGGATAATACAGTGTTAGAAAACAAAAGTACAGCTGTCTTTCTTTGAAATTCTCTGATATATCCTTAAAGAAGAAAACTCTCAACATACTAAATGTATATTTTATTGCGAAGCCTCAGAAAAGTATAAGCTTCTATATAACCTCTAATTATGCATATTTGAGGCTCTGTTATAGTATTACATGTTTGAAGCCATTTCATTAATGTGAAGTGTAAAACTCCTTAAGTTCTGCATAGAATCTTCTGCCACATATTTCCTATCTCCTTCTGCCCACTGCTCCCAAATTTTAATCTGCTTATAATAATATCACAAATAATATTTTCATAAGAAAATGTTGTTATACAATCAACTTGTTTATCATAGCATTTAAATGCAACAAAAACATATTGATCATGGGCAATGCATTTAACTTTATAGCTGTATATTCAGTTATATTAAATAGAAAAAAATACAGTTTTCAAGTGGACAACTATGTATATGTGATGGGAGTGTATTTCCTTAATCAGGTAATCAGTTGACATACACTGTGAAGTTCAAATTGAACAATTCTCTTGGGCATTTTTATTTGTTTCCCCACAACAAATTTTATGGATTACTTTAAGACAGTCCATTGTATAACAGTAGGACTTAAACTCTAACAGTTAAAGAAAAATCTGATTTTAATAAATTCACTGTCTAAGTTTTGAATTCAGAGTTCCTAAATCACAAAATACATATGCTAATTGAAATTGTTTTGAGACAAACTCTTGTTACTTTTGAAGTATCATGAAATATGAATTCATTCTGTAAACCACTGTAAGTCACAGAATAGGAAATCTGCGACCTTTAAGATATCCATAAGCTTTGCCTCTGGGCTTATGGCATTCTGAAGCATAATGATAAGATGAATTGACACCAGACCCAAATATTGGTATGTTTAAATATCCACCCATAGTTTTTTATTTTTTTTGGAAATTTTAAAGATGCGGTTCCACGATATTAGGTGTAATTGTCATTTAAAAATATGTATTTGACTGAATCAGTGTTTGTTGTCATTGTTCAAGTCTTAATTTTCTAACTTCCAATGAAGAGGCTTAGCCTAGATAATTTCCAGTGAGTCTCATAGCTCTAAGGTGAATGAAAACAGGATTATAAAACCTCTAGATTTATAGTATTTTTACAACATGGATGTTAATTCAGGACTTTGACACATCTGTGGTCTATGACCATGGGCATATGTTCTTATAAAACCAAAGAAGGCTGTTTGAAATTTGGAGAAATAATACATTGTTTAATGTTTTAAGTTATAATTTACTGTTAAATTTTTGTCTCTAGCATTTTCATTCAGTCTTTTGATTTCATTATGAAGACTAAATTCAATATATAAGACTGATAGGGGAACTAGTAATTTTGCATATTCCTAGAGAGGTCAGAGAAGATTCTTTGTACGGTTATTGTAGCACAAAAAGACTGTGTAGAAAGAAAATATTATTTTGCACAATATGGTCTTTTATTTAATATTTTCTACCACTACAATTTGAAATATTTTTCATTACAAATAAAAAGAATAAATTTTACTTTTTTTCAGAACTTTTTTAGTATCTATAATGATATCTTTTTTACTTGCTTATGTCCCCATCCCCAATTAGTGCAGGCACAATAAATGAATATGAGTTAAGTATAGAAACACACCAGTGAATATGGTTTAGTTTTATAGTTTTAAGAGAAGTACAATGATAACCAACTTATGTTTTAATAATATTAACTTATACTGAAATGTTTAACTGTTGCAGGAAGGCTTAGGTTTTACTAACACTTTTTCTTTTTTTTTTTCCTAGAGACAAAGAATGTGTTGCTAACCACATGAGAACAGTAGAAAATATGCTGCATAAGGTACTGTAATTTTTTCTTTTTAAAAATACTTTTATTAATGCATTTTATTAATACATCATAACAAGGTTCAATGTAATACAAATGAACATGTGTGCAGCTCTTGGTGTATTCCCTTCTGCACTCATTCCATGCCCTCCTCCTCATTCCCTGGACATGTTAGTGAAATTGGAGTAACATCTTCATGTGTTGTCATCATATTTTGGGGGCTGTTTCCTTCCGCAGTCCTCCTTTTCCCCCCCCTCAACTCCCTCCCCTGATTCCCTTCCATTATTCTCAGGTCTCTCTCCACATTATTTAAAGTCCTTATGTTTTCTATTTTTTTTTTTAGCTTCCACATAAGAGAGAAAAAAGTATCGTAATTTTCAAAAACTATCACTCAATTTATATTATACTTCTAGTCATTTTTATTAACTGAAAATAACTTTATAACTGTCTTTAAAAATAAATTAACAAAAAGGTACTTTGGAAATGACTTAAATTTTGTGTTATATAATGCCATGTTGCATATTTTTTTCAGAATGTACTACTAAGTATTTGATAAAACTATGTAATTTGGTTTCCCCAAATTGGTATATTACACTTTATTTTTTGTGGTCTTTGCTGAATGGAGCAGAGATTATTAAGATTCTTCATGTTTCACAATGATAAAATGTTTGACTGCATTGTCTAACCTATTAGCACTCTTAAGCAACTGCCCTGTATATGTATGTAGAGAGACATAATATATTTTACTTGAGAATATACCTTAACTATTAGGCAGTGATATTATTCAAACTGAAATTTACTTTCTTATAAGAATATGTTCTTTTTTTTTTTTTTTTTGCGGGCCTGGGGATGGAACCCAGGAGCATTCTACCTTCGAGCTACACCCCAGCCCTATTTTTTATCCTTTTTTTTTTTTTTTTTGGTGGTACTGGGGTTCCTGGAAGCCCTTCTACCTCCGGGCTACACTCCCAGACCTGTTTTATATTTTTGAAACAGGGTCTCTTACACCAGCGTGGCTGGCTTCGAACCTGCGCGATCCTCCTGTCTCCGCCTCCCAAGCGCGGGGATTACAAGCGTGCGCCACCACGCCCGGCTTATCCTTTATTTTGAAACAGGGTCTTACTGAGTTGCAGAACCCCTCACTAAGTAGATGAGACTGTCTGCAAAAAAGGATCCTCTTGTCTCAACTTCCCAAATGTTGGGATTACAAGCATGCACTACCACGCCCAGCTAAGAATATGTTCTTAAAGTGACAACACAATATATTTTATCTACTATTTTCAATTTTGATTACCTTTTATGATAAACTATTAATTGTAGTGATGAGCAGCGTAAGAGTATCACAATATTAGTGTAAGCCTAAGATAGATAGCACAAGTATATTATTAATGAAAACTTAAGATATTAACTGACTAAATGTTTTTAGCACTCCATTCCAGATTCAAAGATTTGTTCATTATTTAAACGTAGATAAATACAATGCCAGTCACTGAGTTGTGCAGGGGGAGGGGAGGGAGGAGGTGGGAGTTGGGGGAGGGCTCGCCAAGCACCGTGTACATGAGCACGTATGTCTCTGTCACTCTGAACTTCATCATGACATATGATTACAATGCACCAATAAAAAAATAAACAAAAGTAGATAAATGTATTTCTGTATTGTCTAATAGACATCTTATTGGAAATTCAAACATCCAATACTATTATTAAGATATATGAAATTTATGAATAAATCATAATTAGAATAATTTTATGAATCAATATATGGTTTTATAAATCGCTTTCTTTTATACCAGGGATCAAATCCAGGGACATTCCACCTCCGAGCTACACCCCCAGCCCTTTTTATTTATTTATTTTTTGTTTTGAAACAGGGTCACAGTAGGTTGTTGAGAGCACTATGTTGCTGAGGCTGGCCTTGAACCTACAATCTTCCTGTCTCAGCCTCCCAAGTACTGGAATTTTAGGTGTGTTCCACTATATCCAGTTTATAAATCACTTATAATATCCCAAAACTAATCCTTTTAAGGAGATATTAAATGAACATTAATGAACTAATATTTAGTAAATTTTAATATTTTAGAACACTTATTTAATTTTTTTTTTCTTTTTGGTGGTACTGGGGATGGAGCCTAGGGCTTTTCGCATTCTAGGCTAGTACTTTACCCCTGAACCAACCTACATCTTAACATTTTAAAGACAGTAGGCCTTTATAATCTTTTTACATTTTGAAAAAGTCTACCATTATTTCTTATCAGATATATTTGAAATCATGATTTCTCTTCATCCCATTTAAAAGAGTTTAGCCAATGAGTATGAACTTTTTCTCATCAAATCCATATATACTACAAATCTGAAATTTGGATTTTTCAGGAGAAGAAGCATATATAATTAGTTTTTTGTACTTGGTGAATCTTAGGATTGAAAAGTCATTTATGCCAAATATATGGTATACTCTTTTTATATAGTTAATGTTGACTTTGAAATCTAATTGTTTTTTTATCCCTGCTGGAAGAAAAAAATGTTAAGTTGCAGCTGACTTTGAGAATGGACTTTGATGTTAGTGTAAAACCATCATTAATATGAAATATAAATATACATTCTTACCTTATAAGAAGGGCAAAATAGATATTTTAAATATAATAAAGGCTGATATATCATGATGACTAGAATAACACAGTTCTTCAATTGTAGTTCATCTTTTTTTTTTTTTTTGTCATATGGAAAGAAAGATGTCTGCAAAACTGTCCTCCAGCCCCTGTAGATTTGCTTCTGCTTTATGACTTTTACATCCTTCAGATTTAATAGTAAATTTTTTTTTGTGGTACTGGGGTTCCTGGAAGCCCTTCTACTTCCAGGCTACACTCCCAGACCTATTTTTACATTTTTATTTGGAAACAGGGACTCCTAAGCCAGCGCGCGAGGCTGGCTTCGAACCTGCGCGATCCTCCTGTCTCTGCCTCCCAAGCGCGGGGATTACAAGCGTGCGCCACCACGCCCGGCATTAATAGTAAATTTGTGTGTGTGGGGGTCTGGAGATGGAACCCAGGGGCATTTGACCTCCGAGCTACACCCCCTGCTCTATTTTTTATTCTTTATTTTGAAACAGGGTCTCACTAAGTTGCAGAGGGCCTCACTAAGTAGCTGAGGATGTCCTTGAACTGCGATCCTCCTGTCTCAGCCTCCCGAATGCTGGGATAACAAGTGTATGCCACTACGCCCAGCCTAGTTAATTATTTTTATTTATAGCTTTTGGAATTTCTACTTAGGTAGTGGCTTTTAAGTTATCAATTACTTTTCAAGCTTAATGTGAAAATTTAGGAAAAGTGAATTGATAATTAGGGCTAATTATTTTTCTCTGAAGTCTGGTGAGGACATCCTGATAAGGAAGCGCTCAGGGAGCTCCAGTCCTGCCTCTCTTTATGCCAGAGCTCCCAGGTTTATTTTTCTGCCCTCCTTGGACTTTCCCTCATCATTTTGTTGTCTTGGAGAAGATGAAGAGGATCCAGGCTCTTTAATGGTACTGTATTTGGTTGTGGTTACATTCAAATGATTTAGCAGAATGTACTTTGTGTAATAAAATAGTATAGCTATATTTTTAATAGACAATGTTGATTTTATTTGGACTTTAGTGGTGGGATTAAATAGGTATGAATACAGGATACAGAAAGTTTGAAAACAAAGCACTCTGAGGCATTATGTGATACGAAGCACAAAGTGATAACGGGGTGGTAGTTTTGAGGCCAATCAGATGGACAGAGGGGCAGTCAGAATGACTTACATGTGTTGGTATTCCCTGATTCTATCTTTTTTGTTTTGCTTCGTTATATATTTTTCAGAGTGACTAAAAGTTATACACCATCTTTTGTGTTCCGTTCTTCCTACATAAACCTCAGTTGGGGAGGTGTGTGAACGTTACCCTCAACATCCATTCAGCAAACATTTGGGGTAGACCTAGCCTAAAAGTATCATTGGAATGTTTTTCTCAACATGGAAGTGGGAGGGAAATCCTTTGTCTTCCCCTGCTGGCTTTTGACTCAGGGCTGACATGACCTGTCCTTTCTAGGTATACCAGACACTTACATCTTTATTTTTTGCTCTCTTCTGCTAACTTTGGGCTTAGTCACCCACCCACCCCCGTAGTTTCTTGAGAGGTAAAGAGAGGTTGTTTACTTGAGGTCTTCCTTCTTTTTTAATATAGTGTTTATTGCTATGATTTTTCCTCTTAGTATTTCTTTCACTGAGTATTGTATAGTTTTGCAATGCTATGTTTCATTTTCATGTGTCTCAAGATATTTTCTAACTTTCCTTTTGATTTCTTGAACCATTTGTTGTTCTAAAATATTCACATATTTTGAATTTCCAATTTTTCTTCTGTTCTTTATTTCTGGTTTCATTTCATTTTAGTTGGAAAAGATACTTGTGATGATTTTCATATTCTTACATTTTTTCAGGGCTTGTGACCTAACTTGTGATATATCCTGGAAAGTGATCCATGTGCAGTTGGGAAGAATGTATATTCTCCTGCTCTTTGGGGAAGTGTTCTGCATATGTCTATTAGGCCCACTTTTTTATAGTGCTATTCATATTTGCTGTTCCTTTGTTAAGTTTCTGTTTGGTTGTTTTATCTATCATTACAAGTGAGGTATTGAAATCTACTATTACTATTTTGCTGTCTATTTCTCCCTTCACCTCTCAATATTCATTTTATTGGAGTTCTAATGCTAGGTTTATATATAGTTGTCACCTTTCTGATGACTGTTATAAAATGTCCTATTTTGTAATTTCTGACAGTTTTTAACTTAAAGTCTATTTTGTATGATATAAATATGGTCACTCCTGTTCTCTTTTGGCTACTATTTGCATAAAATATTTTCCTACCCCTTTATTTTCAGCTGAAATGCATAAATCTAAACAGTGCATGTTGGATCGTGTTTTTAATCCATTCATCCATTCTATGTCTTTGATTGGGAAGTCCAATCTATTTGCATTTAAAGTAATTATTGGTAAGGAAGGATATTTATTATTGCCACTTTGTTAATTGTTTTTTCTTTGTCTCCTAATTTGTTTTTTCCATTTTCTCCCTTGCTCATTTCCTTTGTGTTTCATTGATTTTTTTTTGTTTTGATATCTTTATTTTTTTCTCTTTAGTTTAACATATAGAGATTTTATTTGTGGTCATCATGGGGCTTACCATAAAATAGAACAATAATCTCTTTTATGCTGATCATTTAATTGCATACAAAAACTCTACTACTTTATTCTTCCTCCCCCATTTTTTATATTGATGTCACACTTTACTATTTATATTGTATATTCATTGACCTATTTCTTTGTTATAGTTATATTTAAGATTTTTTTTAACTTCTATTAGAATTAAAAGAGATTTACCTACTACCCTTAGAGTAAAATACAATACTCTGTATTCGTCTGTATTTACTTTGTTTATGAGTTTCTTATGCTTTTGCGTTGCCATTTAACATCCTGTTTCTACCTGAAGAGCTCCCTTTAGCACTTCTTATAAGGCAAGTCTAGTGATGAACTTCTTCAACTTTTATCAGGGAAATCTTTGTGTCTTCTTAATTTTCAAAAGACATTTTTACCAAGTATATTATTCTTGGTTGGTAGTTTTATCCCCCCCCCCCCAGTATTTTGAATATGTTATCCCATTCTCTTCTGGCCTGTGAGGTGTTGGCTGAAAATGTTGCTGGTATTTTAAGAAGGGTTAATTATTCATGATGATTTTTTTTCTTGTTGGTTTCAAAATTCTCTTTGTCTTTGTTGACAATTTAGTATAATGAGTTTCCATGTAGATTTCTTTGATTTCATTTGATTTGGGATTCTATGGACTTCCTGAATCAGAATGCCCATTGCTTTCCTCGGATTTGGGTAGTTATCAAGCATTATCTCTTTGAATAAACTTTTCAATCTTTTTTCTTTTTCTTCTCCTACTTTAACTCCCATAATGTATATACTGGCCTACTTTGTAATGTTGCATGAATTCCCTAAGTTATCTTTATTCATTTTTGTTTGTTTTGTTTCAGTCCTTGGAATTAAATCAATGAGCATTCTACCTCTGAGCTATTTCCCCAGCACTTTATTCTTTATTTTGAAACAGGATCTTGCCAAGTTGCAGAGACTGGCCTCAAATATATGATCTTTCTGTCTCAGCCTCCCAAGTACTGGGATTATAGGTGTGGGCCACTGTGCTTAGCTTGTCTTTTTTTTTACCTTTCCCCCTTCTGTGACTGGATAATTTCAAAGGATTGATCTTTGAGTTCACTTATTTTCTTCTTCTGCTTTCCTGGTTTGCTGTTGAACTCCATTATTGAATTTTCAGTTCAGTTATTCCTCTGATTCAAGATTTCAGATTGATTTGTTTTCAAATTTTAAATTTTATATTGTTGAAACTCTCACTTTGTTCATCTAGTGTTCTGAGTTCATTTGTCACTTTTATGACAATATTTTGAAGTATATCTCAGGTAATTTATGTATCTCTGTTCATTGGGTCTAGTTTTTGAAGTTAGATCTTATTTTTTTTTTTGATTATGTTTCTCTGTTTCATCATTTTTCTTGATTCTTTGTGTTGGTATCTATGCATTAGAAAACAACAACAATAAAATGCTACTCAGTCTTCAAGCATTGGCTTTATACAGAAGACCTTTCATCAAGCAACTTGGTTAGAGCTTCTGTGGCTTCACAAACCTTTCTACTCCAAGCTACCATCTTTTTTCTTAAAGGCCCCAGGGTTCATTCCCTTGGATAATACACAGAAATGTTGAAACATTAAAGGTGTATAATATGTGACCCAATTCTTTTTCTCTTTAGATAGAGAAGTTATCCCCCCTCCCACCCGACCCCTACACACATACACACTTATTTTCTCTGTGCTGAGCCAGGAGGAAAGCTATCCTGAGCATCTATATTCTAGCTTAAACCACTGCCTTTGCTTTCTATAGCCTCCAGGAGATTATCTTATGTTGGAGCATACCCATGCTCCACCCCAGATTGATGGGGTGTGTCTATACAGCGCCTAAGAAGATTCAGCCTGAGCGGCCTACGGCCTAAGGCAAAACTTTAAGTAAAGTGATTCAGCAAAAAAGAGGCAAAGATGGCGCCTGGAGCAAGCTACGAAGGCGTGGTTTCCCCATTCATTATGGGTGGGGAGACTGAGCGGTTTTTCCCTTTCTACCTTTAAAGGAGCTTTCCGCACACATGAATGGCGCATGTACTGGCCTGGGATTGGCTGCAAACTACGTGCTAGTGATCTTTATCCCGGATAGGCTAGGCTATTTCTCATGGAAATTCCTCTCGTGGCTTGGTACTATATAAAGGATGGCTTGGAGAGAAATAAATGAGATCTCGCTTGACTTGACTCCCGGCTCGTGGGTTTGTGTTCGAGTCGTAGGTGCTCATCATCTCGCCAAGCCCCGCCAGCTGTCGGGCAGGATTCCCGACACCAGATGATACAAAATCTAGTCTCTTGAGTAGTGCTTGGGAAAGTTAGGACAGTGGATGAATACTTCAGCTCTTTCTTTCATCAGAGAAAATCTGGAACCTAGGAGTTCCCTCTTGCTCATATGGTGCTGTTCTGAGGTGGGCATTATGGCAATAGAATGTCTTTAATTTTCCTACCAGTTTCAGTGTGGCTGGTTTCATATTGCTTCAGATACAGGGGCCTCTAAACTAGTTTCTGGTATTTCAGTAGAGGAAGTTGAGCCATACATCACAGTTAAATCAGTGTGTCATGTGGGGAAGGAGAGTCCAGGCTTCCATTCCACCATCTTGTTAATGCCACTCTCCTTAATTTTTAAAAGATAATTTTATCAGATAATAAATTTTTGGTTGATAAATTTTTACATTTTCTCCCCTCAGAACTTTGAAAATGTCAACTCTGAAATTTATGTTTGGATCCTTTTTATATTTTCTCTTTTTTAATTTTCAGTTTTGGAAAACATTGTTTTTATGGTTTCCTTTAGTTATTTCTACATGTTTTCTTTTGACTTTATAAGCATATTTAAAATAATTGATTTAAAGTTGTTATAAATTCAATGTCTAAGATTCCTCAGGGTCAGTTCCTATTTCTGTTATTCTTATATATGGACCTTCCTTTCTTTCCTTTTTGTGTGTATAACTTTTTATTGAAAAGTAGATATTTTTAATGTTATCATGTAGCAACTCTGGAAATTAGATTCTTCCTTAACTCCAGGGCTCTTGCTACTATAAAATTTTAGTTGTTTATTCAGTGACATATTTGAGTGGATATTATAAAATCTCTCTATTTTTTTTTTTTAGCTTAGCCACTGAAGTCTTTGTTCTGTTAGTGTAATTGGTCAACCAGTGTTTTCACAGAGATTTCTTTAAATCCTGAGATTCAGATATTTTTTCTTGATTAAGCTTTCATCTTTTTACTGTGAATTTCAATTAGCTTTCAGATTCTGAATAAAAAGTTGATTCTGATAAATTTTATCATTTTGCTGCTATTATGGAGGGACTATCTTTTGGAGTTCCTCATTCAGCCATTTTTGCCAATATCAGTCTTTAAAAACATGTAGTTTTATTTTACAAATCATCTTATGAACAGACATCCAATTTAACTGATAATACAGAAATTGTTTATTTTTTATTTTTTAAAAATAAAGCAGCCAAGGTGTTCATCAACAGATAAATGGATTATAAAACTATGGGATTTGTCACAATGGAATTTCACTCAGCCATAGAGAGGAACAAAATTAGGTCATTTGTGGGGAAATGGATGGAATTGGAGAACATTATGCTAAATGAGATTGGTCAGTCACAAAAACTAAAAAAATTGGATGCTTTCCCTAATATGTGGAAGTTAGGGAGAAAATGGGCCATAGGAGGAGCTCTAGATGAGGAAGGAGAAACTGTATGTGAGCAAATAAGGTGACCTAACTGAGGGGGATAGGAGGGAGGAAGAGGGAAATTCCCTAATGTAATGATGTACATTCACAAACTTATCAAAGTCAATCAGCAGGCCAAACATGAGAAGGAGGGAGGAGGAAGGAATGGAATGGGAAGTGGGGAAGGGCTAAATGAGTGATGTGTGCACATATACCTCTACCATCTTGTACCCCATTAAAATGTGTGACTACAATGCACCAATAAAAAAATAAAAGCATCTACAAATATGATTAAATTTGGACTGTGTGGGAAAAGGGAAAGTAGAACAATTACATTATAATAGCTTTTAGGATATAGTGATATCTGTATAGGTAGGATAATGTCTGAATTACTTAGAGTTAGGTATGATAACATTGAGTATTTATTGGATATTAAAAAGTGCTTAACAGAGACATCTCTCAGTTTATTACTGCTGAGAGTGAAAGTAAGAGAATTTAGGTGAATTGGAATGTAGAGAAGAATGTAAGAACATTTTTGTAGTAATTATTTGTGCTATTGAATTAGCAAAATGACTAGATTCTTGAAACTTTTAGAAATTGTTTATGTCCCACAAGTTTGAAGGACTAACTATTGTTTATACTTCCTTAAGCATGATCGTAGTGTGCTATGGTCTTTAAAGGTGCCAGTGAATATTCATTGAGGAGTGTTAGGTGCTATTTCAGTAAACTATCGCTAGGGTTTGCATTTTGAATGTCTCCCCCAAAGCCCACTTGTTAAAGGCTTGTTTGCAAGCCCATGGCACTAATGGGAGGAGGTGGAACCTTTGGGAGGTGTGGCCTAGTGGAAAGAGGTTAGGTCATTAATGGCTGGGGAGGTTGGAAGCCCAGCTCCTTCCTCTGCATCCAGGCTACCCTGTGGTAAACAGGTCTCCTCCGCTATGGTGCACTGTGTTACTACAGGCCCAAAGCAGTGGGCCAAGTGATTACCAACTGAAACCTCTGTTATCATGAGCTGAAATGAATCCTCCTCCTTTGAGGTCGATTTTCTCAGGCATTTTGCCATAGTGACAAAAAGCTCACTCACATAATAATTTAAAACATAAAGTAGGAAATCACAATCCAGAAACCTCACAAACCCTAAAAGACCTGGAATTAAAACATAAATGATTTAAATCAGACTGAAATGACACTGGAGCAATAATTAGGAAGTCATAGGAGTTTTTAGATTTTATTACTTCATCAAAGTTATTTAAAATACTAAATGTATTCACAATGCAATATTTATAATAGCTTAATTTTACAAATGCTCTTTAGTGTATGTAATGTTCTAGGAACAATATTAGCTTCAAATGTATATGTATATAGCATTGTGTCTCCCTCAGCAAGAGACAGCTAATTCCTGCCTACTGTGGTAAACAGGCATCCATGAGATGTACTTCTGCATCCCTATAGATGGAGTTAGTTATATATGGAGAATACATAGAAAACTTAGGGGTTACCTGAAGATTTCTTAGGAGAAAGTTAATACCATGAAGTGTGAGGAAAGTTGGGAAGTACATTTTGCCAGCGAGTAGCATGAGCAAGTTAGTAAACACTTAAACAGCCAGATTTTTTAAGTTCAACATAAAATGCAAGAAGAGTGCAAGAAAGGCAGCTCAGAGAGGAAGGTGTTTGTCATGCTAAGAATCTTGAATCTTATTGTAGAGGCAGTGGGGAGTAAACCGGTCTTTAAGGTAGAGAAATGTGATCAGATTTCCATTTTGAATTAGAGCTCTGGAGAGCGTGTTCTGCAATAAATGATGACGATGGTTTTAAGAGCTGTGCGAATGTGAGTGGAGAGCTTTGTTAGGAAGTGATAACATTAGGCTGAATGACAGCCGGTCCAGGAGAGTGATAATAGGCAATATCTTCTTCAGTAAAATTATGAGGATGAGGAAAAGTGTATGAGACAGGGTCAGGGAAAAGGATAAAGCCCATGATGGCATGGCGCCATTAATCCATGATGGTAATACAAAAAGCAGATTTTTTTTATAAGGTGTAGAAGGGAGACAATGTTGCATTTTGTTTTGGAAATACTGAGTTTAGGTAACATGCAATAATCAAGACGATGTATAATTCTGAATCTCTGGGGAAAGTCAGGGCTAAAGAGAAAGATTTGAGATTGATTAACATAATACTGCAGCAAAGAAAGAAGGTGGTATAGTAATTGACAGGAGAAACAAAACATTATAGATAAATGGGAGGCTAGAAAGTGCACTTTGGGAGATTAATTATGCCACTAGAGTTTGAAGTCCTTGAGGGATGGAGTTTCATCCCCTTAATTTTTATATCCTCAGCATCTGTCACTGTGCTTGATATCCAGTAGGCAGTTAATGGATGTTTGTTGATCGAATCAAACTTACCATCATATAGTCTCTAAACCTACGAAGCCATTTCCAGATTCCAGTAGAAGTCTTGCTGATATTAATAACTGCCTTTTTTGTGTGTATGTGGTACTGGGGATATTCTACCTCTGTAGAATATCCAGAGGTATTCTACCTCTGAACTACACTCCCAGCTCTATTTTATTTTTATTTTGAAACAGGGTCTTGCTAGGTTAACAAGAGTCTCACTACTTGCGCAGGCTGTCCTCAAGCCTTTGATCCTCCTGTCTCAGCCTCCCAAGTGCTGGGATTAAAGGAGTGCACCACCACACACGATTGTCACCTGCTTTTTTTTTTTTTTTTTTTTGTAGTCCTGGGGATGGAACCCAGGGGCATTCTACCTCTAAGCTATACACTAGCCCTGTTTTTTATTTTATTTTTGAAACAAGGTCTCACTAAGTCTCAGAGAACCTCACTAAGTAGCTGAGGCTGTCTGCGAACCTACGATCCTCCTGTCTCAGCCTCCCAAATACTGAGATTCCAAGCATGTACCACAGTGCCTGGCTTGCTTTTTTAATTTAATTACTAAATATAGCATCTGTATTAACTTTGCTTAATCAAGAGCTAGAGGAGAAAATCTAAATTCAATGGTAAAAGTATCTCTGAGAAAGAGAAGTGTGCTAATAACGAATTTACTGGTAAAGACTAGCTTGACTCCTATGAAGTAGAAAGATGATTACTTCTGTTTTAGAGTGGATTGTGCAATGGGATAGAGTCAAACAGAATATGACAGATGAAGAGACTGTACAGCCAGATCTTTAAATATGATTTTATATTTTTATCTTAAAATAGGTGAACAGAATATGTAATAACACAAAATTATTTTTGATTTTTAGATTTCAGTACATTTATAAGACCACAGAATAAATTTTAATTTATGAAACAGTATTTTAAAAGTTGAAAAATGAACTTCTGCTTCTAAAACTCCAACAATTAGTAGCTTAACAGCGATTCTCTGTTACTTGCCGTCTCTGCGCTCTCCATTTTCAGTTTCTTGATCCTTCTCTCAAACTCACCTGTGCAGGATACACAGGTGTTAACACAGCTGGCTTGATGATGACAGCTCTGTCCATGTCGCCTTCTTGCATGCTGTCATTCACGTTGTTTAGTGTCATTCTGACCTAGTCAAGCTAGAAATGGTACTCTAGCTCAAGAGGGATTTCAAACCTTGACAAGTAAAGCTATGAAGCTGCAAAGCGTCATGTGCATATGATCAACACCCTTTTACTCAAACAATCTAAATAACTAATTTCAGTGTGCATCTGTCTCTCTTTTTTTGAAATAATTTACCCTAGGAAAGAAAATATCTCTGCGTGGAGGACTGTAACAATTTGTAAATGCATTTCTCTATTCTGAGGGTTTTTGTGTTTGTTCAAATAGCCCAAAGTCATGGTAATCTGTTTGCAGGGTGCTTTCTATGGTTCATCGTCTCTACCACAGACTTATCATGCTGTCTGGTTCCTCTATAAGATGTTCACGATTAAATGACTCTGTTTTCCTGCTTGATCTTTTATTTGAGTGGTCAGTTTTTCAGATATTTAATTAGGATGTGGCCAGCTTGATAATTTGATTCAAGAGAGCGGTTTCCTAGTTCCATAGTTGGGATGTCACTGTAATCTGTGGGGCAGTCATGGTGGAAGATTTTGCCCTCCTCTGGGGACAGCAGCTGGCAGTTGGAGCTGGCTTTGCTCCAGAGTTTTAGGTTAAGTTAAATAACCTGCCAGCAAAAGAAGGTTGGATTTTCACCTCCTACTTCTCAAATTAGCAGTTTCTGTGCTTGCTGCAGTGGTAGGGTTTCCTCTAGTAGGCATGGAGCATGGCCAGGACTGTTGCATACATCATGGGACATCATGGTTTGGGGATCTTCGTGTGGGATTATGAACATTGTATAGGGATGATTGCTACATAGGTAACCAGTCTGTTGGTGTAATAATTTGTATGTGTGTGGGTGTGGGGTGCACCCTACATGCATGAGTGAGCACATGGATTGAGGAAAATGCTCAGGGCACAAGGAAACTCCAAGAACGAGAATGCTTAATATTCTCCATTTCTTATTGTAAAACTACTTTTATGAAACTCAAACATTTTTGCTAAGACTGCCAGACAATATTCAAAGAAAAGGGGGAAATAGTGTTTTTTAGGTAATGAAAGGGAAGAAGTACCAAAATCTTAAGTATTTTAAGATTTGCCTGAATGTAGATACATACCTGCCTGTATGTAGATACTGAGAAACATTATTCTTTAGTGCTAAAATCATTGGGCTCAGTTTTCTCATATTAGATATGGCACTGTTTCACAAGGCAGATAACAGGCTCAAGTGAGGTAGTATAGAGAATACTATGAAAAGTATGAAGTACTTTTGGAAATAGTAATGGTATTATCACAAATAGAAATAGTACAGTTATCTGTCCATTTCATTAACCAAATACATAAGGCAAAAGTGAAAGGAAGGAAATACCCACTTATCTGTAACTAAGTGATAGAACTCTTCTCCCGTTCCTGAGTATCATTTGCATTGCATCGATATCCTGAGTCCTCCTCTCACCAAGCACAGTCCGAATCTTGGAACTCTCTAAATTTCTTTTTTATTCCCCTCCTGTTCTGTGATGTAGAATCCGTGAGTTGGGAATGCTATTCTTGTCTCATCACATACTTACTCAGAGCCTCTGTGTGGTTGGTGTCTTTTCTAGCTACTAGGGTTATTACAGAGTAGTCCACTCTGACAGGCTCCCTTATTTATGTATTTTCAAAAGGCATTCTGGTATGCCTGTTCTACTTGTTTAACCAAAATTTCTGTTGATTGGTTATTAGAATAACTTGTTAGTAGTTGTAGCAGGAAAGTTAGTCCCAGTCAAGTTGTATACCAGAACATATAAAACTTGGAACTATATTAGAGGTAATATGCTTATTCTTACAAAACATTTGAAAAAAAGGAGTCAGAAAGTGTTTTTAAGATGATCCCTGGGTTAGTGATACAAGGTTGACGGACTAGAAATCATCTGTAGATTCTCTGGTGAAAGATAATTTTGAAAGACTTTATGGCTGGTGAAAAACACTACATTTTTATACTTGTATGGGCAGGTGATGGCCAACTTTTCCTATATAATGGGGCAGACAACAAATATTTCAGATTTTGTGGCCCATATAGTTTCTCTCTCAGGTATTCATTTGTGCCATTGAAGCAGGAAAGCAGCCAGAGGCGACAGGTACACAAATGGGCGTGGTTGCACACCAACAAAACTCAATGTATAATAACCGGCGGTGGGCAGGGTTTGCATGCCTACGACATACTGCTCTCTAGTGCATAGGTTGGGAAATAGTTAAAGGCTCTTCTCTCTAGTGCAAATGGAAAGTAAAATAAAAGGCCAAAGAGAAAACAGTAAGGATCAGTGGAAGCGAAAGAACATACAAAGAAGGGAGTAAGACAAAGGAAGGCAAGAAAACAGAGGCAAAGTATGTTATGTACACAGGATGGTAACAATGGAAGTTATAGAAAATATTGAGAGGTACAAACTCGTATTAAAATATCTCTGGCCAAAGATTTATTTTGAAGCATTGGAGGAGCCTAAAATAGATTGAAGTAAATACAATTTTAGGCAAATTAGGATGTAAGTCCTGCTATCAGTTGCTTTTCCCAAGCATTCGAGGTCCAGGCTATGTGTCCATTGTGTCCATCTTTTTTATTTTTTGTGGTACTGGGGTTCCTGGAAGCCCTTCTACCTCTGGGCTACACTTCCAGACCTATTTTGTATTTTTTAATTTGGAAACAGGGTCTCTTAAGCCAGCGTGTCTGGCTTCGAACCTGTGCCATCCTCCTGTCTCTGCCTCCCAAGTGCAGGGATTACAAGCGTGCGCCACCACGCCCGGCCTATGTGTCCATCTTTTACATTTCAGTTTTTACCTACAGTCTTAAACTTCTTCTGTCTTGGTATCTGTTACTTGATTTTTGAAAACTGAAGCACTGATTCCAGATGGAGTTTCACATTTTAAGAGTTGAGAATTTTTTCTAGAAATGACTAATTTAACTTTATATTTGTGTCTAGCAGAAATAACTTTTTTGTGTGTTTTAGGAGAAAAAGAGAAAATTGGAAAGCAAATTGGTGGCTTGTTAGTAAAAGCAAATCAGGGGTAGTGCATTTTGTGACTCACTTAAATACAAGTAAATTATAAAACATATCTTAAAAGATGTAATTATTCTAAAATAAATATTTTATGATAATATTATGATATTTTAGAAAGTTTCATATATTTTTCTTTCTGCATTTCCTTGTTTCTTATGACCTATATATTAGAAATATCTACATTTTAAAAGTAAATAATAGGAAAGGGAGATGATAAACTGTTCTTCCTAAAAATAAAAGTTTTAGAGTAGAAGTAATATATATATATTTTTTTAATTAACAAATTATGCCGGGAGTGTGGCACACGCTTGAAATCCCTGCACTTGGGAGGCAGAGACAGGAAGATCGAGCAGGTTCAAAGCCAGCCTCACTGGCTTAAGAGAACCTGTTTCCAAATCAAATATAAAATAGGTCTGGGAGTGTAACCCGGAGAAGGGTTCCATCCCCAGTACCACCAAAAGAAAAAAAATTACATAATTTTATAGAATGTTATAAAGTATATAAAATTGATAATTGATATTCATATTGTAAAATTCTATGGAAATTTTTATATGTTAAAATAAATTATTTAGACATTTTGAAGTAGAAAATATTACACACATATTTTTACCACTAACATCTATGTGAAAAGGGCATAGAATCCTAATTTTAGGATGAATAATGCCATAAGCAGAATTGAACACTGATTTTTGAAATTATAATTTAATTCATGGACAAGTGATTGATGTTTGGTTTAATCCTATCATATTAGAGTGTGAACTTTAAAAAGTGAACCTATCTTCCTTTTAAGAAAAAAGCCATTTCATTATCTTTATATTATTTTAATTTTTAACAGTAAGAAATTTGCTTTAGATTCTTATTCTTGGATAGAGTAATTTTATCTCCAATGGTCAGTATTTCCTAAAGAGACTCCACATTTTCTCTGTTTAAAAATATCTTAGTCATTTTGTTCTGCGTCTTCCTGTTCTGTTCTTAGCAGAATGAGAGTCCTTTATTACTGTTCTGTCTTGAACTTCTCCCGTTTCTCTTTGTTCACACCCTGAATCCACATTCACCTTCTGCATTTTCTGCACAGTGTCTCCCCGTCCTGTTTTCCCTCTTCCTGGTCATCTTTCCTGCCTGCTCCTTTGCAGCACTGTTATAATTTTGCTTGTTCCCGTGTATTCTTCCACTTGTATTCTCTCAACCTAATGCATTCACTCTCTTTATTCATTAAAATGAAAGAAGTTCTAGACAATCTTTTTTTAAAGAAATATTTGGAGAACATTTTAGATGCCTTTGCTCAAAATTTCAGTTTAATGTAAAAGTGAAGAAAAACTCAATATTTGTGATATTTCATCTGTTATTTATCCTGGCTCACTGTGTCTTGATGGCACTGTCAGCAGGAGATGACTTATTAACACATGCACATTAAGCTGGGCATGATGGCACGTGCCTGGAGCCCCAGCTACTTGCAGTCTGGCTGCTCAGGAGGCTGAGGCAAGAGAATCGCTGGCGCCCAGGAACTCCAGGCCAGCCTGGGAAATGCAGCAAAGCATCACCTTTACCAACCAACCCCTGGAGCACAGGCGTATTTTTCAAATAATGTAATTGTGACGTCCATCTTTAGGTATAGCAAAACGCAGCTACATTTTGAAGGCTTTTTTCTAATGTAATGAATTATTTAATCTGGCAAATTAAGCAGTGTCATAGTAAAATATTAAAATGACAATAATCACAATTTTTTGTGGTAGTGGGGATTGATTGGGGAGAGGGATTCCTAGCACTAAGCAATACCCCCTAGACCTTTTTATTTATTTTTTTATTACAATTTTAGATGCCAAATGCCCCACCTTAACATTACTCAAAGTTTATTTAGTAAATATAAAACGTGGCTTACTGTTCACTGTATGTCAGGCTTTGTGGATGAAATAAGGTGCCTGATTCTCATCGGGTTAAAGGACCTCAGTGCTTGAACTGTGTCATGGGTTATACCTACATTGCTTATGGTTTCTCCCCCTCTTTGCTCATATTAGCAATCTGCTTTTGTACTTTGACATCCAGGATTTCCCTTGTGAATTTTGTCACAGAAAAAAGAGAATCATCAATATCGCAGTTAAACTTGACTTTCAAAGCTAATAGTATCTCATTTGGGGGCTCAAATTTAATAAATTTTCTTTGATTCTGGGTGAGTTTTTAAACATCAAACAATGAATTGGCCAGGGTGCAGTAAAATATTTAGATCTATTGACTATGGTTCAGAAGGGTAGAAGGCAAAACACTAGTGGTTTGATGTTGATAAATTCTCAGTACCTTAATCCACATTAATGTTTTCTTTTATCTAAGTATATATTGGTGACAAAAAAGCAAGTGAGTATCCATACATATAAAATATGTAACTTAAAGTAAATATATTTATAAAATATGCTTTATTTTCTTATGTTAAGTAAGTTTTTTATTCTGATTGAAGACTGGAAATTGTTATAGATAAATATATATTCTGAATAGGAACTTTAGTGCACATATAGTACTCATACTATTACAAAATTTCATTCGTTTTTAAAAATTGTTATTGGTGCATTGTATTTCATTAGTATATTTTGCAGTATACATTTTCACATTCACTTACTGACAGAGTCTTGAGACCAACTTGGAAATAAGTTGTGTGTGTGTGTGTGTGTGTGTGTGTGTGTGTGTTACTAGAGATTGAACTTAGGGGGTTTCTACTGAACTATACCCCCAGTCCTTTTTTATTTTTATTTGGAAACAGTCTTGCTAAGTTGCTGAAACTGACCTTGAACCCAAGATCCTCCTATTTCAGCTTTGGGAAATATATGGATTCTTATACCCATAGATTATCATGAGCAATTAAAAATATCATCATGTTTGTGTGTGTTTGTTAAAGAAACCCTAGAGAGTATGACAGTTTTGTGAAATGTTTATATTTCTTATGTAATTCATTCATGTAGTACAAAATTTTTTTTATAAACTTCCCAGGTAGAATAGGTAATGGAGATTAACAATATTGTATTATTACCAACTTACATTTGAAATCGCTCAGACAACATTAGAGATATAAATACATTTATTCATAAAATTCTTGCTATCTTTATAGTTATCCCCATTCTTGATCTCTGCTACCTCATTAAAAAGCTGTTTGCTCTTGTAAGCTAGTATAATGTTTGTCAAAAATATGGCAATAAATAGCTAAATTTTTAAAAAGATTCAAACATAATAAAGGAAAATGTGCCTATATATGAAAACTCCTATTATGAAATCTGTGCTAGAAAACTAGAGCTTGATTACCTTAAATGCAAACTAGATTGTGGAATTCTTAAGGCTTCAACTAAATTTGGAGATTAAAACCTAAAGTACCTGTTTCTGAGCATTTCTAATGAATATTTTCTCATTTGTCCAGAAGGTGGCAGTGTGATATCAACTGCATATGATTCCATTCTAGCTGGAGAATTGGTGTTTCTCCTGTATCTGTGATGTGCTTGTATTGTTACCTTTCTGAATACTTAAAATATAGTAGAAATACTACTAATTTTACCTCAGTTACCTTTCAAAGAAGTTGTGTGACAAAGGTAGTTTATCTGTGTTTAATTGTTAAGATTCAAGTTTAATCCTGCTGTTTAGAAGAGTAAGAAGGGTAAACAAACCTTATACTTGCATTTTTTAAGTATCCTTTTGTGTTGAGTATATTTGTTTTTATTCTAGGTACAGACTAGTGAAGTTTATTTTTCTTCAAAGAAGTCTAGTAACTGTTGTGTTCAACCTATAGTATTTAATATCAGTTAAGTTAAATATATTATTAAGAAATTGGTTACAATTAAGAGATTGCTGTTTACTTTTGATTAGGTGAGAATTTATTTTGTTGTTGTTAGTATTCTTTTTTTTTTTTCTTTTCAGGATAGAACTGTGAAAAAATAATTCAAAACCTCTTGATCAGAAGAGCTCCAGTGACTCTTCTTCTCCTTCTTCATTTCAAGCAGGAGGATGCTTTTTCTTCTTAACATTCTCCCCCAGCACTCTGAATTAGAGATTTATTTGCAACGAAAAATCAATTAGTCCTAAATTTATTCATGGATTTCAGGTCCAGCGATCAATGCAAGTCCACTCAGTGGGCTCAAGGGGACCCAGTTCATCCCAGTTAATGTGTCTGAAGGGGAATTACCATTGATGCTGTTTTTTTCCCTTTAGGTCAGAGATCAGATCTCGCTGTCACGGACTGCAGCAAGTAGGAAGGACTTCACCCTGCAGCTACCCAAACTGCACCTGGAGACCTTTGCAGTGGAGGGGCTCAAGGGCGGGCCAGAGGTGGTAGCATGCCAGGTTAGAGTCTAAATAACATTGTTTGCTACTGAGACATATAGAAAAATAAATTGCACCAACTAGAGAGAATGTAAGCCTTAAAGGACTGTGAATAATTTAAGGAGATGCAAATAATTTTTTCTACATTTTAGTCTATCATGTAGTAGTGCATTTCCCATAAAAATTTTTTCAAAGCCTAGAACTAGCCTATTAAAATAATCCAGAAAAGTGTTTTCACAGAGGCATATATTTTTTTTATGGAAAAATGCAGTATTAAAAGAATATTCTTTTCTATCTGTGGAAGGCAGTAAGATACTAGGCTGTTATCTCTTTAAGCTAGTCTCTATTTATTGTTCTTGCTGTTTTAAATAACTTATGTAAAATTATCAAAGGAGTTCTCAGAATTTTTCAATGTTAATTCTAAATTATACCCAGCATTTCTCACATGATAATTTAATTTCAGCAAAACTAGAACCTATTTTGTATTGAAAAGTACCCTTTTACATTTAGTTTTAGTAAGCATGGTAATATGTACAAACTGAGTCATTTCATTTGTAAAACTCAAAACGCCAAATCATAAAACCTTTGATAACATTAAAATAGACTTAGTAAAGAAACTTCTTTTCAGAAACATTCATTTTCCAAGATTTTAGATATCTGTTTTATGTCACTATTGCATTTTTCTGGTAATTTTTTCCCTTAAGGTTAAACTTTTTAACTGGACAAGACAAAAATCAGTATGTGTATAATTTTTCTTTTAATGCCAACTAGTTTCATTGGAAAAATTATCAATGCTATTTAAATGATAGGAAACCAGGTATTTCAGAAGAGATTGTCCTTAGTCAATAATGCTCTAGATTTTCCTGTTTAAAAGAGAAGTCTCTCAAAACTGTCTTTCACATTTTGAATTTTAAAATAATCTTTTTAATTCCTCAGTTTATGACCCTGTGGAATTTTAATTTTATATAAAACATATGTTAATACATGTGGATCCATGTACTCATTGCTTCTTTCATTAGATTGTTCAAATTATCTCTAATTATACAGTTATATAACTAAGTATAAAATGTTTTTATGACAGGTGTGGTGGTGCATGTTTGTAATTCCATTACTTGGGAGGCTGAGACAAGAGGATCCGGGTTTGTGACCAGCCTCAGCTACTTAGTGAGGTTTTCTGCAACTTAGTGAGACCCTGTTTCAAAAAAAAGAAAAAAAAAGTCAGACTGAGGGTGTAGCTCAGAGATAGAATGCACCAGGGTTCAATCCCCAGCACCACACGCACAAAAAGTTTTAATTATTTTTATAGGCTAGAATCTTATGCCATTATTTAGGACAAGATTAAAATGTATGTTTTAAATTTGATTATCAGTATTTATAAGAATTCATTGTAACCATAAATACAATATGATTTGAGATTTTCCTAGTGGCCATAAGATAACTTTTTACTTGGTTATCTTGATTCAGTATCTCACAGGGCTCAATATTTTTCATAATTCACAAGTAAAGACTTCCCTTAAACTAGATTTTAATAATTTGGATAGAAACTGATTCTTAGGAATGTATTATTTTGGGATAAGTATGGACTCTTTACAATTCTAATTTCTGTGAGTTAAAAGACCTATAGTTTTACTATCTTTTGCAGATTCTAATAAAAATATATGCATATTACCACATACCTAAATGCTTGAATAAGTTTCCCAGTGACATGATATAATATACGTTGTAGTTTAGTAGTATATCTTGTAGTTAGAAAATTAGGAGACAATGATAATAATGATAATAATAATAGCTACTAATTTCAATGAACACTGACTGTATAACAGGCACCATAGTTAGCTCTTTGATTACATTCTATCATTGATTATAATGAATTTATTATATCAATGGTACTATCTCCATTTTACAGTTGGAAAACAAACTACAACAGGTATCTCTTCTTAAATCAAGAGCAAGTAAATGACAGACCCTCGTCATTTACCAGACCCTGGGCTTAAGTCTAAAAGTAGCTGGCTGCAAAACTTAACTGGTAAATCTGACACTAAAGGCTTTAGACACCTGTTTTAAATGGTAAGAGTGAAACCTTGGAAGTCTATAAGGGAGTTTTTTTTCCCCATTTATGAGGCATTAATTATACATCTAGGTATGATGTAGGTCATAGTTTGTGCTGTGTTGAAGATAATTTACAGATAAAAATTTGTTTCCATTTGAACAGCCTGGTAGTCTGAACATCATCTACTTTTCACCTTTTTTTCAGTGTGAAAATATGTATATTTTTGCTCTCCTGTGGTTGCTTATTTAGGAATTAAGTATTTCACAAAACTTTAATGGATACATAAGAATTGTTTATTTCTGAGGTATACTGTGATATTTTTATATATCTGGACAATGTGTAATGATTGAATCAGGGTAATAAGCATGTGTATTACCTCAAATACTTACTATTTTCTCTGTGTTTTGAAAGTGAAACATTCAAAATAATTTCTTCCAGCTATTTGGAAATGTACAATAAATTATTATGAACTGGAATCACCCTACTGTGCTTTAAAACAGTAGAACTTGTTCCTTTTAGCTGTATATTGTACCTGATAATCAATCTCTTTCTTTCATTTTTTTCTAGCCTCTTGTATTCATTCTTCTACTATCTATTTCTATAAAATCAATTAATTTACATATGTAAGTGAGAACATGTGATTTTTATCTTTCTGTGCCTGACTTATTTCACTTAATATCATGTCCTCCAGGCTCATCTGGACATGTTGCTGTGAATGACAAGATTTTATTACTGAATTAGGTTCGTGTGTGTGTGTGTGTGTGTGTGTGTGTGTGTGTGTGTACATTTTCTTTATACATTCATTTATGGATGAATCTAGGATGATTGCATATCTTGGTTTTTGTGAATAGCTTCAAGAAATATGAGAGTGCATATATATATATATATATATATATATATATATATATTTGGTGGTACTGAGTACACACACACACACACACACACACACACACACATATATATATATATATATTTTTTTTTTGGCAGGTCTGGGGAATGGAACCCAGGGGAATTCGACCTCCAAGCTACACCCCCTGCCCTATTTTTTATTCTTTATTTTGAAGCCGGGTCTCACTGAGTTGCAGAGGGCCTCACTAAGTAGCTGAGGCTGTCCGCAAACTGCAATCCTCTGGTCTCAACCTCCCGAATGCTGGGATTACAAGTGTGTGCCACCATGCCCGGCCAGATATATTTTTAACATACTAATTTAGGAATTCAGTATTTGTTTAGCTTTGTACTCTTTCCTCATGGACTACTGAGAGTGCATGACCTTTGACATGAGAAGATCACTGTGTGGGGTGTGGCAATGTTTGAACCATTTTTCAAACCTGCACAGCTGTCATTTACAACTATAGGAACTGATGTTTTCTGTTATTCCCAAGCTTTATTATACTTCTGGGTGAAAGGAAGACCATTGAGCACCACTGAAAGGTAAAAGAGATGCAGATTACTTATTCTCTGAATGTAGAAGAGTAAGCACATGAAGAGAAAATTCAGTTCAACCATTGTCTGAGATCTGTTAGCTTTTTGCTTTAGTTTCCTTAGTTACAAAAAGTGGGATGCTACTAATGGCTTCAGCTTGCAGTAGGACCCAGTGAGGGCATGCATGTGCAGTAGAGAGCACAGTGCCTGGCACAGAGGAAGACGCTGCAGGGCAGCATTCTGTAGGAGGCCCATCGAAGGTGAAAGAAGCAGCACTAGCTTGCTTTCATTACTTTCAAGGTATGTGCTTTGTTTTGAAGAATAATTAGAGCTGGGTGTGGTGGTGCACGACTGTAGTCCCAGCATTTAGGAAGTTGAGACAGGAGGATTGTGGTTCGAGGACAGCCTCAGCTACTTATTGAGGCCCTTTGCAACTCAGTGAGACCCTGTTTCAAAATAAAGAATAAAAAATAGGGATGGGGGTGCAGCTTAAAGGTAGAATGCCCCTGGGTTCCATCCCCAATACCACACACAAAAAAAGAATAATTATTTAGGGTCCTTTTCCCATTTTTTTTCCTTTACTTTTCCCTGTTTCTTTAAAAAGCTGCCTTACGAGCCAGGCATGGTGGCGCACACTTGTAATCCCAGCATTTGGAAGGCTGAGACTGGAGGATTGTGGTTAGCAGACAGCCTCAGCTACTTAGTGAGGCCCTCCACAACTTAGTGAAACCCTGTTTCAAAATAATGATTAAAAAATAGGGCAGGAGGTGTGGCTCAGAGGTCGAATGCCCCTGGGTTCCATCCCCAGACCCGCAAAAAAAAAAAAAAAAAAAGGAAAAAGCTGCCTTATCCTTCCTCTTTACTTTTTTAATACCATGTGAGTTTCCAATGAGGCTATGTTTCCAGTGTCTAAGCTCTTATGGAAAGTGTAGAACATTTTATCTTCCAAATAATATCTTATTATACTTTCACTACAGTACTGAGAAAAAGGAAAACACCCAGATTAAGACCACTTAGCTTTAACTGAAAAGACCAATGCAGTATGAATGCAGAGGTTTGTGTAATAAAAAAGATTCTGCCTAGACTTTATAAAGGTGATGCCTGTTTTTCATTATCTTGAACTCTGATTACTTTTTTTAAAAAAAATAATTGTGATATGGAATGCTGATAATATCTGGCAAGTAATGGTAGACAATCAATAAATGTTTGTTATGTTTGTGTCCTCATCCTCATTCAATGATAAAAAACAAATAATATCAAACAAACACTGACAGTAGCTCATGTTTGTTGAGTGACTACTTGGTGCCAGTTACCACGCACCTTACGTTACAGTCTCATCTAATCCTTTCAGTAACTTTGTGAAAGATTGCTGCTCTGCTGTCATTCCATTCTACAATGGAGGAAACTGAAGTTTGTTAAGATGAAATAATATGTTAAAGGTGACATACTCATGAGTAGGGTAACTGGTCCAGTCATGCTTCTAATCATGACATTCTGCCCTCTGTTAGCCATGGATTACTGGCTTTTGTTTGTTTTTTTAAGATGGCTGAGAGAGATAAGAATAAATAGGGTCTTTTTACAGAATACAATCTTATGTGTGTGGAAATAAAGGAAAGAATAGAAATCCAAAAGTTAATTGGGCAAGTTATTAAACTTCTCATCTCTAAAATGATGACAATAACAGTTCCTGACTCACACGTCAGTGTGATGATTAAATGGGCCAACCCACTGGAAATACTTAGAATCTATTACTACAAATACATTGCAAATCCAGTATTTGCTAGCTCTGACTGGCATGGAAGCCTCGCCTCGCCTCCTGAGATCAGGGACTTGGCAGTCCTCAGAGCTCAGAACCACCCAGCACAGAGGAGGCCCTCAGTGCGTGTGCGTGAAGGAAGGCTTGATTTCAGACGCTTGGCAAGGTAACTCAGGAAACTGCTTTGTCTAAGTTGAGCACGCTCTTTAAAACACTTGGTGTTGCTTTTTTTTTTTTTTTTTTTAACTTTTAGGCACACATCGTTTAAAAAGAAAACGTCTCCTAGATCTTCTCATTAAAGTATTTAAGGCTTAGTGCATAAGATCTATACTTCTGGAAATGTAGTATATTTTGTAAGTATATGTTTAGAAAAACTTCAATAGTGAGTCTTCATTGTGAAACCATTTTATTTTTGAAGATTTTAAAAAATAACGGTTATATTCCCAGTAAATATAGCAATCCTTTAATCACTCCTAACCCCACAATTTTATTACATGGTCTTTACTTGGAATGGTTTTTAGTTATGTGTTATACTTACAACTTTCACAATGCTGTTTTTTTTTTTTAACATTTATGCCTTTTTTTTGTGTGTGTGTGGTACTGGGGTTCCTGGAAACCCTTCTACTTCCAGGCTAAATTCCCAGACCTATTTTTTTATATTTTTATTTGGAAACAAGGTATGTTAAGCCAGAGCAGCTGGCTTTGAACCTGCGTGGTCCTCCTGGCTCTGACTCCCAAGTGCGGGGATTACAAACGTGTGCCACCACACCCGGCATATGCCTATTTTTAAAGCATATGAATTCTTTGAGTTCTTTTTGTATTTATATGGATAAATCATAAAGAGCCTCCTTTTTCTATTTTTTTTTTGTATTGGGAATTGAACCCAAGGACATTCTACCTCCAAGCTACACAACCTATTTTATTTTTTATTTTGAAGCAAGGTCTAAGTTGCTAAGGCTGGCCTTGAACCTGTGATTTTCCTACCTCAGCCTCATAAGAATTGGGGTTACAGGTATGCCACCATACCTGGCTATACAGTACAACTTGAAGATAATTTTGTTATTATAATATTTATGTGTAGGGGGATTAAATTGGTGATATCAGAGCCCAAACCATGAGGGGACAAAAATATCCAGAATTATTCTTAGTAAATTTTTACATGTGTTTTTCTGTTGCATTATTCAGTTACAAGACAGGCAGGCACCTTTCTAATTGCCTGCATATTTTGAAATTAAAAATATGTTAGGTAGTTTCATTTAAAAGATTGTACTAGCTGGGTGTGGCGGCGCGCACCTGTAATCCCAGCATTTTGGAGGCTGAGATAGGAGGATCGCGGTTTGCGGACAGCCTCAGCTACTTAGTGAAACCCTTTACAACTCAGTGAGACCCTGTTTCAAAGATAAAGAATAAAAAAATAGGGCTGGGTATAGCTCGGAGGTAGAATGCCCCTGGGTTTCAACCCAAGTGCTGCAAAAAAAAAAAATTTGTATCATTTCGATTTTTTACTTCTTTGTGCTATCTCATCTACATAGTGAATTTTCAGAGTGATCATCTTTTTAAATATGAAAATGAGCCACTTTTTTTTTTTTTTTTGGTAGTACTGGGGTTCCTGGAAACCCTTCTACCTCCGGGCTACACTCCCAGACTTATTTCTTTTTTAAATTTGGAAACAGGGTCTTCTAAGCCAGCGCGGCTGGCTTCGAACCTGCGCGATCCTCCTGTCTCCGCCTCTCAAGCATGGTGTGCCACCACGCCCGACGAAAATGAGCCATTTTGAATGAAAATCATAAGTATAATACTGTTTTTTTAAATAAAAAAAATATAATATACCTGATTAAAAACTTACTGCTATCACCATAAATTAGATTATGATGTGAGACTATAATGTACCAATAAAAGTATTTAAAAAATTTTTATTGCTCTAGTTCATCAGTATTACACATATAAATTATGCTATTATAACACTAGTATATTATATTAAGATGTATAATGGCATTTGTTTAAGCAATGTAACTTGATAGAATATTTGCTAATATTAAAAGATACCTTTTTAAAGGTTATAAATATTGTAAATTATGTTGACAATAAAAATTATAATCTTAAGAGTATAGAGAAAAATTAAGATCATTTAAAATTTTTCTACTCATCTCTCACAAAAAAGACAATGTTGTATTCATGAGAAAAACTTATAGTTATTTAAAATAAAGAGAATTACTGTTACCTGTGTAATTTATATCTCTAAGGAAGGATTTAGTCTGTTCTATAGCCAGTCCTACTGCTTGTTAGCAAAGCTGAATAACTCTTCAACCTTCTGTATTACAGATTCTGTTATGGTTTTATTTTCTTCCTAATAAACAAAGGAAGAAAGAATAATAAAAAAGAAAAAGAACTTTAGGAATCCTACCTTCTCTTTAAAGAATCTCTACCATTAAGATTTTGCCTAGTGTCAGTTCAGATCATTGAGAGCAGATCATTCCCACAGAGGATGTGATTCAGCATGTAAACAGAATTAAAGAGTTGGAAGTTATGAGAGTCTTTACAACTGTAGCAGAAGCTTTTCAAAGACATAATACCTTGTCCTTACATGTCATCTTGTCCTTTTCAAATGGCAAAGAGAGATCAAAGTCCCAAGAGGGGAAAAGAAACCACATCACTGGTCTGAAATATCACCTGTGATTCAATATGTAAAATGTCTCATTTACTAAATAGTAAAAAAATTTCATAGAAGTAGTAACTTTAACACATATTCTTAGCTATCAATACCCAAGACTTGCTTTAATAATGGACTTAAAAATATCTTATTACAATAAAATATGGGGAATAAGAAAAAAAAAGGTAGCATATATTACCTGATAAAATCTGTATTTACTTATAAGGCTATTTATGTTAGGTTTATATTATTTAAGGTTTACAAGACAGTATAGCCTAGTCACATACATACATACATATATACACATGTGGATGTGTATACCACATATAAATATGGATGAAATGAATTAGAAATGACGTGTGAAGGTAAGGAATCATGTCCACTGTCTTTCTCATGGAACATAGCATTGTCGTTTCTCGTGAAGGGTGGGTAGGATTATCATCCTCGTGAGCCAAAAGTCCTACTGGAGTTCTTTCCTCTGATCCCTGTTTTGTATGCGTTCTCAGCCCTTTATCCTTCCGGCCTGTCATTTTTCTCATCTGTAAAATGGAGACAGGGCCTTGTGTGGTACATGTTGGGGGATGGGGAGGATCACAGGACATAGATGAAAGAACTTTGAGAGTTTTCATTTGTTTTCTTTTAAGTAATTGGCAGATAAATTTCCTTGGTCAAGTGTAAGATTGCTTAGTTTTCAATTTCAGGTAGAGATTTTTGCCCTTCTAAAAGGCAAGCAAGTAAATCAGATTACAGGGAAGTTGGCAACCATGAATCTGTGCAATTTTCTGTATGCCACTGAGTTTGCTGGAAACATCATGTTGATCAGAATGGGAATTACTTTCTTAACAGCATAGTATTTGAACATTATAAATAATTACATTTTCTGGGGAAGGAGGCAGCAAGGTAGTATTAGAAAAAACTTATGTGGAGAGTCAGAATGCCTGGACTGAAGCCCTGGCTCTGTAATTTAACCACCGTGGCAAATTGCTCAGCAGCACTGGGCTGCCATTTCCTTATCTGAAAATGGTGGTAGTGAAGCCTGTCTTGCTTTGGCCCACAGGACTGTGGGGAGATCAGATGAGATAATGTGTGTGTGTGTGTGTGTGTGTGTGTGTGTGTGTGTGTGTGTGTGTGAGTGCTTTTTACATTAGAAAGTGCTTTATTAACATGGGCTCTGTTGGGCAGAACTGCAGAAGGTCTGGGTTCAGGAATAGGGACCACAGTAAGCTGAAGAATGTTTTAGTGTTTTGACTCTCGGTGGTTTTTGATTGATGACGTGTTCAACATATGCCTTCAAAAGGTTGAAATAGTCAACAGCTGCACTGTTTCCTTCCAGTGCAGTATAAAGTCATTGCCAAAACTTAGGTGGCAAATGTTCACCATGTACTTCTATTTTAAACTATTATATGAAATAATTAAAAATTACTACTATTTCATATTTTCTTTGAAGTATTTTGTCACCTTTATACGAATTAATTTTGGGGGGCGATTCATATTCCAACTCTGAAATCTGACAATATTTGCATCTATATGAAATATTTGAAGTGTACTTTAGTACATTAGGAGAAAACAAAAATGACAAAATGTGTTAAAGTACAGATTTTTAAAATAACTTTCAGTTCTAAGTGGCCCTAAATATAAAAGTTGCTGAATGATATGAATATAATTTTTGTCATTAAGAGGCAAAAATTAAATGCCAAACTTAACCCTTTATCTCTTTTTTAATTTTCAAAGCTTATTTTTAAGTGTAACCTTACCAGATAATACCTTTTAATGCTTATTATTGAGAGACTGAAGCCTGTGAGCACTTGAACTTTCAAGTGCTACAACCCAAATTGCTATTCATTATAGCTGCTTGGACAAAAAAACAGTGTTTGATGGACTGCCTAGGTGAAGACCTGGAAAAGGAAGGGTTATCTACAAATTGAGTGAGTTTATTATGGCTTAGTGATTTGCTGATTGATTTCATTTGCTGTCAGTTAAGGCTCTCTTAATGTCAGTTTTCTTCGCATAATGCCTTGAAATAAAGGCTGATGAAGTTCTTCAGATTGATGCCGCTTATATAAACTGACCCTGATTTGCCCTATTCTGCATGACAATTTAAGTGACAGCAGTTAAAGGGAAATACAGCAATGAATATGCAACTTAGGACTAAGGGAGATTCAGTAAATCATTCAGTCTAAAACTAGGTACAAAAGTGATTTCTTATAAGAATTTCACTGATGCCTTCAGTTTTGTTAAACAGACTATTATTGTCAAACACATATGTTTTAATATGTTATATATATATATAAAATGTGTGTGTATTTGAATTGAGAAAGAGAACTAGAAGTGATTCTAAATCTTCCTTTCCTCCCTGTTTAAACTTGGAGTTGCCAGAATCACAGTTTAAAAAATATTTTATTTGGATATTCACTTGCAAAAAGATAAAATTAGACCTCTGTCATACGTGATACACAAAACTCAACGCAAAATGGATTAAATACATTAATAAGACCTTAAACCTTAAAAATTTTAGAAGAAACAATGGAGAAAAGCTCTATGACATTAGTCCAGGCAGTGAATTTTTTGGATAGGTACGAAAAGCATAGGGAATAAAAGCAGAAATAAATACATGAGACTACATCAAATTAAAAAGCTGCCCAGCAAATGAAACAATCAACAAAATCCTTGAAATGGGAGAAAATATTACAAATTTCATCTGTAATAGAGGGTTAATCTCCAAAACACATAAGGAATTCATACAAGGCAATAGCAAAAGCACACATTTTTTCCAGGGAACCTATACAAGTGGCCAGCAGGTCTGTGAAAGAGGTTCAGCATCACTATTCCCCAGGGAAAGAAAACCCAAACCGTGGTAAAATACCACCTCACAGCCATCAGGATGGGTATTGTCAAAAAGTCAAAAGATAATGCTGTGGTGTGACTGTGTCCTCCAGAGTTCATATGCTGGAAACCTAATCTCCTTGCTTCAACCTTTAAGAGGTGCTTTGGTCATGAGGACTTTGCTTCATGAAAGGACTGATGCTGTCATTGTGGGAATGGGTCCATTATTATGCTTTCTTAGAAAAGAATGAGTTCAGCCCTGGCCACCCTCTCTTGCTTGTGTGATGCCTTTCGCCATGTTAATGATGCAGCAAGAAGATCCTCACCAGATGCTGTTCCCTTGATCAATCTTAGGCTTCCAAGCCTCCACAACCACGATAAATAAATTTCTGGTCTTTATAAGTTATCCAGTCTATGCCATTCTATTATAGCAGCAAAAGAAAACAACAGCAACACCAACACCCTAAGACAGATGACAAATACTGTGAGGCTATAGGGAAGAAAAGCCTGTACACTGTTGTTGAGAATGTAAATTAGTATAGCCATTATGGAAAGTAGTATGAAATTTCCTCAAAAAATTAAGAATAGAAGCCAGGCATGGTGGCACATGCTTATAATCTCAGCATTTGGGAGACTGAGACTGGAGGATCATAGTTCAAGGACAGCCTCAGCTACTTAGGCCCTTTGCAGTTCAGTGAAACCCTGCTTCAAAATAAAGAATAAAAAATAGGGCTGAGGGTGTGGCTCAGAGGTAGAATGACCTGCGTTCCACCCCCAGTACCACAAAAAAGAATTAAAAATAGGATTACCATATGGTACAGTAGTCCTATTCCTAGAAATAGAATCACTCTCTGAAGAGACATCTGCACTCTCAAGTTCACTGCAGCACTATCCACAGTAGCCTAGTAATGAAGTCCATCTAAGTGTCCCCCAATTGATGAATGAATGAAGAAAATCCACCCCATATACCTGTATGGGATATATTAATATTCAGCTTTAAAAAGAAAGAAATTATGCAATACACAACATGGATGAACCTTGAAGACATTATGCTAAAGAAATAAGTTAGACACACAAAGACAAATACTCTATGTTCTCACTTGAATTGGAATCTAAAAAAAGTTGAACTCATAAAGACAGAGTAGAACGGTGATTAGCAGGGACTAACCACCAGGAGGTGAGGGGAATGGGGAGATATTGGCTCAAGGGTAGATGCTTTCTATTGCAAAATGAATGACTTCTGGAGACCATGATACAACATCATGTATATTTGAAATTTGCTAAAAGGGTAGATAGTATTTTCAAAATGCATGAAAAAAGAAAACATGAGATTATAGCTATGCCAATTAGACTATGATAATTTTCACAGTATGTAAGTATATAAAATTATATTTTATGCCTTAAATTTATATAATTTTATAAAAAATATTTCATTTGAGACTGCATGCTGCTGTATATTAAATAACCAGTGAGATATGTGATGATTTTTTTGGTGTGTAGTGCAGGGGATAGAACCCAGGGGCATTCTACCTCCGAACTACACCCTCAACCCAATTTTTAATTCTTTATATTAAAACAGTGTCTCACTGAGGCAGCTCTGAATCAGAAGTAATTCAAAGGTTGTGTTTAGGGAACACATGGGGAAGACTTTTTTGATAGGTCGGCCATGGTAATAAAGCAAAGAACATATTTTATTGGTTACAGTTGTATAGTTGTCTGTTTGGTCATAAGTTAGTGTGATGCCTTCTGATTGATTAGCATTGTTTCATTTTTCTTCAATATAGGAGTTTACAAGAAATAGCCCAGATCCTCCTGTCTCAGCTTCCCAAGTACTAGGATTCCCAAGTACATCACCACAACGCCCAGCATGTGACTGTGTGTGTGTTTGGGGGGGGGGGGTACTGGGGATGGAACCTAGGAGCATTCTACCTCTGAGCTACACTCCTAGCCCTATTTTTTATACTTTATTTTGAAACAGGGTCTCACTTAATTGCAAAGGGCCTCACTAAGTAGCTGAGCCTGGCCACGAACTGTGATCCTCCTGTCTCAGCACCCCAAATGCTGGGATTACAAGCATGCGCCACCACATCCAGCATGATGATTTAAAAGAATTTAGAAAGTTATGTTCAGTTTTAGAGCCTTGTAGTACTAGTCTCCAGTAAGGTCTGGTCTCCATTTTAATTTACATTAATATTAATATCTTAATTTCTTTTCTGCATGAGGGCGGTATAACTCACATCCAGTAGTTTTACTCTATGGAGTATGTGACAGTACTTCAATGTTTTGGGCAGTTTTTGTTCATAATCTATGTTATAATGTATATTAATAAAAATATATCCTTGTATAACCTGATTAGTATTAAAAGAAGAACTTAGGAAAAAGAAAGTGCCTGGTTTCTGCTTACATGGGAGCTTCAGCAGATCAGCACTGAAGAAGCCTAAGTGATATCTGCAGCATATTTGAAAGTGGCCCAAGTTCTCTTTGCAAACGAGGCTTAAGGAAATCCTCAGACCTTTGGTTGAATGGTGATCTTTTTTTTTTTTTTTTTTTTTTGCGGGTCTAGGGATGAAACCCAGGGGCATTTGACCTCCGAGCTACACCCCCTGCCCTATTTTTTATTCTTTATTTTGAAAACGGGTCTTACTGAGTTACAGAGAGGTGAGGCTGTCCGCGAACCATGATCCTCAGGTCTCAGCCTCCCAAATGCTGGGATTACAAGCATGTGCCACCACGCCCAGCCTTGAATGGTGATCTTGAAGAGTGATTTCCCCAAAAAATTTAAAGTCTGAGAAAAAAAAAACCCTTCATGTAAATTTATCTAAACTTGGGAATTATGATTTACTTAAAATATGCAATTTAACCTTCTATGTTATTAAATTGGATCATAGGACAAAATAGAAAAAAGTAATCCTTATAAAACTCTTAGCAGAGGCTCTTACACAAAGCCCTCAACAGATAGCAGCTCTGACAATTATTAGTGAGACTGTATATGAGTAGAGGTTGAGGGACCTCACGGTACTTCAGTGAGCGAAAGGGATTCTTTTGATGATTTTGTGGTGTGTCAATGTCATCGACAAGTTTTTAGTTACTGGGTATTAAGAAGTTAAATGATTTCTTGTTAGCATTGAGTGATAGGTACAATTCTAATTAAGGCACCCAGTGACAATAATTTTATGAACCATGAAAGATGGTTTTCTTGTTTTATAATTGTTGTACTATTCCATAATAAGTGGATCCTGGTGATCAAAATTTATATTAAGAGAAAATTAGTCATAGGTAAAAATTTATAGCAGACATTTGTTAACAGGGAAGTCACCAGTTTACTAGTACAGCATTAATGTTTACTTAGGTTGCATTTAGAACTCTGAAAACAGAAGATAATCATGTCCATTAGATTTCCCTGATCATGGACTCATACCAATCTAAATAGAATTTAGATCTTCAGTCTTGCTAAATGAGTTTTTTAAAAAAATTATCATTATAATTGAATTCATAACACAACGTATTATCTCCAACATCAAATGTTATACATAAACTGGATGTGGTGGCACACTCTTGTAATCCCAGCACTTGGGAGGCTGAGAGAGGAGGATTTCAGTTCGCGAACAGCCTCAGCTACTTAGTGAGGCCCTTTGCAACTCAGTGAGACCCTGTTTCAAAACAAAGAATAAAAATCAGACTGGGAGTGAAGCTCGGAGATAGAATGCCTCTGTGTTCTATCCCCAGTACTGCAAAAGAAAATGTTGTACATACATAAATATGTCACTTATTATAAAATGCACAGTACATATAACAACATATATTATAAGCATTTAATTATACTAAACACATTCAAATTTCTGTGCTTTTGTATACAGTAAGCAAAAGCCCAAATCAACTCTTAATCTGGAATATAGGTTGTACTGGATTATTTCATTTATTTTCATAGGAAAAGTAAAAATAAAACTCATTGTAACAAGTTGTTTTTTCTTAATAGTTTTCTTTGAAAATGATATCCTTTCTTTTATTTTTTAACTTTTTTATTTTTTGCCATACTAGGGATGAAACCCAGGGGAATTCTACCTCTGAGCTACATCCCCAGCCCTATTTTTTTATTGTTTATTTTGAAACAAGATCTCACTAAGTTTCAGAAGGCCTCACTAAGTAGCCGAGGCTGTCTGCGAACTGCAATCCTCCTGCCTCAGCCTCCCATGTGCTTGGATTACAAGTGTGTGCCACCATGCCTGGGTTTTCTTTTCTTTTTATTTTCATTTTTTTGTGTGTGTGTTACTGGGGATTGAACCTAGGGACATTCCACTTCCAAGCTACACCCCCAGCCCAATTTTTTATTCTTTATTTTGAAACAGGGTCTCACTAAGCTGTGGAAGACCTCACAAAGTAGCTGAGACTGGCCGGGAACCTGTGATCCTCCTGTCTCAACCTCCTAAGTACTGGGATTACAAGTGTGCACCACCATACCTGGCCGAAAATGATATTCTTACGTCTTTATAACAGAGACATAATCTTTTTAAGCTCCAAGGACTAATGCTAGCCAATAAAAATCTCTCAATTTTAGAAAGCAGGAATTACTTATAAGCAAATATAGACAAACTTTTGGAACTTAATCACTTTGTTCCCCTCCTCTCTTCTCTGTCTTCCCTGGTTTATTAAGTCCTTGTGATCAAGATGCATTAGGGTATGGAACAGGCCCTTTGAAGTGCAGCTGTAGCTATATTTTTCTTTTATTGGTACATTGTAATCATACGTCTTGATGAAGCTCTTAAAGGTCAGGGTGATAGAGGCATACATGCATACAGAACTTGGTGAGCCTTCCCCCAGTCCCTACCCCACTCCCTCCTTCTCCCCACATTTCCATGCTTGACATAGTGATTGGCACTGATAAGTTTGTGTATATATATATAATCATGTCCATTGAACTGTTTCCTCTTCCAGTCTCCCCCTGCCCATCCCCTCAGTTAGGTTCCCTCCTTCACTCTACTAAGGTGTCATCTCCTTTGTCTAGAGTCCCTCCTGTATCCCATTTTCTCCCAATATTCACATATGAGGGAGAACTTCCAACCTTTTTCTTTTTGTCTGACTAATCTCACTCAGCATAATATTTTCATTTCCCTGCAAATGACATATTTTTGTTCTTTATGGCTACGTAGAATTCCATTGTATGTATATCCCATAATTACAAAATTTTGTAATTTTGTAATCTGTTCATTTGTTGATGGATATTTAGGCTTGTTCCATAGTTTAGCAATTATGAATTATGTAGCTATAAACTTAGGTGCAAATGCATTACTATGATAATACGGTTTTAATTCTTTTGGGTAGATACCAGGAGTGGTATAGCTGGGTCACATGGTAGGTTCATCCCCATTCTTCTGTATATTTTTCATATATTTATTGGCCATTTGTATTTCTTCTTTTGTGAAGTATCTTTTTAATTCACTTGTTTACTTTTTATTGGATTATTTGGCTTTGGGGCAATGAGTTTCTTGGGTTCTTTGTATATTCTAGATATTAATCCTCTATTGAAGGGATAGCTGGCCAGGATCGTCTCCCATTCTGTTGGCTTTCTTTTGCTGTTATTCATAGTTTTCTTTGCTACACAGAAGCTCTTCAGTTTAATGCTATCCCATGTATTAATCCTTTTTTCAATTTCTTGTGCCTTTGGAGTTTCATTGAGGAAGTTTTTACCCATGCCTATATGTTGGAGTGTTGGTCCTATGCCCTCTTCAACCGCAAAGTCTCTGGTCTAATTTCCAAGTCTTGGATCCATCTTGAATTGACTCTTGTGCAGGGTGAGAAAGTAGAATTTATCTTCATTTTTCTACATATAGATAACCAGTTTTACCAACATCGTTTATTAAAGAAGGTATCCTTTTTGTGTGTGTGTGGGTCTGGAAATGGACCCAGGGGCATTTGACCTCCAAGCTACACCCCCAGCCCTATTTTTATTCTTTATTTTGAAACAGTGTCTCACTAAGTTGTGGAGGACCTCACTAAGTAGCTGAGGCTGTCTGCAAATTGCTATCCTACAGTCTCAGCCTCCAAAATGCTGGGATTACAAGCATGTGCCACCATGCCTGGCAAAGAGAGTATCTTTTTTCCAGCATATTTTTGGTCCCTTTGTAAAAAAAATCAATTGGCTATAAAAGTGTGGATTTGTTTCTGAGACTTCTGTTATTCCCCTTTGATCCATGTGTCTGCTTTTGTGCCAATACCATGCTGGTTTTATTACTATGGCTCTGAAGTATAGGTTGAAGTCAGGTACTGTGATGCCTCCTGCATGGTTCTTGTAACTATAATCCAAACAGAATCACTGTGATTACAGGATTGGCTCTTACTAAAGGCATAAGATATTTCCTCTATTTCTGTTTTTCAATTTGTTTTTCTTTAGGGATATTAAAACTTGTCCATATTAGATTTAAGTAAACCATAAACAAATGTGTCAAATTCTTATAATTTTAGTTGTGTCTTTTAGCATTTTTGTTTGAATTAATGTAAAGAAACTATGTCCTTTGCTGAAATCCATAAGTAGAGCTAAGAGTTTGATGTAAAAAGAGGAAAGGTTGAAGTAGTCACCACTGGGTATGTGTGAATGTAGTTCCTCTGTCAGTAGCTTAGATCAAGGGCATTTCATGAGAACCTTGTTTTGAGATAATAGACAGCATTTTTTTTTTTTATTTTGGTAGTGAACAACTATCTCTCAGCCCCCTGAAAACTGTTTATTTCTCTTAGCATTAATGCCAAATTTATATACTAGACTTCTAAAAATGAAAATTAGGATCTGTCTTTAGTATGCTATCAAATTTGACAAAAGCAGTTGGATCTTTGTAGAATGATTATGAAAGAGACACATGGGAACTACTGGTTATAGCTTTGTTCACCCGACAAAAGGTACAAATCAGAAAGAGATTACTGGGATTTAAAGTGCCCTTTATTAAGCCTCAGATATCTGTTAAAGAAGTTAAATAGTCCTTCTGAATGTAGTCTACATTGTTACTGAAAATCAAAGTCTAAAATGATGGACAGTAGCAGTAGTATTAAGTCATGCTGAACAAGTATCTGTGGCCCCCCTGCCCTAGCACTGTGTGAATAGGGCAGTCACTGGGATGGCAGAGGACGAATGAGCATGCAGAAAGGAGGAGCTGACAAAAGACCCTCCTCCAGTAAGAGGAATAAAACAGGCGCCAACATGGGAACCACCTAGTACCAACAGGTGGGAAGGAAAGACTGGGACAGGGCCTGGAAGTATCGGAAATGTCCTCCTCTGTCAACGATTTTTTTTTATAATAGGCATTTAGCTATTTTATAACATAATCTACTATACTGGGGTTTTATCCACTCAATTTTAATATAAAATTTAAAAATATATTATGGTCCCAACTTTAAAAAGACATAACTCAGAGCCTTCAATTTTTCTCTTTATTTATGGTGGAAGGACTTCCCATTATCCTGGTTAAGTCCCAAATGTTGGTCTTGGGCTCTTCAGGACCCAGACCTTGCTGCATTCCAGCTTCCTCTGATAGCCCTGTTCATCTCCATCACTGAACTCAAGCAACACTTCCCTGACACAGTAAACAGAGAGCCATCGTACAGGCTTTGTGCTTGCTGGACCCTTTCCTTGGTTTTCCTTTGCCCCAGATCTTCCTGAGGCTCTGTCCTCCACTTCATACAAGTCTTCCTTAACTGTCACTTTATAGAAGCCTTTTCTCATAACCAAATGAAATACCTTCTCTTCATATTCTGTAGCTCTCATTCCTTTACTTTCCTTCATAGCACATGACCCAACACATTTGTCTATTTTCTGTCTCTCATGAGGATGTAATACCCAAGAGGGTAAGGCTTTGTCTTCTTTACCACTTCTTACCACTCTATCCTCAGCCCCTAGTGGGACTCAATAGGGACCCAATAACATTTTTTAAGTAAGTTAATGAATTAAATGAGGTTTCCTCTGTTGTTTCCCTTTAGAAGGCCATGTTGAGGAAGAGTAAGGAGTTTGAAACCAGATTGACCCCTGATTTTCAGCTGTGCCACTTATTAACACTATGCTAAGAAAGTCATGAGTTCTGAGCTTCATTAGCTTTACATCTAAAATATTGATAAATATTTCCTACCTTTCAAAGATTGTGTATGCATGCTGTCACAGAAAACAGAGTGTGCTTCACTTTGTACATGCTTTTAGTATAATGAGAGATTGTCCTTCCTTCAGGTGAGGAGTCTAAATCACCTTGTGCACATTTACCCATTGAAAAAAATTAAAGAACAAAGTAATGTGATCTCCAAGGACTATACTTTTAGGTTTCAAAAATTCGTATTAACATGTCTACATATTAGTGTCATATGTTAGTATTTTGACATTGAAATGGAGCTAGTTTACCTGAAACCCAGCTCACGCCATCACAACTGAATCCAGAAATTCACCTGTATATTCATACCATACATGATGTCTTGTCTATATGTAATAGTATTCAAAGCAACTTTAATAATCTTCTTTATTGTAGAACATGTAATGGTGTCAAGGCATAGAATGTACTCAGGAAATGGTACCTATGATAACATGTCTTGTTGTAATAGAGAACTAAACTAATGAGGTTAAGCTTCCTCATAGTTGCCCATGGCCCAATTAATTCTGTGTTATTCACTAGTCTCCTTTTGTGAGCTTCTGCTTTGCAACATATTAATAAACCCAGTGGCAATCCTATAATTTAATATAACAAGCAATTTGTTCACTTCTTGAGTTTTTTGGTCCCTAAAGCAAGGCAATTGATTATTATTGTTGCCGTTGCTATTGTTATTGACTCAGTATTATCCTCTGAGATATCCATTTGTCTTTGAAGTTTTCTAAGATTGCTCTTTATTTCTATGGTTTTCATGTCTATATGCAATGGTTTCCAGTAGTAACTCCTCCACCACCAGTCTGCACCTATTCTGTTGATCCCTTTTCCATACTCCTGTAGCAAACCAACATGTCTACATGTCATCTCTGGCCCTTCGTTTCAGCAGCCTTTAGCATAATAGGAGCAGTAATCACCATCAATCCAGTAGCTATACTTACCCATAAAATTGGCTTTGATTCAATTCTGGTTGGAAATAACATATTTGAAAAAGCGTTGGTCTTATTTTTGGCACATTTAAGTTGTATATGCCATGGTTGAGTGGAGGCCAGAAAAAAGTTGAGAGTCTAAACAAGGTAAAAAGAAAAACATCATTTTGAAAAAGTCTGCTGCGAAAGTATTCTGCAACTCTGCTGAATATGGTTTCCCACGAGGCTCCTTCTCATACCTGAAAAGCTACTATATTTATATCCTTCAAAGATGGTGCCAGTAAAAATTTTGAGTGATGGGATAAGTCAATTCTAGGACTATTGGACTATTTCAAATGCCAACAAGGAGAAAATGAACTGGGACTCTCTCTTATATAAAGAATACAGCTGAACTCCATGCAACTTCACATCATGCCACTACACTACATTGTGTTCAGTCACACTTGACTAAGGAGGTTGTGCGTTGGTAACATTTTTCTTCTAATAATTTGAAGTATATTATCTTTATCATTGCAACCACCATCACCACTATAAAGCCTTTCAGTATCTGTGTGTATACATTGTATTAAGAGTTTGGTTTTTATACAAGTTTCTATTTCCACTCAATTTTAAGTATACCCTGTACTACATAGGTGTACAGTCTTAAGTAGAAGTAGCCTAGGCCAGGCTAGGAGGGAGTAGAATTTTAGAATATACACCAACCCGAGTTAAGTGTAGCACTGAAGTGGCCTGTCTAGGAATGAAAAACGTGTTGCAGATAAAGAGAAAGGGAGAAGGAAAACCTGGTTTATCAAAACCCTACTTTCCAAATGAAAGGAAGGTCATTTTTCTTTCAGACAGCTTTTCTGGTATAGCAAGTTAAAAGCTTTTCCTAATCTTAATAGGTAAAATGGAAATGGAACCTAACTTTTATTTTTCTCCTCTACCTCCTTCTCCTCCTCTTCCTGTGTGTGTGTGTGTGTGTGTGTGTGTGTGTGTGTGTGTGTGTGTACTAGGGATTGAGCCAAGGGGCATTCTGCTTCCAAGCTACACACCAAGCCATTTTTATTTATTTTTGTTTGCAAATAGGGTCTCACTAGGTTACTGAAAGCCTCACTACATTGCTGTGCTCAACTCTGCAATCCTCCTGTCTCAGGCTCCCAAGTACTGGGATTATAGTTGTATACCACCATACCCAGTAGAATCTAACTTTTCTAAGAAACACATTTCTCCTCCTTCTCCTTCTCCTTCTCCTTCTCCTTCTTCTCCCGCTCCTCCTCCTCCTCCTCCTCTTCTTCCTCCTCCTCCTCCTCCTCCTCCTCCTCCTCCTCTTCCTCCTCCTTCTTTTTGCAGTACTGGTGATTAAACCCAGGGGCATATTACCTCTCAGCTACATCCACAGCCTGATTTTATTCTTTATTTTAAAACAAGGTCTCACTAATTTGTGGAGGGTCTCACTAAGTAGCTGAGGCTGGCTACCAACCTTTGATTCTCCTCTCTCAGCCTCCCAAGTACTGGGATTATAAGTGTGTGCCACCACTCCCAGCAAGTTACATTCTATGTGTATATCTTTTTTTTGGGGGGGGCAGTATTGGGGATTGAACCCAGGGCTATTCTACCTCTGTCTACACTCCCAGCCCCATTTTTTTTTTTTTTTTTTTGGTCATACTGGGGTTCTTGGAAACCCTTCTACCTCTGGGCTACACTCCCAGACCCGTGTGTGTGTGTGTGTGTGTGTGTGTGTGTGTGTGTGTGTGTGTATATATTTTTTTTTTTTAATTTGGAAACAGGGTCTCTTAAGCCAGCGAGGCTGACTTTGAACCTGTGCAATCTTCCTGTATCCGCCTCCCAAGCGCAGGGATTACAAGCTTGCAACACCATGCCCGGCGTTTCCAGCCCCATTTTTTATTCTTAATTTTGAAACAGAGTCTCACTATGTTGCAGAGGGCCTAACTCAGTAGCTGAAGCTGGCCTTGAACCTGTGATCCTCCTGTCTTAGCCTCCCAAGTACTGGGATTTCAAGAATGTACCACCATGCCTGATTTGCCTTTTGTTTTTAATGCCCTTTACTGATGATACTAGGTTCTTATAGTCAGGCTTCTGAGGGTGCACAACACATTATCGTTTTTCCTGTAAAAAGCATTCAAGTATACTAGATGTTGTTTTGGGTTTTCATTTTCCTCAAAGTAATCTGTTTTGTGGATAATAGATGAGTCTCAATAATTTCTAAGCTTAAAATTTCTTCATTAAATCTTATAGTTTTCTTTAAAATTATATATTTTTCTAGAACCAAAAACAATTTTTGGGGAAGGGACACGATACAGTCCAGTGACCTACCTCCTTTAATCATGCCCCACCCATCTGCAGGGTCCACCACTTCCCAGCAGTCCTCAGCTTTGAGTAGATTAACCTGCGGATGGGGTCAGAGCTCTGGTGATCCACTTGCTTCCACAAAGCCCCACTCTGCACACTGCTGCACTGGGAGGAGACCCAGCTTCCAACACAGGGGCCTTTGGGGACAAGCTAGACCCAACCCTTAAGAGGTATAAAAAAATGTGTTATGTTCATCTTATTTGTTTCCAAAATATATGTATATATATTTATAAATTGCCTATCTCTCTCTTTTTATTTAAAGTTCAGGTACTATACATATACTTTTGTTATTTTGCCTTTCTATTTTGAAATTTATGAATTAACAGGAAATTACAAAAGTAGTACAGAGAGGTCTCTTTGTATCCTTCATCCAATTTTCCCCAATGTTACACTTTAAGACAATAGCAAATCTATAAAATTGACGTAGATACAATGTGTGTGTCTATGTCTGTGACATTTTATCACAAATTTGTATTTGTGTAACTATCACCATGATCAAGATACAGAATCATTACATCACCACAAGATACTCCATATCTGACCATTCATAGACATACCAACTTCTTAATATCCCTGGAAAATACTAAATATCTTTATAATTTTGTCATTTCAAGAATGTTATAAAGTGCAGTCATATGGAATGTCACCTTTTAGGGTTTTTTACATAATATTAATACCCTTGTATTTGCATATATCAATAGTTTGCCCCTTTTATATTGGTGACTAATATTCAAAGGAATGCTCTCCAAACTATACACTGTTATCTTTGAGTCATCATTCCAAACATACAAATATTTTATTCCTTAATAATTTAACACATGTATTATTATTAAAAAATCTATAATATAAAACACATAAAATTAGAATTTTAAAAAACATGTGACTTAAGATTTTAAGGGAAAGATTAAAGGTAAATATAAAACTTATACAGTAAAAAATGTGAGCAGTTGCTAGGAATTAGAGGGCAGAGAGGGATGTCTGCAGAACACAGATATTTTTTAGGCAGTGAGACTCTTCTGTATGATACCATAGTAGGGAATACATGTCATTATCCATTTCCCAAACTCTATATTTCTCAAATGTACAACACCAAGAGTGAACCCTGATGTAAACTGTGGGTGTTGGGTGATGATATAGCCATAGAGGTTCATTTATTACAGCATGTACCACTCTGATAGGGTATATTGATAGAGGAAGAGGCTCTGTGTGGGGCTGGATTATATGAGAATTATGAGAATAATTGTATGTTCCACTCAACTTTTATAATCAAAATCTTTTTTAAAAAGTTTATTAAGAAAATAGATATATTTCCGGGCATGGTGGTACACACTTGTAATTCCAGTACTTGGGCAGCTGAGACAGGAGGTTGCGAGTTCGTGACCAGCATCAGCTACTTAATGAGGCCCTTCGCAACTTAAGACCCTGTTTCAAAATAAAGAATTTTTTTAAAAAGGAGCTGGGGTGTAGGTCAGAGGTAAAATGCCCCTGGGTTCAATCTCCAGCACCACACACACACACACACACACACACACACACACACACAGAAAGTAGATATAATGTACAATAAAATCTATATATGAGAAATGTGTACATTTCTATTTTAACTCACTTTGGGGAATATATATATGTGTGTTTATATATAGATATAGATGTTCATATCTGTATCTATATAGATATCTCCAGTGGTCCACAAGATGAACAGATGCTCCACAGGAAGTAAGAAATAAAATCCTTATTCATTTTCATGAATTGACACTGGTATCATCACTTGGTCCATTTTTTAAGCCACAGATGGGTCATGTAAGTTGTGTTAAGGGAAAAGTGAAAGAATTCTGCAAGGCAGAATGGCTGGACGTGGTATCCTCACTCACTTTTTTGTGTTTTAGCATGAGCAATTATACACTGTATGGTTAGGTGAATTTACAGATTATGTTATCATACATAGTGTGTCCTTTATAATACTTTATAATAAGATCAGAAGTAGCCTTTAAAATTCTCTGGACTAGGCTTTCTATGTTTCTTGTGGCAAAATGCTTCGCAGTTATTCGTGAACGTGAGTATGAATTTTGCAAAGTCATTTTTTATTTACAAAAAGAGAGGGTTAAAAATCTGTAGATTTTTTTGTTAATGGCAAGTGGCTATTAAAAGAACTTTAAACATATTTTAAGCCAGGGGTGGTGCTGAACACCTACTACTCAGGAGGTTGAGGCAAGAGGTATACAGGTTTGAGGCCAACATGGGATGACTTAGTAAGGCCCTGTCTCAAATGAAAAAGGCTGGAGATGTAGCTCAGTGTTCAAAGTTTTGGGTTCAATCATCAGTACCACCAAACAAAACAAAACAAAACAAAACAACCCACAGACACATTGTGTTTGAATGTCCCAGTCAAAACTCCTGCTGCAACTTATTGTCTTGGTGATGGTTTTTAAGCCAGGGGTGGTGCTGAACACCTACTACTCAGGAGGTTGAGGCAAGAGGTATACAGGTTTGAGGCCAACATGGGATGACTTAGTAAGGCCCTGTCTCAAATGAAAAAGGCTGGAGATGTAGCTCAGTGTTCAAAGTTTTGGGTTCAATCATCAGTACCACCAAACAAAACAAAACAAAACAAAACAACCCACAGACACATTGTGTTTGAATGTCCCAGTCAAAACTCCTGCTGCAACTTATTGTCTTGGTGATGGTTTTTAGAGGTGGGCTCTCTGTAGGCCATTAGGTCATAGGGCATCCAAGGTGAGTGGGCTGAGGCTGTTTTTCCCCATATAAATTAGTTATTGTGGGAGTGGGCCCCTGATTAAAAGACAAGTTTCTTTTTTTTCTTCCTTGCCCTTCCACCCTGTTATGAAGCAGCAGGAAGGCCTTTACCAGTTGAGTCTCCTCAATCTCGGGCTTCCAACCTCCCAAATTGTGAACCAGATAAGTTTCTGTTGTTGTTGGTTAATAGAAATTGCTCAATCTGTGACATGTTGCTACAGTGTGGAAAGCAGACTGAGACACACACACATTGTCATTTCACCATAAAGTGACATCAGCTATCCACTCTACTGAAGAAATCTGATAGAGAAACCATTATAAAGCACTCATTTGGAAATGTTTCCAAACTGGTGGACTTTCCCCTCATAATTACACAAATCTAAAAATTCACATATGTACTCAAAAAAGTTCAGAAGCATAATTTCTTAACCCTTGGGTTAAAATATAAGGAACAATAGATTAAAGAAGCTGGAATTTTTCTGCCCAGAATTTCAATTAAAATTTTATTTAATTGAGAGAATTGAAACATGAGTGCTGTGATTGAGTAGAAAAGTGGCATCCAGTGGCACCTTTCTAGATGCGCCCAGTGGCATCTCCCCACCTTTCACATTCTACCTTTTGAATTATGTATCATGGGGTGGTGAGCATGGTGATTCAGAATTAGACCTCCAGGTTGCTTTGTCACAAAGAACTTTATACAAGTTTTAAAAAATATTGAAGCATATATAATCATATTTCTTTCACTAAAATTACTTTTAGTAACTTTTTATTGAGTGCAAATGGTTTCAGGGCTATTAGTAAGGTAAGCCTTCCTCCTGTATCTTGGAGATGTTTATGGTTAGCTTCAGGCCACTTTAGGTTGAGCCCGGTTTTGGCCCTGTGCTCTTGCTTTGAGTAAGGTGTCCTTCAAATTTTGTTTTGAATACTTTCTATTTTGTTTCTATTATTATTATTATTATTATTAATTATTATTATTATGGCATATTATACAGAATAGTGGGCTTCACTATGGCGTATTTGAACATGCATATAACATCATTTGACCAATTTTATTCCTTAATACCTCCCTTCTCCACCCTCTCCTTTCTCCCTTCTCCTCCCCCCCTAGTCCTTCTTTTATATTTCCTTTTCTTTTCCTTTAGCTTCTACATATGAGAAACAAACCTTTGATATTATCTTTCTGTGTCTGGTTCATTTTGCTAATGTGAAATTCTCCAGGTCCATTCATTTTTTTCTGCAAATGACATTTCATTCTTTTTCTTATGGGTGAATAAAACCCCACTTTATATATGGACCACATCTTTATCTAGTCTTCATCAGCAGCAGCAGTCATCAAGAATGGAGACAACAATACATGTGTGAAGAAAGGAACTCCTATACACTGTTGGTGGAAATATACATTAGTATAATGATTATGGAAATAAATATGCAGTTTGCTCATAAAACTAAAAATAGTATGACGCAGCTATACTACTCCTTGGTATTTTTCTAGAATAGAGTTAGCATATTTTAGTGATACACACATACTCGTGTCTATTGCAGCATATTTCACAATTGCTAAGTTCTAGAATTGGCTCATGTTCACTGAAAGATGACTGGGTAAAGATAATGTGATACCTTCTGCTTTCTGTTCCTTACTGAGTCCTCAGAATCATTCTTCACTGATGCCTGCCTGCCTCCTTCCTTCCCTCCCTCCTTCCTTCCTTCTCACTCTCTCACTCTTTCTTCTTTTCAGTGCTTTGGATCAAACCCAGGGCTTTGCACATGCTAGGCAAGCATGCTACCACTGAGCTACCCCCAACCCTAATTGAATTTTTAGTAGCTTCTGTGCATACATAAGTGCGTGCACGCACACACACACACACACACACACACACACACACACGCGTGACAGAGCATTTCATAGGACAAAGCAAGGAGGTGAAAGGCAGTTGCCATCCTGAGACAGTGTCCTACCAGCATGTCCTAGAACAAGATGTCATGGTAAAGCAAGTGCTGCTTGTGGACAGTGCCAGAAAACAAGCATCAAACCAAAGAGCCCAGTCCAGATCTTAGGCTGGAGCCGGAGGAGTCACAGTTGCTGTTTGCAGACAACTAGTAACTGGTCCTTTATTCTCATTTTCTGCCCTATCCCTACATTTATAAAATTTGTAAAAATATTGAAACAGAATTAGTATACTAAATGAGCAACCCAATCACAATGACATTTTGATAATGAATAAAATAATGAATTGTCTTTTAATTCCAGGCTCCAGTGAATAAAATTTAATACTAAAAATTACAACCATGTTATCACTATGAGATTTTCTTCCTTAGGAATGACATCATAAATAGTAACATTTTTTTAGTCAATGAGAAGTTTTGTTGCAGCAAATAACTTCATTAGATTAAATGTTTATTTATGGAATGACTTTATAATATTAGTTATGAATAGACAGATCTTATGTTTAAAATATTTCACATTATACCTAATAATCATATCCTTCAGAAACATTGCATCTTTCTTCCATTAATTAAAATAGTAATTTTTCTAATTTAATATAATTATCATAACTAAAATTTACCTGAGTGTTTACATCATCAAACTTAAAGTCTTTTCATGTAGTAACACATAATTTTGGCAAAATCTTTTTAAGGTAGGGATTATTATCCTGATTTTATGGAAATATGATATATTTTACATAGTATTTCTGACATATCTCTTTTGTCTGCTGTCTATATATAATACATAGAAATGAAGTGGATCCATAATTAATAAGTTAAAGTGAAATGTCAGAGGCATTTGCTTTTCAATACTTAACAATGTAGCGTGATAGCACATACTTGTAATTCCAGTACTTGGGAGGCTGAAACAAGAGGATCACAGGTTCGTGGACAGCCTCAGCTATTTACTGAGGCCCTCCACAACTTAGTGAGACCCTGTTTCAAAATATAGAATAAAAAAATAGAGCTGGGGATGTAGCTTGGAGGTAGAATGCCCCTGGGTTCCATCCTGTTCTACAAAAAGAAAGAAAGAAAGAAAGAAAGAAAGAAAGAAAGAAAGAAAGAAAGAAAGAAAGAAAGAAAGAAAGAAAAGAAAAAGGTTTGATGTTTTGACATCTAGACCTTATGATATTTTTCACTAATTTCTCTACCTAACATTAGGTCCCCAGTGATTCCATTTTTCTTTATATTCAGTTTTGAAGTCAGTTTAAACTACATCATAAATGCACCTAACAAGTTATATAAAACAGTATTCTGTTTTATGTAATAGACTTCAAGTGGCATTCACCTAATTTATATCTCAGAATTTTTTGAATTCTAAAACACATATGCTTTTCCTGAGGTAGATGTGGACTTTTATGCATTTGGATTTTCTTATCTTGTTCTTATCCATTAAAAACACTATAAATTCTCTCTAAAAGAAAGTCCTTTCTTGTCCAGAAACCCTTTGGTTCTGTTTCTCCCGTAACAAGGTGAGCCTCACTGTGATACAGAGCTCTCACTTCATGGCATGGTCAAAATCCCTCAGGCTGAAAAGATAGGATAAGTTCTCAAACTCAGGGCATGCTAGACACAGCCACATGCTGCTCTGATCTTTCCTAATGTAAAACAATGTGACATTTTCATACGGGAGCAAGGTATGCGGGGACGGGGTAGACCGGAGGAGAGTGATACAGGGCCCTTAAATGTTCCTCCTGCCCCTCACTTGATGCAGACTGCTATTTCTGTTTCTTCTACCAACACAGCACCTTTCTTCTTTATTACACAGTTGAATTTTTCACTGGCATTATTATTGAATCCCTTTTTAAAACTGGAAGTTAACGTTCTTTATTATTCAAAAGGTCTGTGGCTTCCTTGAATGACATTGCCCTTTCAGTGATGCACTCCATACTGTCTTATATATATACTGTGAAACAGCCTTTTTGGATTGGCCATCTGCATTTTGCTGCTCTGAGAAAATAATACATGGAATATGTCTTATACAAAATTACTTTCATTTATCAGTGCTTTCTAGATTTTAAATGTTTAAGATATTAAATCTTCAGCAGCAAAATTCAGATTACATTCTTTGTAGCGTTAGAAGTGGGTTTCAGTTAATTAAACTGAATATTAGAATTTAGTTGTTAGTAGAACAAGAAAGAGGCCAAAATAAATATCATTTTTATTTTGTCTACCAAATAAAACTTTTGACATTATTTTTCAAAAATATTTTATTTCTTTTCTTTTTTTTTTTTTCGGCACTGGGGATGGACGCGAAGGGCATTGTATCTCCGAGCTACAGCCTAATATTTTAGTCTTTTTATTTTTGAAACAAGGTCTCACTGAGTTGCAAAGGGCCTTGCTAAGTAGCTGAGGCTGTCTGCAAACCACAATACTCTGGTCTCAGCCTCCTGAATGCTGGAATTACAAGTGTGTGCCACCACGCCCAGCTCGAAAATATTTAATTTCTTAAAAGAGATTTGAAGGCTTGTCATATTGTTATTTAGTCTTTTTAGAAAATAGCATGTATATGAAAATTCAGGATATGTGTTCTGAAAATTTATGAAATAGCTTTAAAAAATAACTTTTAAAATGTTAAACTGTTTTATCTTAAAGTATTAAATGTGTAATTGATAGTAAAATAAGAATCCAGGAGCCTGTTAGTGACAGAAGGGTACTTCCTTTTTTCTTCATTTGACTAGTATTTGTGCACGTTTTCAGTCATTTACACATTTTAAATCCATATACAAAAAGAACATATAAAAATCACCAAAGATTGTCATTAAGATTTTACTAGAAAAGTTAAAAATAGAACAATTATAATCTTATAATAAAGCTCAGCAATCACTTTCTTAGATGTAATAGAGTTGAAGGGTTAAAAGAAAGTCTTTATGTATGTATGTATGTACATATATACTTATATATATGTATATATAGACTTACACACAGATATACATACTTGGATTTTGATCTAGACCACCCTGTGACTAATTATGACCCTGTACAAGCCCCTGTGTTTTACTCTGAAAATAGACTTAAAGAGGGATCTACTCTGTATGGTGACTGTAAGGATAATTAAAGCACATATTATACTTACACAATGCCTGGGCTACAGTAAATACTTAATAAGCATTAGCTATTGTTTTCTTTTGGTGGTACTGGGGTTCCTGGAAACCCATCTACCTCAGGGCTACACTCCCAGACCTGTTTTTATACTTTTTTAAAAAATTTGGAAACAGGGTCTCTTAAGCCAGCTGAGGCTGGCTTCAAACCTGTGTAATCCTCCTGTCTCCGCCTCCCAAGCATGGGGATTATGCCCGGCATTAGCTATTTTAATTATCTGAGCCTTATAATAGTTTTGGAAGTAGAAAAGAAAATGACCTTTCTTTCTATTTTCCATATAGAGGGAGGAGATGGAGGATCCGAGAATTATGTGTCATTCCCCAACAATATAGATATAAATCTGTGATGGAGTGAAGACCAGAAAATTGGAAATAATCAGGACTACTTATGACTCCTAATCCAATATTTCAATGGAGAATATAGATATATTTATAAGAATGGAGAGAGAAGTGATATAGGAAGAAAGAGATGTAATTTGATTGTTTCTGATTTTTACAAGCTTTTGAGATGCAGGGAAAAATTTTTGTGTTATGATCTAAAAACTTACCTTGTAGTGGACTCAAAGTAAGGTAGGTCAGGACATGTGAGTGTCACCCAAACATGAGTTTGTACCATGCTTATTTAGTGTTGGGCAATAGAATTCACATGTGTGTACTTCATCCTTTTATGCTGCTGCTGTGCTTCTGCTTTTCTCTGAGCTTGAACATGTATTCATTAGATCGAGTGTTAAGATTATATTTCCCCCAAATCTTCATCCATTTCCATAAGGTATTTTATGCCTATATATGGATTGCAGTTTTTAAATCTTTTCTAATTTTTTCTTTCATTCATTTATTCTTCAACTCCACCATTAATTCAGTCACTCATTCAAGCAAACACCCAACTATGGGCCACTATCATCCCCGAAGATACAGAGGTGTGTGGCCACAGTATGTGGCTGTAGAGAGCTCTTAAGTCTTGTAAAGAAGATGGACATGTAAGCTAATGAATTTCTGTCAAAGCAATAAGTGTGATAGCAGAAGCAGGCTTGAAGGACCCACAGAGAACCAGGATAGACATTAACACTGCCTTTGAGGGCTCTAAAGAGGGTTTTTGAAAGAGATGGTGTCTGGGCCAGACTTTTGAGGGCAAAAAGGAATTTATTAGGTAAAAAGTCCAGAATTTTCTTACCTGCAAGTAATTAACCTACTTTTCTTTTTCAGACATTGTATACACTGTTCACTAAATTCTTTCTGCTCTTTGTTCACTAACTTAATTTTTCACATGCATCCAAAATTGCTCAAATGCCTAGTTTCTCATAGCTTTCCCAATTCAAACCTTTAGATCGAAAGTAATTTGCAGATTCTCAAACCATCACCCTTTGACAAAATTGTGGCTAGAGGAGGAACATTTTTACTTATAAATAATATTATTATTTTTGAAACTATCTTTGAAATTTGGATTTATTTTGGTATATAGAGATGTTTTTAGACTTTTTAAAAAAGACATACTATCTCCTTTGGGCTTAAAATTTACTACACATTGCTTTAAGAAAGAAAAGTCTATAAAATATGGTTAAACTGATACAGAGGTCCACCAAATATTGTACTACTTATGGGAGATAGGAATTTATCACCACTTTTTTCTGTTATTTGTTGAATTGTATATAGCTTAATGTGAGGGCATTTCTGTGTTCTATGAGTGAACATAATTATGCTTTTTCTTTCAATGTAGGAGTAACATTATTTATTCTTAAAAAGTCATAAAATGATTTTAGCTCTTTTGTTTTAAAAAAGATTTGCTTTAGCCAGGTGTAGTGGTGCACACTTGTAATCCCAGCATTTGGGAGGCTGAGACAGGAAGATCGCGGTTTGTGGAGAGCCTCAGCTATTACTTAGTGAGGCCCTTTGCAACTCAGTGAGACCCTGTTTCAAAATAAAGAATAAAAAAGGGGGGGGGGCTAGGGGTATAACTTGGAGGTAGAATGCTCATGGGTTCCATCCTCAGTACAAAAACCACCACCACCACCAACAACAACAACAAAAAAATTTGCTTTGCCAGGCATAGTGGTGCATGCTTGTAATTCCAGTAGTTGGGAGGCTGAGACAGGAGGATCCAGGTTCACAGCCAGCCTCAGTTACTTAGTGAGGCCCTCTGCAGCTTAGTGAGACCCTGTTTCAAAATAAAGAATAAAATTGGGCTGGGGATATAGCTTAGAGGTAATATGCCCCTGGTTCAATCTTCAGTACCACACACACACACACACACACACACACACACACACACACACACACACACACAAATTGCTTTTAAGGTGGCTTGAACATTTTACTAATTCAGCTCATTTTGAAATCTGTCTTTTGTATATATTCATGTATTGCATCTCTCTTAAGATTGAAATTTAGGTCAAATTACAACTCAAATTTAACTTTACAACAGAAAATAAGTGTGCCACCATTAAAAACTGCATTCTAAATTTAAAGTATAGTAGCTCAAAGTACATCTTATTTAAGCAAATTCCCTGGTATGAAGTCTCAATTATTTTTCTCCCAAACTTTCTTAATATAGTAACTTTTTTCAGTATAAAAATATGAGGTTTAACTTTATTATTTTCAAAAAAGATGAGAAGTTGTTTATTTTAAATTTTTAATGATTTTATTTCATATTATAGAAATTCTCTTTTGGGGACAGCTTTATTTGAATTATATGTGACATTATTTTTATTTCTCAAGGCTATGATTAAAAGTTTCATGGATGTCTACCAGCTTGCAAGAGCTAGAATTGCTACATTAGAGAAGGAAATGACATCTCATCAGAGTCACATTGCAACCTTGAAATCAGAGCTTCACACAGCTTGTTTACGTGAAAACGAAAGTTTACAATCAGTAAGTCCCTGTATAACAATATTTTTCTCTTTTTTGGATCTTGGGTCACATTTACATTTATGTTTCTATTGCTCATAAGATCATTCACCAGTATGTATAATTTAGGTTAAATGATCAATCAAGCAACATAAAATTAGTATGAAGAAAAATTTGAAGGAAGAAAAGCAATTAATTTTTCCATTGTATCATGTTTAAAAATATGCATATTGTTATCAATGCTAAAACACTACATCAAGATTCCTTTGTGTTTGGCAGTACATCTGACAGTTGGATTTGGCAGTGTGCATAGTTAAAGCTTGCAACTGTCTGAAGATTCAGTGTGTCCCATTAAGACAGAATATTATTAATTATGCGTATAACCAAAATGGTAATTAGAACATGTGATTATTCTCTGTAGAAAACTAGACTTATCCATAATACATGCCTAGCTAAAGATGCATGTTGTGATTCATCTATATGATTAAAATTCAGTTTCAGCACTCATTTTATGTCTTAAAATTTTAGCCCATGATGAAATTTGGGCTCATTTAAGACTCAGAAAAAATTCCTATATTTGAATATGTGTTTGGGGAGTTTTTAAAAAAATGAATACATTTGTGACATAAAGGAATGAAATAAACTTTTTTCTTCTAAAGTCAGATGTCAACAATGAGATTTAGAGGGTTACCAATAGTTAGGATGTCTTTTTTTCTTTTTTTTTTTTTTGGTTTGATTACAGTGCACCAGGATGGTTTGTTAGAAAAAAACTACCATTTTGCTGTTCAGGCATTGACCCATTTCAAATGATAACATTCGACAAAAAAAGAGCTAGCCTAGCTAATTCCAAATAGATTTCAAATAGATTCTAAATAGCTTTAGTTTGGCTCTTTACCTCTTGTGGGTTTTAGCTCTAGTGCCCCTCTGAAGCCTTGTGACCACGTTAGAATAGTAGCCCCCAGCCCTTCCAGCATCCACCTCCTAGCCTCTCTGTGTCTGCTCTCCTTTGCCTGTCCACCTTCCACCTTCCCTGCCATGTTATTTTCACCATAGCACTTGTCATCAAGTGACATATGGTGTATTTTATTTATTTGTTTGGTGTCTCTTTGCTCCCTTGCCTCAACAGAATACCAGATAAGTTCCATAAAGACAAGCAGCTCTGAGTGTTCTTCACTGCTGTGAAGGTGCTCCAGTGCCCAAAGCAGTCTGGCCCACAGTTGGTGCTCAGCAAATATTAGTATTATCCAGTAAAGGGAAAAAGCCAGTTACTTGGGGCCTGACATATAAGCTCCATTTTTATGGGGTTTTTTTTGTTTTTGTTTTTGTGGTACTCGAGATTGAACTTAGAGGCATTTTACTTCTGACCTATACCTGCAGTCCTATTTTATAATTTTTTTAAAATTTTAAAACAGGGTCTCAATAGGTTGATGAGAGTCTCACTACTTGTGGAGGGTGTCTTGGAATCTGTGATCCTCTTGTCTTAGACTTCCAAGTACTGGGATTGCAAGCATGTGCCACCATTCCTAACTATAAACTCGGTTTTTAAGGTGATTTTATTAATTTCTTAATGAGAGATTAATGAATTTGAATTCCACCAAGAGAAATTAAAATGAAGAGGATCTCTAGAAAATTTGAGTCTCTCTGAAATATATTCATGGTTTTTTCCCTAGTTCTCTGATTCTCTTGGTCATCATAATGTAACACTGTTTAGACCATGCCAGCTTTGTTGGGTTATACTATTATTTATTGGTCTTTATCATTATTCATATAAAAATTACATTTCAAGAAGGGCAACACTTGAGCCGGGTATGGTGGTACACGTTTGTAATCCCAGTACTTCTGCAACTTAGTGAGATCCTCTTTCAAAATAAAAGAATAAAATAGGGCTGGGATGCATCTCAGAGATAGAATACCCCTGGGTTCAATCCTCAATCCTCAGTACCATGAAAGAAAGAAAGAAAGAAAGAAAGAAAGAAAGAAAGAAAGAAAGAAAGAAAGAAAGAAAGAAAGAAAGAAGAAAGAAAGGTAAAACTTGGAAAGTGAAATTGTTTCTCCATCAGTTCGAAATACTTTTACTTTCATTTCATTTCTATTGTAACAAACGTGTGCTTGATATGCTTTACTCTCCTAACAAAATTCAACTTTTCAATCCTTTTTTACATTTTGAATATATCCATAGGATAGGGTATGCCATTATCTTCTTTGCAAGAGGTGGTTCATCCTGGCAGTGGTGCGCAAGGGACTGCCATGTGGAATGTGAAAATTCCCCAGCTGATGGTAATGCATCCTCCTAGAGATGCAGCTAACGGCTCTACAGCACGTGCGCTCGCCTGCCTTGCCCTTAGTTAAGAATCACTATTACTGATTACTAGTAAAACAGTAGTACATGTGATCATCTTTATTCTTCAAGGCACGTGTATATGCTTTAACTAACCTGAACATCTTTGGAGCCATCTGAGGAAGGTAGCAGAGCAGCCTCAGTCTTTGTTCTTCATGGATGAGGGGCAGCATGGTTTGGTGCACAGGAGCTTTGGGACCGTAGCTATTAAGCATCCTGTGGAGTATAAATAACAGAAAACCCAATAGGACTTTAAAAAATAGAGAACTTTTTTTTCTCACATAGTATGAAGTCTAGAAGTAGAAGGTGGTCATTGTCCTTAGTTTAGTGGCTCAACTTTTTTTTTTTGCGGTATTGGGAATGGAACTCAGTATATTTTACCTCTGAGCTACACCCCCGGTCCTATTTTTTAGTCTTTTTATTTTTTGAAACAGGGTCTCACTGAGTTGCGGAGAGGGCCTCACTAAGTAGCTGAGGCTGTCCAGAAACCGCAGTCCTCCGGTCTCCACCTCCTGAATAGTCCTCCGGTCTCCACCTCCTGAATGCTGGGACTACAACTGTGTGTCATCACTCTCAGCTCCTTTTCATTTTGTTTCTTTGTTTGTTTTTTTTTTTAATGTTTTTATTGATGCAATGTATTCATACATCATAGTGGGATAAAAAAAAAAAAACAACTTTTGTAGACATACATGCACACATTGCCCAGTTAGCCCCTACCCAGATCCCTATCCCGTTCCCTCCCCACCCCTCCTTCCCATGCTTGGCTTGGTGGTTGACATCTAGTATTATAGCAATTTTTCCAAAATTAACAATGATAATCTCACAGAACAGTTCTTTGTTTTGAAATAGGGTCTTACTAGGTTCCTAAGAGTCTTTCTAAATTCCTGAGGCTGGTCTTGAATGTGTGATCTTCCTGTCTCATCCTCTCAAGTACTGGGATTTATTTCTCTCCTTTTTTTTTTTTTTTTTTTTGTTTGTTTGGTGGTACTGGGGTTCCTGGAAACCCTTTTACCTCCGGGCTATACTCCCAGACCCATTTTTATATTTTTATTTGGAAACAGGGTCTCTTAAGCCAGCGTTGCTGGCTTTGAACCTGAGCGATCCTCCTGTCTCCGCCTCCCAAGCACGGGGATTACAAGCGTGTGCCACCACGCCCGGCTATTTCTCTCCTTTAATTGACACATTCTTATTTATTTATTTATTTATTTATTTATTTATTTAGTGTCTGGGGATGGAACCCAGGGGCATTCAACCTCCAAACTATACCCCCTGCCCTGTTTTTAATTTTATTCTTTATTTTGAAACAGGGTCTCATTGAGTTGCAGAGGGCCTCACTAAGTAGCTGAAGCTGTTCGCAAACCACTATCCTCTGGTCTCAGCCTCCCAAATGCTGGGATTAGAAGCGTGTGCCACCACGCCTGGCTTCATTGACACATTCTTGAAGAGTAGCTATACTTATTACGTCTATCTGTCACCTTCCATTTGCACCCAAGCTTGATTGCCATATGACTTTTGGGTCCATCATTTTGCTGAAACTATTTTCTGTAAGGTTTCTAGCAATTTTGTATTTGTGCTATTCATTAGTTCCTTCTCATTCCCTCCAATTTTTCTACAACATAGGAGGCTTTTAGCTACTCCTTTCTTCTTTATACACCCATCTCTCTCTCTCTTTTTTTGCTGTCCACTTTTTTTTTTTTTTTGAAGGTATGGGGATGAAATTCAGGGTCATTCAATTTCCGAGCTACACCCCCGGGCCTATTTTTTATTCTTTATTTTGAAATAGGGTCTCACTCAGTTGCAGAGGGCCTCACTATGTACCTGAGGCTGTCTGCGAACCGCAAAACCGCAATCTTCCAGTCTTAGCCTCCCGAATGCTGGGATTACAAGCGAACACTGCCACGCCCAGCTCTGAATTAGAATTAAAATCAAAACCCAATTATCAGACTAACTCAGGAATGGTGCATGCAGAGGGCAAAAGCTGTACAGCAAAAGCTTTTGAAACTAAGCTGATAATGCTTGGAAGACTGGTCACTGAATGTGTGGCTCTGAACCTGTAGTTTAAACTTAACTGGCTTGATTTCCAGCTAAGATGAAAAAAATCAATATTCTTTGTTATGGTTTGAGAATATGTTATGTTTTTTGGGAAACTGTCCCCGAGGACCCCTGTTAGGATTCTGGACACAAATTCCCTCAAAACCCAAAAACCCCCCAAAACAGAAAAACCACGGTTTCTTGTCCTGAGCTAAGGATAAATACACATTAGCCTGGACTCTTGCTGAAGATTTAAAGAAGTTTATTAAAAAGATAGAAATACAGAAGACAGTTAAAGCCCCATGCCATTCAGAAGTGGCAGGGGCAGGGATGGTTCGAACGAATTCACCAAAGATACAACATGTGGACCAGACTTTTTTATACGCATGACCTCCATCTTGTTCACGTAATTCTGACGTAGTAAATGTCCCTGTAAGGTACCGCCCCCCCAAGGTGTACTTTCCCGCCTAGGTTTCTTTCACAAAGGTCCATCCCCTCCTCTAATTAATTCTAGCTAGATTATAATGTAGCTCTGTCTTTAGAAAGAGGAAGTCCTAGCTCCCCTCTCCTATGGACTTGCTAATTACTTTTAGCTAAGTCAATTTAAGTTTCAATAGCTGTTTGCTTCCTGACCAAAATTAAGACCAAGTCCGTCACAGATTTGCCCCTCACCCAATTTTTAAAATACCTTAATTATTAGAGCTTTCTGAAATCGTCCTAGGCCATTCCCAATACTGGTACATTCTTCACAGGATTTTGATAGGAGCTACAATATAAACAACATGATATTTAAAATGTTCAAGTGCAAATCAAAGAAGGCTGGAATGTAAATGGTGGTAAAAAGTAAAATTATAAAAAACAGTGTACTAAACAGTACCCAGCCAGACTTCTGGATGCATATATTTAAAAGTCAGAAAACAATGAGGCATATTGAATTAATTCCTATCTCAAAAAATAATTCCCTGAATCCTCAGAGGTATGTGTTGTCACTCCCCTCAGCCTCATCTGAATCACTATTCTCTCATCGCTGGCTAATACTTAAACCCAGTCTTCAGATATTAGCTCAGCATCACTGACCATGAAAAGGTTAACTCATACCACAATCTAGGGCAGTTTCTTCATTAAAAACCAAAACCAAAAATTGAGCCATCTGAGCTCTCCATATGTTATCTTGGTTAGTGATTATATATTAATTTGTGCAATTGAAAAATTGTTAGTTCCACTACTAGACTTTAAGTAACCTTAAACAAGAACAAGGATTGTCTGTTTGGGTTCACATGATGTTCCCAAGACCAGAACTTTGCCTACCACAAAGATGGAAAGATAGAATATAATTTAATACAGCCCCATACCCGAGATAGTATAGGGGAGTGACTTGAAAAGAAGTCACCGGAGTTCTAAATACAAAACAGTTTTTATAGATACATAGTCCTTCATCTTGCTCTACCAAGTGATCTTTTGACTTAGGTGTAAGTCTGCCCATTAACTCCGTGCAGGCCCCTTTTGTTATAATTATTGTACCAGTATGGGGAATGGCCTAGGAAGATTTGAGAAAGCTTTGACTATTAATATATTTCAAAAGAAAATAATTGGTATATTTTAAAATAGTTGTGTTAAAATAGAGGTAGACACGAATAAAGAAAGGACTTGGTTTCTGCCTAAAACAGGCAGCTGTTTATTTAGTGTCAATAGAAGAGAGCTAGGGCTTCCTCTTTCTAAAGACAGATCTACAAGATGATCTAGGGGGGATGGGGCAGGGTTTGACCTTGCCCTTCATGAAAGGAGACACCTCACCACACCTTGCTAGGGGAGGTACCTTACAGGGGCGTTCACTACGTTCACTACGTTCACTATGTCAGAGTCACACAAACAAGATGGAGGTCATGGGTATAAAAAAGGCCAAGTTCATGTGTAAGCCCTTTGGTATACTCATTCGAGTCATCCCCTCATGCCATCTTGGCATGGGGCTATATTTCTGTTTTCTCTATTTCTATCTTTCTAATAAACTTCTTTAAATCTTCAGCAGCTATCCAAGCGATGAATACTTATTCTTAGCTTAGGACAAGAATCCATGGTTTTTCTGTTTGTCTGTTTGTGTGGTGGTGGTGGGGGAATTACTTCTCCCCCCACACACACACCATGCACATTTCACCTCACAACATTTATGGGGATTTCTGTCTCAGCCAAAAAAACCTTCCTTCCTTACTGCAGGTGTAAGCCTAGGTTTTTTGTTAGGATCAGAATGATTAACAAGGTTAGGGTGTATGAGGTATCTGTTCCCCTTCCACAGAGGTCTGTTCCCTCCTCCCACACTCTGAACTCTCCTCCTGTACTCTTAGGGAGTCCTTAGCTTTTTGCTAGATCTCACTTATTATGTAAACCGTTTTTAGAATGTGAAGGTTCTGGGTCTCAACTCTTCTATCCATTTGCTAATTACTTTTAGTGAGGGTACTTTGCATTATAACAGCTACCTGAGTGCCTGGTAGTAACCTGGGCCTGACTGCTTTTCTTTTTACATTTTTTTTTTTTTTTTTTTGGTGGTGGTACTGGGGATGGAACCCTTCTACCTCGGCTACACTCCCAGACCTATATTATATTTTTATTTGGAAACAGGGTCTCTTAAGCCAGCTGAGGCTGGCTTTGAACCTGTGCGATCCTCCTGTCTCAGCCTCCCAAGCACAAGCCTGTGCCACCATGCCAGGCTTCTTTTTACATTTTGAACCCATTTTCGATGAACCAAATTTTGATACATTAATACTAAAACTACTTTAGAATATTTTTAGGCCATTTTCCAACACTGGTACAGGTTCCATTCCCAGTACAGAAAAAAAAAAATTCTAGTTCAATTTTTAATGCCTTTGCTCTGCTGCTAAAGGTTTGTCTCCAAGGTGTGCAGATCAGGGATGTGCCTGAGCCTTGTGCTAGCTCATTTGTAGAATAAGGGGTCACTTTCTCCAGCTCTTCTCACTGCCATTCCCCCACCCTACCCCTAGTCTCCAACTTCCAGAGCTACCTTTTTACTAATTATCTTGCCTGCTCCCCCCAAAAAATAAAGGTCTCTTAGAATTTTATCTTCCCACATGGCCATACAGTTCCTGTGACTTGAGACATCCCTCAGGGCAAAGTGAGATGAGGAGAGGAGAGGGGAGGGGAAGGAGGGAGGGGAGGTAAGGGAAAGAAAGGGGGGGGAGGGGAAGGGGATGGGAAGGGAGGGGGAGGGGAGGTGGGGAGGGTAGGAGGGAGCAGAGGGATTGATTTTCCTCTACTCCCAACACTGTGGCTGGCAGATTTCCCATTTACTTATCTTCTGGTGAGAAGTTAAGATTTCTCTTGAATTTTTAGCTGCCCATTACATTGCCATTTAAGGCTGCAAGACAGGAGAAAAGAAACAGGAAATTTTCTAGCATCCCTTTTCTAGGTTTCTACTCCTCTCTCAAATTTGCTTCACTTTTCGGAGTTCTCAGGCAGTTCCTTTTTGTATTTTTCCAAGAGATTTTAGTTGTAATCAGTGGGAGGGATAATAGGGTGCTTACTATATTTTGGTGCTTATTTGCTGGGATTATAATTAGCATCTTGGATTCCAACTCCTTTGTACTCTTGGGTAAGATTTTTAATCTCGTTGAAGTGTTTTTCCTTATTTATTATTTGGGAATATTAATATCTACAGACATACATGTTTTTAGTATCAGAGAGAGATTTATAGTAAATACTTTGTATCCCACTTGCCAAGAACCCTGCATAGTATTAACGTACTTTCTGTTGGAATTCATGTACTTCTCTCTCTTATTGCACAGATCATTTTGTACCTGTATTTGACAATTTAGAAATATGAAGTGAGTGAGAATTATTTGAAGCATGGGGATTAATATGAATAAAACATAATCTCTGCCCTTGTGGGTGTCTCTTAAGAGCAGAGAGAAGATAGAGACAATAACAAATCACAAAATAGGCATATACTATGTATGGGAGCACAGAAGAGGGAGGAGTTTATTTTGCCTAACATTGTCAGAAGAAGAAACTGAGAAGATGTAATATTTATGGTAGTCTCTCTGTAGCAATTTGATACCAATTGTTTAGGGGGAAGAACAATCAAAATATATGTGTTGCCAATTTCAATGTTGTGAGGTTTAATGACCCAGATTTTCTCCTAAAAGTTTATAGTCTTAAGATTTATATTTAGGTCTATTATCTATTTTGAGTTAATATTTGTATATGGGATTAGGTAAGGGTCCAATTTTATTCTTTTCCATGTAATTATTATTTTTTAACAATATTTAGTTAAAAGATTAATATTTCCACCACCAAATGTTCGTGGAAACCTTGTCAAAAATAACTTGACAATATAGGGAAGAATTTAGCTCTAGGCTTTTATTTAACTCCAATGGTTTATATTATCTGCCTTTAGAATAGTACTACACTGTTTCAATTATTGTAGCTTTATATGGTTTGAAATCAGAAAATATATATCTTCTAGCTTTGTTCTTTTTCAAGATCGTTTTGGGTACCTAGAGTCCATATTCCATATTAGGATAGATTTTTTTCTGAAAAATAAATATATAAATATATGATAGTTTCACCTAAAAATAGAAAAAAAATATTCTCTGGTAAGAAAGAAAGCCAAAAGAAATATTGAAATGTTATCTTTAAGTCATCAAAAGCTTGGTATCAGACAAATGAAACTGTTATGTGAGATTATCGTTTTTAATTTTAGATAAATTGCCGTAATACTAGATGTCAACTACTAAGCCAAGCATGGGAGGGAGGGATAGGGAGAGAATGGGGTGGGGATTGGGTGGGGGCTGACTGGGAAAAGTGTGCATGTATGTCTACAAAAGTATGTATCCTACTATGATGTATGAATACAGTGCACCAATAAAAATAAATAAATTAAAAAAAAATATGTGTTATTTTGCTTTTAGGAATGAACCTTATGGATATGTTTAATGAATGAAATTGTATAATGACTTTTGCATAATAGGAAATATGCTCTGATTTTAGTTCCATTTCTCTTCTCTATTAAAGCCACCCGCCTCACCCAAACTGCCTCACCCAGTGGCGCCCCAAACTTCTTGCTATAGTTACTCTAAGTGTTGCCCTCATACATTCCCAATTCATGTTGACCATCTGTTCTCTGGTTTTTACTTTATAATCTACTTTTATTCTGCTCCTGGCCATTTCGGTCTTGATGTCTTGGGTTTCTATAGTATTTATTTTGGTTGCTTCAAAACTATTAACCAGCTCCCTCCTCCAGCACTACCTCGTGTGTCATTGCTTCCTATTCACTGGCCCCTTGTCAGGAAGCCTGAGTCGTATCATGGCATTGTCATTTATCAGCCATACAAATACTCTTAGCATTACTTTTGGTATTTGCAATATGTAGATGAAAATGCCTACATTTTAGGGTTGTTGAGAAACAAAGACACAGAGAGGCATATTAGTAGCTGCTCAATAAATATTAGTTCTGTCACCTGCATATAAAAAGACTTTTTGATAGCCACATATATTTCCTATAGCTATACTATCTATACATGTGGCTTTAAGAAATATATGCTGCTGGGTATGGTAGCATGTGCTTGTAATTCCAGTGCTTGGGAGGCTGAGACAGGAGGATCACAGGTTTGCAGCTAGTCTCAGCAACTTAGTGAGGCCTTCCACAACTTAGTGAGACCCTGTTTCAAAATAAAAAATAAAATAGGGCTGGGTGTAGCCCAGAGGTAGAATGACCTGGGTTCAATCCAGAACAGAAAAGAAAGAGAAAGAAAGAGAGAAAGAAAGAAAAGAAAGGAAAGAAAGAGAAAAAGAGAGAAAGAGAGAGAAAGAAAGTCTATGCTAGCTGGGAAGGAATCCTTTCACATGTAGGCAAAGATTTTTTAATCCTTATATCAATAATTAAGCAGTAGTATATAATAGTATTAATGTTAATTGTTATTTTCTTCATTTAATGACTCAATAAATCGAGGACAGCTGGTATATACTTTTTACTATCTCATTATATCTTATCCACTCATTTCACTAAATAATAATAAAAATTAAATTTGTTATTAACAAAAACTTAATATACAATACTATTGTAATGCTTACAGATAGACTGGATCATCTTGTAGAAATGAGTATCTTTAAAAATGACATATCTCTTTAGGTGAAATTTTAATTATTTTCTTCAGCAACATACAATAAAATGAGGTTTGCGTTCATCTTAGATTTGTCATCAATTGTGCACTTGCCAGTACTTTAACTTTTCTGGTATGTTGGTCTTTGACCCATCAACTTAGGGCCGCTCTAGAGCTTGTATCGTGAGTTACAATAACCCGAAGGATCGTTGAATAAAGAGCTTTGAGTTCCATACAGCCCCGTGGAGAACACTACAGCTGTCAGAACCAGTCACCTGTGGGTGTCTGGAGCTGGCACACCCACAGCTGTGGAGAAACGTGATCCTTCAGTGTGTGGGCCAGAGGCTAACCCTGATACTCTGCCGTGACTTATGATGCTGCAAACCACAGTGCTGCCTTGCCTCATTTCCACCACGTGTTTAAGCAGTGTGTTTTTCCAACCATAGGAAAATAATAAACGACGAGTCTAAGGAGCAATACAGTTATATCTTTTCAGAAGAGATGTATTTCCATTAGTGTTCAGATTATGTCAGGCTTACTGGTTGCCAAGTGGTGTTATGCTGTTAATCAATGTGAATGAATGACTTAGATATTTTGGCTTAGTTCAGATAAAAACAAAGGTATTCTCAAGTCATATTTTGTCAAATTTGTTATCCCTACATTTTCTTAAGAGAGGAAGGGGCATTCGTTACTGTTACACGGTTAGGGAAACTGGCACGGAATTTTTCTCCTGGTAAGTTGCTTTCATAAATTTTCAAATTCTTTATCTTTGGTGAGTCATGATATTTATTATTAAAGTTTCTAGCCTTTCAAGAAATTTAAAAAACAAGAAAACAAATGCCCCTGTTCATCATGAGTTCACATACTGAGAAGCTGAACAGTGTGGTCCCGTGGTATAAAGCACAGATCCTGGAGTCTGGCTCCTTGCTTGCTCTTTAAGTAAAACCCACTCAGACTAATCTTGGTTCCTTGTCTATGTTTTCTTGTGAGACCTAAGTGTGGAATGAGGAGTAAAATAAATTTTTACTTTCATGGCACTGCAAGTACAGTGGAGAATACAACCATTATACAAATCATTGGCCCAGTGCTGATAAGTGGAGCACCAAGTGCTAAGAGAGCAGGAAACCAGGGGACTTAGCAATTGAAAGATGTCCCGTGTGCCTGGAGCCAAGTGAATTGGACAGAGAATTAGAGAATTAGAGGGTCATATCAGCCTGCCCTAGACACCATGATGAGTTTCACTGTCTGTGAAACACCTTGACTGGGCGGTCTCTGACAGTTGCACTGCAAAGCACTCACTCCCGCTGCTTTATGTATTATTCCTAATCCAGATTTCCCTACTTTCCATGTATCCTTCAAATGCACCCACACTGCATGCCATAACAATACTTACTGTGTACTTTTGCTAAATATCCTCCTCCTTTTTTTTGTACTAAGGATTAAACCCAGAGGCATTCTACTTTTGAGATACACACCCAGCCTTATTTTACATTTATTTATTTATTTATTATCTATTTATTTATTTATTTGGTAGTACTAGGGGTGCAACCCAGGGGCTTTCCACCTCAGGGCTATACTCCCAGACCTATTTTATATTTTATTTGGAAACAGGATCTCACTAAGTCGCTGAGAGCCTCACTCAGTAGCTGAGGCTGGCTTTGAACCTGTGCGATCCTCCTGTCTCAGCCTCCCAAGTGCAGGGATTACAGGTGTGCGCCACCACGCCTGGCTTATATTTTATTTTGAGACAGGGTCTTGCTAAGTTGCTGAGGCTGACCTCGAACCTGCAACTCTTCTGTCTCAGCCTCCCGAATACTGAGAGCACACTGCACACAGCTCCAATTACTTTTCAAGTAAACTCACTAAATTCGTCCATATTTTTTATCATAAGCACCAGCTCTGGGTTTGGGTACTAATAGAGGTAAACAAAGAAAGCCAAAAATATTAAAAGGTGGAACAGCCCAGTCAATATGCAAAGGTTTTCCTAGGTCTTTGGATTTAAATTTTTTTCCAGAGCTGGAAAGGTAGTTTACTGTTAGAGCACTTGTCTAAGACCTGCATGCAAGGTTCAATCCCCAGTATATCTCTCTCTCTCTCTCTCTCTCTCTCTCTCTCTCTCTCTCTCTCTCTCTCTCTCTCTCTCTCACACACACACACACACACACACACACACGTTCTCATATTCTAGAAGCTCTAGCTCTTTCTGCATAAGAAAAGAGTCCTGGAGGTAATAATTCTTATTCTATTAGCCTGACAGCTGCTTTCTAGCCTTTTATTTTATATGATGCTATTTAAGGATACCTCCTTTCATGATAGATAATATCTAGGTAGTGATTTATAGCTCGATATAAATTTTTATTTATATAAATATGAAATTATATAATACGTAAACAGTACATATATTATTTTGCATATAAGCATACATGTAATATATAAACATGTATTTATATTAAAAAATTTGTATAGTTCTATTCTTCAGGGACAAAGTGTTACAAGGATGGATCAAGAAGCACAAGAATGAGAATTTCAAACTTTAATTAGTGTAATTACTTAGTAATTAAGTTGTACAAAATGCATATGGCAATTTGACAACCAAATGATTATTTCTACCTGTTGTTCAAAGAGTGTTAGCAACTAAATTTGCTTCTGAGCATTCCTCCATTTTATTTTGCTTACTAAATTGACTTCTTTGAGGGATTTAATTGCTATACATCTACACTCGGATTTTCTGCAAACATATCAAATTCTGAACTGTTATCCAAACCTTTCATGTCCTGTCTTTCCAAGTTCAAGAAGTTCTCCTTTACCTAGATCCCTTATCTCTGACTTAGGAGAGAGAAGGGTTGCTGAGACAGGAGGGTTGCAGGTTTGAGGCCATCTTGTAGTCCAGTGTACAACCTTGATTTTATTCTTTTCCCCTCTACCACTAATATTCAAGCAATTACTGTATCACTAGTTTCACTCAAAACATATTTTGACTCTACATTTTCCTCAAAATATAGTACAATTTTTTTTAATCATTGACATTCAGCCATGTCCTTACCCTGTGTGGTTATTTAGGCAATCTCCCAATGACAAACATCAGAACCCCTTTGTTATGCTCATTTCTCACCATGTTTAGCTCTCTGGGCATCATAGAGTGGTCTGACTTATAGGACATACTAGTTGCATATGTATTATTACATAGAGAGTCTTTAAGGTTATGTCTTCCTCATTTTTAAATCCTACTATAATCATCTGACTTGAATAAATGCTGGTTGATTTGAATTGATATTAATTGGAAAAAGACTCTATAATATTTGTTCAATACACACTTGTTATTGAACATATACTTTGCACAAACCACAGTCTCCTCAATGTTTTCCATTCTACATTTTATCAAATTGATTTTCAAGTAGTTTTTTATATTTTTCTCTAGAAAGCACTTGATAAGAATAATTGACATATTACTATCTTTATGGTAATTTTTTTGTGATACTGGGTATTGAACCCAGGGACATTCTACCTCTGAATTATACCCTGAATCTTACTAGTTGCTGAGGCTGTCCTCAAACTTGTGATCCTCCTCTCAGCCTCTCAGTACTGGGATTACAGATGTGCGCTGCCACACCTGGCGTATCCATGATAAGTTTTAAAGTGCATACTTTCAAATAATATAAATTGGATGTTTCTCTTCCTCACTATTCTTTCCAGAAAAAAAAAGACCTAAACCCCAAAATTGTTTGTGGCAAAGAAGAACATTGTCTTATCGTACCATTTAAATAATTTTAAACTTTATCAGATGTTTTGGGACCCCCTGCCTGTTATGTATATCCACACTAACGTAAAATGACCAGCATAATAATAATGACCATCTTACTCATGTGGTGAGTACTCAGGAAGTATTTGTTAATGGCACTGATGTACCAAATTAACATGAGGTGAGCCATAGCCTTGCAAAAACAGAAATTTTGAGAATTATTTCAGAAATTAATGTCTAATGTACATAAATCAGTAGAAATTTTATTCTTGAAAATGTTTTCTTACTTACCTCATATCATATAAAGATGAACTTAAAATGGATAAGAAGCCTAAAATGAGTCAAAATGATGAAACTTAATAAAAAACACACACAGGTAAATCTTCATGAGTTTGGATTTGGTATTGGATTCTTAAATATGACACCAAAAGGATAAGCAACAAAAGAGAAATAGATGAATTGGAATTCATCAAAATTGAAAATTTTGTGCTTGAAAAGACAGTGTCAAGACAGTGCAAAGATGGCTCACCGAATGGGAGAAAATCTTTATAGTCAGGTATCTAGTTAAGGCCCAATATGCAGAATAGAAAGAACTTTTTGGGGATTAAGCCTGTTTCTTCTACCTCTGAGCCACATCCTCCCAGCCCTCTTTTATTTTATATTTTGGAACAGGTTCTCCCTAAGGTATGGCACACTATCCTTGAACCAACAATCCTGTCTCAACCTCCCAAGTTTTGGAGTTATAGGGGTGTGCCACTATGCTGGATAAATATAAAGAACTCATTTAGCTCAACAACAACAACAAACCCTAATTTCAAAAACAGGCAAAGGATTTGAATTACATATATTTTTTTTTTGTGTGTGTGTGTGGTACTGGGGTTCCTGGAAACCCTTCTACTTCCGGGCTACACTCCCAGACCTGTTTTATCTTGAATTACACATATTCCTAGAGAAGGCATACAAATATTCAACAAACACATGCAAAGATACTTAACATCATTAGTCAATAGGATAATACAAATCAATATCACAATGACATGATACTTTACACCACTAGGATTGCCATAATAACGAAATTGAAATACAAGTGCTATAAGGATGTAGAGCAGTTGGAATCCTCATGGAATTCTGGTGGGAATGTAAAATGGTGTAGCAACAGTGGAAAACAGTGTATGACTCCTCAGTGAATTAAACATGGAGTTACCATATGACCTAGAAATTCTACCCCCAAAATGTATACCCAAAGGAATTTAAAGCAAGTATTCAAACAGATATGTGTGAATTAAAATTCATATCAGCACTATTCACCATAGCCAAAAGGTGGAAACAACCCAAATGTCCATTAGTTGATGAATGGATAAACAAATGTGGTAAATCCAGACAATGGAATATTATTTAGCCATAAAGAGTAATGGATATTCGATATAGGTTGCAATATGGATATAAATTGAAAACATTATTCCAAGCTAAAGAAGCTAGACACAAGCTACCATACTTGTATGATTCCATTTGTATGAATGTCTAGGATAGGCAAATCCATAGAGAGAAACATATTAGTGGCCCATGCAGGCTGAGGCAGGGAGGAAATGGAGAGTGTTCAATGGGTATGGGATTTTTTTTTTTTTTTTTTTGAATGATGAAGAACTTCTGGAACAAGATTGTGGTAATGGTTGTACAACATTGCAAACATATTGATGCCACTTAACTGTATACTTTACAATACTTAAGGTGGTAAATTTTATGTTGTGTGTGTGTTTTAGCACATTAAAAGTTATTCCAAAGAGTTCTGTGGAGCTTTGCTTACATAGGATGGCGATGTAACAATTAGTGGAAAGTAACAAGACAGAGAGTCAGAAGAATCTTGGGTTCTAGAGCAAACTTTTTTATTGATTTACCTTAAAGTGTTGAGACATAAATTGCACAATTTCTTTGTGTCTTGATTTTACTGGCTGCAAAATGAAGGGTTTTGGACAATATGAAATCTAAACTTCCTCTCATCTTTAAAATTCTTCCATTGAGGTTACAAATAGGGATCTTGAATACTAGATTTTATGTTTTCTCTTATTCCTGTTTCAATTGGAAGTGCGTCTATTTCCAAATGTGGTTATATTCAACACCAATAACCCATACACAAACGTATACCAGTTACATAAATCTCACAATATAATTTGTAACTAGGTAGTCATAAAGTCCCCACAGTAATCTGAAAATATATTAGTGTATTTGTAAGGCGTGTTTCCTTTTTTTTTAACCCATAGTATTTTTTGATATTTAATATGTTAGGAATGTGAACTTTTAACTTGTCAAACTATTGTAACATATTTGAAAAATTATAGTAATTTGATTAAAACGTTGCCTATAAGGCAAAAGGTTTAGTTGATAGAATCCATATGTAATTAAAATGCAGAACTAAATGTAATCAGACTCCAGTGACTAGTGCCTTCATATTGATAGTTTTACAGTGGCCTCTGGGGTTGAAAGTTTAAATATTACAGAATATAATGCCACTGCAGAAAACACCTCAAGCCGGCAGTTTAGCTGTTTTAAAGTTATCAACACAGATAATTGATGAGATGCAACTATCACATCCGAGATTTTCTTTTCAGGATATCTTCTGTTGGTAGGTGAGCTGGTGAACCACTCTCTGCAGCACTTTTGTAAAAACAGACCCAAAGGAATGTCCCTGCTATGAGCCATGCCATGGGCTTCTTTTTAAATAATAGAGTTGCTTAATTTGGGTGAATTCACTTGAATCATATGAAAGTTATAGACACAACACTATACACCAAGCCACAAAAAAGTTAAAATTTTTTCCTGAACTAAAAAAAAAAAAAATTATTTTCTCTGGACAGTTTTAAGAGTCGACATCCTGTGTTAGAATTCTCTAATCATCACCAGCACAATTTACAATCAGAACACACAGAGAGCCGGTTCAGACCAGCTCATCTGTTGATCTTGGCAGAGGCCCTTCTCTCCTGGTGCAGCTGCCCTGGAGAGCCAGGGACTCAGCAGAGGGCTGCGAGGGTGGGATGCGAGGCTCGCAAGGCGTGAGCCCACAGGCCTGCTTCATTTCAACAGTTGTGTGTCGCTTAGGAAAAAAGAAATAGCCGTTTCCATTTTATCCCCACCCTTCTTTTAACCTGAAATTAAACGAGGACCTCTCAGGAGCCTCTGCGCTCCAGGCATAAGAAATTGTAATGTCTGGCTTCCAGAAACTGTCCCGTCAAAATGTGCTTCTGATTAGGTGGCTTAATTACAGCTGTGTAAACAATGTTGATTTAGGCCTCAAGATTCCAGGGCATGTCAGCCGTTATTAGCTAACCTTGGACTGAGTCCACCATTTTAAAACTCTGTACCACTAGAGTCACCCCATTTGACAACTTTTTATTTAGGTGGAAAAGTTGCCAGAAGCAATACATTTTATGCAAAATGTTGTTCAATGCAATTTCAATTTTATCAGCACCCGTGGTCATTAGGAGATAGGTAACATTGCATTTTATCAAGAACATGGAATTTCTGTTTGTAAAAACAGTAAGTTATGAATAGTATTTTTAAAGAGTTGACTGACATATGAATTAATTTTAATTCCTTTAATTCAGTTTTATTTTAAATCCAGCATGTTGGTTTAACCACCCAATTTTATTACACCCAAATTTTCCTGACAGTTTCATTTGCTGTTAGGAAATAAAATTGCAATTTTTTTCAACATGGGAAATAATAGTTAGTTTAAAAAAATGCTATATTTGAAACTTCCCTTGCCTCAAGCTGGTTCAGATACAACCTCAGTTTACTTTTGGAAGGAAACGAATCTCATTAATAGTTTTTAATATTTTAATATAACTTAGGTATTTTTTCATAGTGAGAAAGCTTATTAGACTCGTGTATATACACCTGCAAGGAAAGTAAAAGTTGTAATAATTAGATGTTTCCAGTACCTTGGACTTTTTTTAACACAATTGTCATTGATACTATAAATGTTATAACTATATATTTTAAGTAGTTCAAATTTCCATTGCATTTTAGATATCTAAAATTCCCATGTAGACTATGAATGATTTTTTATTTGTTAATAATTTTAAAAGTAGACATTAAGAAGAAAGCAATACCCAAAAGCATGGTGGGAAGCTGAACAACAAATACAAAGGGTCATAATTCTCGTAATAGTTTTGGAAGAAACTTTTGTTTAGGAATGCAGAGTTTATGCCAAATTGAATACCCAGGAGAGAACTAAATGATTTCTTTAAAATGAAATCTTCCACACCCAAGACATTAAATCTAATGATGTGGGTGGTCAAGGCACATCTTTTTCTACTGGTCAGACTCATTGAATAACTGATTAACTCTGAACCATGTATGGGCAAGGAAGCTTTTGTCCCAGTTGAATTAAGAGTTAATACACAGGAGCTTCGCGTGGTGGTGCATGCCTGGAATCTCAGTACGTGGGATGCTGAGACAGGAGGATCACAGGTTTGAGGCAAACCTCAGAAACTTAGTGAGAACCTCAGTGACTTGGTGAGACCCTATTTCAAAACAAAAAACAAAAAAACGTTGGAGGTGTGGCTCAGAAGTAGAATGCCCCATGGGTTCAATCATCAGTACAAAAAAAAAAAAGTGTGTACATAGGCCTTGTGAGGAATGGACAGATGGGTAGATGAGTCAGTGGTACAGATTGTACATCCTGAAAGAGAATGCTGGGCAACTTACTCAGTGGAGTTTAACTTAGCAAGTCCATATAATATCAGTAACACCTAATTGTAAAGAGACACTTTGTATCTATATTTATTTAATCTCCTATTTAATTTAATCCTCATATCAATCTTGCAAGAGAAATACTATTTCTCTATATTCCAATGAAGTGATTCGTTCCAGAGAGAATATGTAATTGTCCCATGATTGTGGGGTCTAGATTGCTGTAAACTAAAGATGGAAATACTCTTTTTGGAGAAAAAGGGATTTTAGGTTATGAAATAGTAGGGAAACATTAAGAATGACCAAGTTTACATTTAGTGTGCCTTTAGGCTATTAAGAGACAAAAGCATTTAAGATTGAATAAAAGTTTTACAGTTTTCTGTGTAAAAAAAAAAATCTAATTTTTTCTTTCAATAGAAGAAGACTGTGTGTAACGGCTGACAAATTCACTAGGTCTGCGGTTAAGCCCTTTTACCTAGAACAAAAGGACCTTCCTTCTTCCCTTTTGAAGTTGCTTTTTGCACAAAGAATTGAAAGTGTACATCCTTCCATGTTAAACTGGTTTGAAGTTTGGCTGTATCGCGTTTGTTCTTAAGATTCTGTGTTAGCTGAGAAATTGTGAAGAAATAGGTGCCTTCCTTCCCAGAACTTTGGCTTAGGGCATACTTGGATAAAATCTGAATTCAGCTTATTCTTTCGGACATCCTTTTGTTCTTATCCATTTGCCTGACACCTATTGGAAAGATATTCTTCCAGAATGTAAGGGGCCCATGAAGGTTACAGGACTTATTTTTCTAGTTTCTGCCATTTTATTTCTGATGAATTCTAACAGAAAATAATGAATTTGCTTGAAAGACATGTCACATGGATTGGATACAGTATAGATTATGCTTAATTTTCCATAATAAAGTGACTGTTTTGATATATCATTTTGTTAATTCCCCCTGACTTGGCTTATGACTTAATTCTAAAATATATTTTATAACAGTGGATACTCTACATTTTTATGATTATAATTATATGTATCCTAGCTAATATTACCATTTCTTGATAATATAACCATTATATTTTTTGAGAAAAGAGAAAGACCTATGGAGTTTCAAAGAATATATCTATACCTATTTATATCTATGTATCTCTATAGATATCTTATTCATTTTTATGTAGTTTTGTAATATTTGGTGCATTAGAATGGTATTTTTCAAACATCTTTGTTCATGTACTTATATCTCTATATTTATATTTACTTATACATAAAATCCTCCAATTTTTAAAATAGCTAAGTATTTTCCTGAGCAGATTTAAAAATAAAACCAATACAGGATATTTGAAGTAAGATTGTAGAAACAATTCAGCTTTTGTAGTCACGTGTTTTTTCCTGTAATGGTACAGCTAATAAAGGATATCAGTTGTGTAGTAATGCTTTTTAGCAATGATTCAAGAGTTAAACCAGTTTTCATTTCAATACTTAGTAATACTTAGTTCATCACTTTTGGATGTCATTGTGATATTAACTGTTTTACACTTTGTTTTATTCTTATTTACATTTAAACTATAATGTACCATTGGATAGACAGGAAGTATACAAGAAACACTGATGTTGAAATACAATAGTAATAGGAACCCTAAAAAAAAAAGAATAATTATGGAAATTTACCTCAGACAATTTTCAACAGATCCACAAGTTTCACTTATCTGATCAAAATTCTTATACCAATACTTGATATTTTTAATGTCTTGAAGCCAGTGTTAAGAAGAGAAAATTGTGATAATTTTATTCAAATTGGCTGTTCATTTATTGAAAGTCAAGACCTACACTGTGTAATCTGAAAGAAATACCTGACAATTGCAGTCTGAAACTTTCTTGTAACTAGTCATTAGAAACAAAATATATAAATATCATATAAATAAGACAATTCTTCTTTAAGCATAAAATATAAGATCGATTATAGTGACCAGTTATAGCATCTGTAGGGTTACCAGTCTGTTAACTTGTTTTTAAAAAAACTTATTTTTTTTTGTTTTTACTTAAATTATTTAACTAAAAGAGCACATATGGACTTCACTGCTTTTTAACACATTTGGCTATATTGAATTCTTTTTGTTTTTAAATGTACCAAGCTATATTACCTTTGTTTGAAATATTATTTTTAATCTTGCCTAGTTGATTTTTCCCCAATTTAAAATTTCTGTTCTTCCCCCAATACTATTATATTATTATGTTATTAACTATACCATATTAAAATTAATCATCATTTGTATAACTCCTTTATAATAGAAATGCTATGTGAGTAGGAGATTGCTCTATTTCAAAATGTTCATGTAATATCTGATACAGATATATAAGGATTAATTTGCTAAAAATTCCAGTGCAAATTTCAATTTATGTGTCCAACTTAAAGTTTGTCAGCCTTACTTGGAAATTTAGATACCAAAAGCAAACTTTAAGAATATCTTTGGTCCTCTGTCACTGTGGGTGCAGAATTTCTTTATTATCAAGGTCATTGGTTACATAAGGTGTTCTGGACTGTGTCATGTCTATTGTCTCCCACTCATTTCTGAATGGAAGGAGTGGAAAAGGAAACGCTTGTGTGGGATTGTATTTGAATTGTTCAACTCATCAGGTATGGTATCTGTTTATATCTTATTCAGTGCCTAGCAGACTATACATAAATAAGTAATAATGGTGATGGTAAGGAATATACTAGTGGAACATCTATACCCCTTAAAAATGAACAAAGAATAGAAGAAATAGGTTTTAAGTTCTAAGTTCAGATGAAAAGAAGAAAGTACTTTGAGATAAGTTTTTAAGTTTAGTAGAAATCATAACTTCTGCAACAAATAGTCCTTACATGTTGACATTCCATATCCTTATGACAAAAATGATTTAGTACTATTTATCCATAACCTTAAGAATATAGATTCATTATACTTTTTATTATTGGTGCATTGTTATAATATCTTAATGAAATTCAGGGTAAAAGAGGCACACACACACACACACACACACACACACACACACACATTGAGCTCTCCCCAGTTTCCACCCCACTCCCTCTCCCTTCCCACCTTCCTGTGCTCAGAACAGTGATTTGCTTTATTATAAGAAATATAAAGAAAGATATAGAGGGTATTATAAAAATTTAGACTAAGATCAAGGCATTCTACTCTATTAATGGCAATATGGAAAAATAACTTGAGGAGAAACAAAGCCATTCAAGAGTCTGGTAGTAGAAACATCAATCACCTGAGAATAGCCCTGCACCTGGAACTTACACTGCTGAACCCAAACCAAACGTGGAAATGATGGATCCTGTGTTTAACCACTGGCTGTCTTGTCAGCTCTATTTGATGTTAGTCTTCCCTTTCCTGTTTCATGTGAAGTTTATGGTAACATAGTAATGATTTTATACTACATGTGTTTCTCTGCATTATTAATAGCTTTGACATTATTTTAATTAATGAATTTCATTTAGCAAACCTAATTGGCATGATGGCAGTTTGGCAGTTTCATCAGTTGTAGGATGAGAAGAGAAAAAAAGTTAATGTAGAAAGACCTCTTTAAATCAGTGCCAGAAACAAACTTTTTATGAATTAATAACTTATGAGGCACATATGGGGTACACCATACAAAGGATGATAAATCATGCTAGCTTTTATTTCTGAAAATTGTAAGAGTGCTATATGGTTAAAAAGACCAGACTATTGATATGAAATTATTTAACAATAATGGAATGGTAGCTGGGTGTGGTGGCGCACACTTATAATCCCAGCATTTGGGAGGCTGAGACAGGAGGATCGCAATTCGCAGACAGCCTCAGCTACTTAGCAAGGCCCTTTGCAACTCATTGAGACCCTGTTTCAAAATAAAGAATAAAAATAGGGTTAGGGGTGTAGCTTGGAGGTAGTATGCCTCTGGGTTCCGTCCCTAGACCTGCAAAAAAAAAAAAAAAAAAAAAAAAAAGCAATGGCAATGAGTTAATGCTTATTAAATGAAAAAATCCCAGCTATAAAGCATCAATATTTATTTGAGGACCATGTAGAAGAATTGACATATATTGACAGAATTGTTTCTGATGAGACTTGCTATGCATTTGGAGGCAAAAATCAATTTTTGAGTTATCACACTCTCATATTCCTATTCTAGCTCTTGGGAGGTTCCAACCTGGTCCAAGGACTCTCCCCGGTTTTCAAGAGATGATGGAAGATTTACTAAAGCTCCCTCCTTTAGTGATTCTTATTAGTTGAGGAAAAGACAGAAAAAGGGTCTAGTAGATGAAGACCAAGGCCTTCAGGCCTAGGGACAGTTGAGATTTTGCTGAGCTTGGGGTCTGGAAGTAAGGTATTGTATTTTATTCATCCTTATAGCCCTTACAATTAAACTCTGCCTGACTCATTATTAAGTGCCCAACAGAAAAAGTTTGTATAATCAATCAATGAATTCTGCTTTCTTTTGAAGAGTTCTAAAATCTTTTAGAGCTCTTTCTTTCCCCATGTATTATGCAAGAAAGATACTTGTATCTGCACATGGATTGAATACAAAGAGGCATAATGAAGAGTTGCTGATTTGATGGAATTTATAATCTGGTTGGTGAGTCAGGACAGACTCATACAATGCAGTTTAGTAATAAATACTCATGGGTTTTAAAGGATAGATTGTTTGGACTGGGGTGACTAAGTCACATTTTCGAGAAGTCTTTGAGTTTGATTTTGAAGGAATGATAGATTTAGAACAAGAAATTCCAGGCACAGAGAACGCTGTGAACAGAAATAGGATGCCACCGGCCCCTAAGAAGGTAAAACTATGACTTGCTTTTTTCCCCCCACTGTTGACATTTTTACTTTGCTGTTCTAAATATACTCACATATATGCCATCATAACTTTATTATGTAACAAAGGTGTTATTTGTTAAATTCAAGAAAGTTGGACAGTTTCCCCAGCATCCCCTACTTAGTAAGCCAGCGAGCTGGGGCTGCTGGTGAGTCACTGTGGCCACCACTCCTCTTCTTTTGGCCTAAGGCATTATACGTTTCTATTGGAGCCTTCTGTGATCAAGGGAATGATACCTTCTGGGCAAAGACATGCATAAAAGACAGAACCAAGCCTGTTGATATTTATGGTTCTCAAAGCAGGGGGCTGGTGAAGAGCAAGAGAGGAGGAGGATTAGCTAACATTTGTCTGGTGCTTTCCATGTATGAGGCAATATTGTCTGGCCTTACTGAGTAACTTATTCAGTACCAGCATCTCTGTAAGGACACATTACTCTTAGATGCTATAATTATTCCGATATTATATTGCTTGTTAGGTGATAAAGCAAGGATTCAAAAGTTGGTCCAGCTCAAGAGCTCACTCATCATGGCTTGGCCCCCGGGCTCTGGAGTGCTGTTCTTCAAACCCTGGTTTCACCCTGGCTAACTGTGATCCTGGATGCTTGGACAGTCTCTTCAAGGATGCTTCAGTTCCCTCACATGTAGTAATGAGGGTAATAATAGCTCCTTTGTCTGGGCTTATATGAAAATTAAATGAAAGGATGTCTGTAAAGTCCCTGGTATTATTATTAATGCCACTTCCATTACGTTCTACTCAGTTGAGGATAGAAATATAATGTGTACTTGTTCTCAAAGTAGGAACTACTAAGACTTCAAAGTAACTTCTCTCTTCTAGGCAGAGCATAGAGTTGTATTAGAATTCCTACAGGTAAGAATTAGAATGCTTTCTGATTGGCATTTTTGTATTTTGACCAAAATACATGTTACTTAGTTAGTTTTCAAGATGTGTTGTTAAATGCCTGGCTTATTGGTAGCAGGGGAAGGTACTATTTTTTATATATTAATATTTATTTCTGAATGCAGGTTTTACTTTAGATTGTACAATTAACATCTTAATCTGCCTCAATTTTATTGCCTCAAAATCCAATATAATAAAACTATATTCATTTAAACATTGAAAAATATTATCTTAACAAATAAAATTACTTTGGTATTTGGGAGAGAATACAAATTGCTATAACATGAATTTGAATAATGGAACAACCAGTAAATAATATGTAATATTACCATTGTTATAAATCACTTATACATAGAAAATGATAGTTATGCATATATTATAGAAGTTGTATTTAAACATTTATATCCATTAAAATTTTGTAGGGTGTTTATAAAATATTTTGGATATAAGTTTATGTTTATCATGACATCATTTAATAGACTTTAAAAATACTTATTCTGAACATATTCACTTTATTATTTTTTCTTTTTTTCAATTTTTTTATTGGTGCACTGTATTCATACATCATAGTGGGATAAAAAAACTTTTGTAGACATACATGCACACATCGCCCAGTTAGCCCCTACCCAATCCCCACCCCGTTCCCTCCCCATCCCTCCTTCCCATGCTTGGCTTAGTGGTTGACATCTAGTATTATAGCAATTTATCCAGAATTAATAATGATAATCTCACAGAACAGTTTCATTTGTCTGCTACCAAGCTTTTGATGACTTAAAGATAATATTTAAATATTTCTTTTTGCTTTCTTTCTTACCAGAGAATTTTTTTCTTTCTTTTTTTTTTTGGTGAAACTATCATACATTTATTTATTTATTTTTCAGAAAAAAATCTATCCTAATATCAATATGGACTCTAGATACCCAAAACGATCTCGAAAAAGAACAAAGCTAGAAGATGTATATTTTCTGATTTCAAACCTTATAAAGCTACAATAATTGAAACAGTGTAGTACTGTTATAAAGGCAGGTATATAAACCATTAGAATTAAATAAAAGCCTAGAGATAAATTCTTCCATATATTGTCAAGTTATTTTTGACAAGGTTTTCGTGAACATTTGGTGGAAGAAATAATAATATTTTAACTAAATATTGTTGAAAAATAATAATTACATGAAAAAGAATAAAATTGGACCCTTACCTAATACCATATACAAATATTAACTCAAAATAGATAAAAGACCTAAATATAAATCTTATGACTATAAACTTTTAGAAGAAAATCTGGGTCATAAAACCTCACAACATTGCTGCCGGGCGTGGTGGTGCACGCTTGTAATCCCCGCGCTTGGGAGGCGGAGACAGGAGGATCGTGCAGGTTCGAAGCCAGCCGTGCTGGCGTAAGAGACCCTGTTTCAAAAATATAAAATAGGTCTGGGAGTGTAGCCCGGAGGAAGGAGGGCTTCCAGGAACCCCAGTACCACCAAAAAACAAAAACAAAAACAAAAACAAAACCTCACAACATTGAAATTGGCAATGATTTCTTGGATATGATTTCAATGGCACAGGCAACAGAAGGGTAAACAAACTCCCTAAAAAAAAATATATATATATATATATATTGTAAGCCAGGCGTGGTAGCGCACGCTTGTAATCCCTGCACTTGGGAGGCAGAGACAGGAGGATCGCGCAGGTTCGAAGCCAGCCATGCACGCTGGCTTAGGAGACCCTGTTTCCAAATAAAAATGTAAAAATAGGTCTGGGAGTGTAGCCCGGAGGTAGAAGGGCTTCCAGGAACCCCAGTACCACACACACACACACACACACACACACACACACACACACATATATATATATATATATATATATATATATATATATATATATATATATTATCCAAAGACAATGTAAACAGAGTTAAAAGTTACTGATAGAATGGGATAAAATATTTCCAAATGCTATATCTGAAGGTATACCAATATTCCAACTAGAAATCCTAAAAATTAGCAACAATAAAAGCAAACAATACAATTTAGAAATAGGTAAAAGACTAACATAAATAATGAATCTCCAAAGATAACCAATCTTAGTTGTCTGTTGGATGGAAAATCTTTTTTCTCTGGTTCTGGTGTGTGTTACCTATTTCTTCTTTGTAGTTAATCTCTTTGAGTATTTTCTCTAGCACTGGTTTTGAAGACATAAATTCCTTAAGTTTCTGACATATTCACTTTATAATGAAAGTAAAATAGTCATTAAATAGAAATTAAGGGAATAAAGGGTTAGTTCACTTTAAGATTTAACAAGACATCAAAAATATTTTTCTCTATTTAGTTGGTAACATTTTAAGGGCCAAATATATAGCTTCACTAGAAATGATGTTCACTAACAAAGTTTTTTTTGTGTGTGTGATACCAGGAATGGAACCCAGGGGCATTGTACCTCCAAGCTATACCCCAGCCTTATTTTTTAGTCTTGTTATTTTTTGAAACAGGGTCTCACTGAGTTGCAAAGTATCTCACTAAGTAGCTGAAGCTGTTCATGAACCGTGAACCTCTGGTCTCTGACTCCTGAATGCTGAGATTACAAGCGTGCGCCACCATGCCTGGCCTTACTAACAAAGTTTTTAAAAAATTAGTTTGGTTCAGAGAATCTTCAGAGCTTTGCTGAATACTTAAATTATTTGAAATAGTCTGAAGTAGAGCTTTCTAGATGCTCTGAGCCCCAAATTATAAGGGCAATAACTGTAACTTATTTCTCCTTATGTTGACAATTGATGTAGTAGGGTTTATAGAGTGCCCCAGAGAGTTTGTCTATCCAGAACCTCAGAATAAGACCTTATTTGGAAACAGGGTCTTTGCTGATGAAATTAAATTAAAATGAATCCATACCGGATTAGGGTGGGCCCTAAATCCAGGGACTGTTATCCTTACAAGGAGGAATGCATAAAAACACAGAGAGGGAAGATGGCCATGTGAAAACAGAAGGAAGAAGTACCTAATTATTTTCCTTAAGTGTTTAGAGTTCTACCATGTGCTATATATTTTGCCAAATGTTGAGGATATAGTAATAAAAAGAACTACCACCACTACCATTTATTGAATATATACATATATACATATAAATTTATTTAATCCTCATTAATATTCAGGTATGAAGTTATTTCCTCTGTTCCGGTGAAATAACTATCTGGGATTTGAACTAGGCATTTTAAACCCAGAATCCTTATTCCTCCTGCTCAGTGTTTTTTTTTTTTTTTTTTTTTGTTTGTTTATTACTTTATTAGGAATTTGCTTAGAAAATTTTCTTTTTATTTATTTATTTATTTATTTATTTTTTAAATTTTATTTTATTGGTGCACTGTATTCATACATCATAGTGGGATACAAACTTTTGTAGACATACACGCACATATCGCCCAGTCAGCCCCCACCCGATCCCCACCCCATTCTCTCCCCATCCCTCCTTCCCATGCTTGGCTTAGTGGTTGACATCTAGTATTATAGCAATTTATCCAAAATTAAAAACGATAATCTCACATAACAGTTTCATTTGTCTGATACCAAGCGTTTGATGATTTAAAGATAGCATTTCAATATTTCTTTTTGCTTTCTTTCTTACTAGAGCATATTTTTTTCTGTTTTTTTAGGTGAAACTATCATATATTTATATATTTATTTTTCAGAAAAAAATCTATCCTAATATGGAGTATGAATTCTAGATACCCAAAACGATCTTGAAAAAGAACAAAGCTAGCAGATATATATTTTCTGATTTCAAACCATATAAAGCTACAATAATTGAAACAGTGTAGTACTGTTCTAAAGGCAGATATATAGACCATTGGAGTTAAATACAAGCCTAGAGCTAAATTCTTCCCTATATTGTCAAGTTATTTTTGACAAGGTTTCCACGAACATTTGGTGGTGGAAATAATAATCTTTTAACTAAATATTGTTGAAAAATAATAATTACATGGAAAAGAATAAAATTGGACCTTTACCTAATCCCACATACAAGTATTAACTCAAAATAGATAAAAGACCTAAATATAAATCTTAAGACTATAAACTTTTAGGAGAAAATCTGGGTCATAGAACCTCACAACACTGAAATTGGCAGTGATTTCTTGGTTATGATTTCAATGGCACAGGCAACAGAAGAATATACAAACTCCCTAAAAAATAAGAGAAAATATTGTATATCCAAAGACAATGTAAACAGAGTTAAAAGTTACTAATAGAATTGGATAAAATATTTCCAAATGCTATATCTGAAGGTATATTAATATTCCAACTAGAAATCCTAAAAATTAACAACAATAAAGGCAAACAATACAACTTAGAGATAGGTAAAAGACTAACATAAATAATGAATCTCCACAGATAACCAATCTTAGTTGTCTGTTGGATGGAAACTCTTGTTTCTCTGGTTCTGGTGAGTGTTACCTATTTCTTCTTTGTAGTTAATCTCTTTGAGTATTTTCTCTAGTGCTGGTTTTGAAGACATAAATTCCTTCAGTTTCTGTTTGTCATGGAAGCTTCTTATTTCTCCATCTAATTTGATAGAAAGTTTTGCTGGATAGGAAATTTTTGGCTGGAAGTTGTTTTCTTTCAGAGTTTGGAATATGTTACTCCAAGCCCTTCTGGCTCTCATGACTTGGTTTGGGAAGTCTGGAGTGATTCTAATTGGTTTGCCTCTGAATGTCAGTTGGCCCTTTGTTTTTGTTGCCTTTAAGATTCTCTGCTTGGCTTCCACATTGGTCATTTTGACAATTATATGGCGTGGGGATCCTCTTCTCGGATCCTGTCTAAAGGGAGTTCTATAAGTTTCCTGGATCTGTGTATCAACCTCTTGCTCTATATTTGGAAAATTTTCTGCTATTACTTTCTTGAAGAGATTGTTGATCCCTTTGGTATCACTTTCTTTTCCCTCCTCTATTCCAATTATTCTTAGGTTAGCTCTCTTAAGATGGGCCCATATTTCTTCAATGTCAGATTCCTGCTGTTGGATATTTTTTTCTAGATTAGAAACTATGCATTCATTTTTGGATTGCTCATCTTCTAAGAGCGAGATTCTGTTCTCCATGTGGTCTAATCGGTTGTTTGTGCTTTGAATTGAGGCCTTTACTTCATTAATTGCATCCTTTATCTCTTTTTGGCTCTCTCTGAGTTCTTTTCGAAGCACCTCTATTATTTCTACAGTTATTTTCCTGATTTGATCTTCTAGAAATCTCTGATTTTCTGTTTTATCAGGTTCTGATGTTGTGGGGTTGTGCACATTCATTACTCCAGTGTTATTCCTCTTTCCCATGATTTTGGAGGTTTGTGCCTTCTCTGGGTTCTTCCCTTGGGTCACTATGGCTTCACTTAAGGTGCTCTGGATCTCGAGTCTGTATTATCTCAGACCCCACTACTCCTTTACTGGGTTGTATCACAGAGTCTCCGACCCAGGGAGTCGATAGAGGCTGCTTTAAACTATGGGGGGTGCCAGGTTGCACTTTCTCCTATGGTGTGATATCTCTGCCACCACCACTCCCTCACTGGGTCAAGTCCCAGGAGGCACAATACTGGGATTTCTCCTCTGTGGCCCGCAATTTGACTCACTGTTCTTGAGTACGCAGATGTAGCTGTACTGGACTGGTGAATTCACTGCTGCTGCCGCCACCAGTGGCAATATGGCGCCTCTGCCACGCCCTCGGCCATGAGGCTGGCGTATTTTTTCTTCTCTGGTTTTGATTTCCACTCTGAATCCCTGCAGCGTGTGCTGAGCTCAGCCACTGTGAGCTTTAAATGCTGTCTGCGCCGAAAGATCCCGCCTGGCTGTTCCGCAGCGGCTCACCTGGCTTGCTGTAGCCGTCCGTTGAGTTCGCCGCTGCCGCCGGCAGTATGGCGCTGCTGCCGCGTCCTCGGGCGCGTGTGTCTCCTCTGTGGCCCTGAGCTCTGTTCTCAGTCCGCTTTCTCTCTGGAGCCTGGTGGTTTTTTTTTGTTTTTCTGGTGATGGTGTTTTCTGGCTATGAAAGGCGCTCTTTTTGTGGTAATGGAGATTGGTTGTTAGCGGGACTCTTAAGCCCCGCTTTTCTCGGTCGCCATCTTCCCGGCCTGCTCAGTGTTTTTTGAGCCCTTTTTAATTTTTGTTTTATTTATTTTGAAACAGGGTCTCACTAAGTTGCTGAGGCTGGGCTTCAACCTGCAAGCCTCCTGTCTCAGCCTCCCAAGTACTGGGATTATAGACATATACCACCAAACCTTGATCCTCCCTCCCTTCAACGTTTTTAATTAATTGTGGTAAGATACACATAATGAAATTTACCATCTTAACTATTTTAAGTGTAAAGCAACGTGATGTTATACACATTCATAATGTTGTTCAACCCTCACCAACATGCATCTCCTTTTACAAACCTGAAACTTTATATCCATTAAACAATAACTCCCCATTCCCCTCTCCTCTTCTCCTCCAGCCTCTGGCCACTATTTTGTGTCTCTATGCTTTTGACTACTCTAACTACCTCATATAAGTGAATCACACAGACTTTGTGTGTGTGTGTGTGTGACTGTCTTATTTCACTTAGCATAGTGGCCTCAAAGTTCATATATACCATAGCATATGTTAGAATTTCCTTCCTTTTTAATACCATATAATATTCCATTGTATTTATATACCACATTTTTAAAGCATTCATTTATCAGTGGACTTTGTTGCATTTTTGTGTTAGCTATTGTTAATAATACTGCTAATTAGTTAATATGAGTGTATAAGTATTTCTTCAAAATCCTGCTTTCAGTTGTTTTGGATATATGCTCAGAAGGAATTGCAGGGTCCCGTGGCTATCCCCCAAGTTAAAGAAAGAACCATATGACACACATGCATACAGCACTTGGTGGTTCCTCACCCTCTTCCCACCGCCTCTTCCCCATACAAAATTTTGAGAGTGACATTAGAGTTTTCACATATGTACAGAGAGCCGATGGTAGTAATTCTTTCATTGATCCTCACTCTATCCCATCCCTTCCCCTTAGACCACCTTCCTGGCTCCACTGAGGCTTCTCTCCTTCATTATCTGGAGTTCCTCTGCTATCCATCTACTCCCTAGTGTCTGCTTATTAGAGAAAATATATGACCCTTTACTTTCTATGACTGGCTAATCTCATTTAATGTGATGTTCTCCAGTTCCTTCCATTTTCATACAAATGATGTAATTTTGTTCTTTATTCCTGAGTAGAATTCCATTATGGAGGTATCCCATAATTTTGTAGTTCATTCATCTGTTGATGGACACCTATATTGGTTCCATAATTTGGTTATCATGAATTGTGCTGCTATGGACATGGATATGGATAGGCATATATTACTGTAGTTCTCTGAGTTCAGCCCCCTTGGAAAGATACCCAGGAGTGATATAGACATATCAAATGGAGGATCCATCCTAATTTTTTTGAGGAATCTCCACACTGATCTCCATGGGAGCTGAACTAATTTGCACTCCCATGACTTCTTGATGATTGCCATTCGGATTGGGGTTAGATGGAATCTCAGTATAGTTTTGATTTGCATCTCTCTGATTCCTAATGATTTAGAACATTTTGACATTTTGATGTTCTTTTTGCTATTTGTATTTCTTCTTTTGTGAAGTATCTATTTAGTTCAATTGCTCATTTCTTGATTGGATGATTCGGGTTTTTTTTTTAGTGTAAAGTCTCTTAAGTTCTTTATATAATCTAGAGATTAATCCTCTATCAGAGTAATAACTGGCAAAGATCTCCCTTTTTGTAGGCTTTCTCTGTAGACTCTTGATGGTTTCCTACTTTTTTTTTCCTTCTGGTACTAGGGATTGGCCTCAGAGGAATTCTACCTCTGAGCTATGTCCCCAGCCCTACTTATTTACTCATTCATTCATTCATTCATTCATTTTGTTTTTGAAACAGAGTCTCACTAGGCTGCTGAGGCTGGCCTTGAGCCTTCAGTCCTCCTATCTTGTCTTCCCAAGTCCTGGGATTACAAGCATACACCACAATACCCCGCTCTGCAATTCCATTTCTGAGCATATATCCAGGATAATTGAAATCAGGGTCTTAAAAAGATATTCATACATCATGTTAATTAATTAGCAGAATTACATCACAGCATTTGTACATTTCCACCAATAGTGCACAAGGATTCCAATAGCTCCACATTCTTGCCAACATTTGTGATATTCTGTTTCTTTGATAGTAGCCTAATGGGAGGGATACAGTATCTTATTGTAATTTTGATGTAGATTTCCCTTATGATTAGTGATTTTGATAATCTTTCATGGGTTTACTGGCCATTTGTATATCTTCTCATAATCAAGTATTATTATTTATTTTTATTTTTTATTTTTTTTTTGGTGGTACTGGGATTCCTGGAAACCCTTCTACCTCCAGGCTACACTCCCGGACCTATTTTTTATACTTTTTTAAATTTGGAAACAGGGTCTCTTGAGTCAGCACGGTTGGCTTCGAACCTGCGCGATCCTCCTATCTCCGCCTCCCAAGCGCGGGGATTACAAGTGTGCGACGCCACGCCTGGCTCAAGTATTATTTTTAATTGAGCTTTTTGTTGCTATTAAGTTTTAGGAGTTCTGAATATTAATCTATTCTAAATATTAATCTGGATATATTCTGAATATTAATCTGTTACCAGATAAATGATTTGCGAATATTGTTCCTATTCTGTGGGTTATTTTTACTCTGTTGTTAGTGTCTTTTGATGCATAATATTTTTAGTTTTCATAAAGTCCTATTCATCTGTTTTTTTCTTGTCTTGTCTAGGCCTTTAGTATCACATCCAAAAAATCTTTGCCAAATCCACTGTCATAAAGCTTTAGCCCTTATAAAACTTTTGTAGTTTTTGTTTTACAGTTAGGTCTTTGATACATTTTGATAGTATTTGGTAAGGGTCTAATTTCATTCTTTTGCACTGAATATCCAACTTTCCCAGCACTAGTTGAAAAGACTGCCCATTGCCTGTTGCCTATTGCTCACTGATGACCTTGATGCTTTTGTCAAAAATCACTGGTATTGGAATCTTAAATTATGTAGAAAACAAATATAGGGTTACATACCAACGTTATAATACCAATTTTGGTACTAATAATTGTTTTTAAGTGTATTAGTCTCTTAAAGAATGCAGTTATCAGCTATTGTTAGCATAACAGGTTTCATAATTGCCCATTGCGTGCCTTTATTGGAATCTTTGTTTCTTCCTTCAGCTTCTTCTAGTTACTGCTTAGTGTCCTTAAATTTCACTCTCCAGGGTTCCCTGAAGTAGTTCTTGCAGGGCAGGTCTTGTGGCAAAAACTCCGTCAGCTTCTGCTTATCCAAGAATACCTTAATTTATCCCACAGTTTTGAAGGACAGTTTTTCCAGATCTAGGATTCTCAGTTAACAGGTTTTTGGTGTTTGTTTGTTTTTGGTTTTTTCTTTTCTTTCTTTTGGACAGTGAACTTACTGGCTCTCTGCCTCTGGCCTCCAAAGTTTCTGACTTCTCTTTGATCTTTTTTCTTTCTGTTCTTGGGGATCAATGATTTCTATTGTTCTGTTATCATGTTCACTGATTTGTTCTTCTTCCTGCTCTGTAGTAAGTTTTTTATTTTAGTTACTGTACTTTTCAGCTCTATATTTTCTTTTTCATTTTTTTGGTTTTCTATCTCTTTATTGATGTTTTCATTTTGTTCAGAGATTATTTTCTTGAGTTTCTTCACATCTTCTTTTAGTTCTGAGAGCATGTTTAAGACAGCTATTTTATAAAGCCTTTGTCTTAATAGACCTGCCATCAAGTCTTTTAAAGGATAGTTTCTGTCGAGATTTTTTTTTTCTCTTGAATGGTTCATACATTCCTATTTCTTGGTATGACTTGTGATTTTTGTTCTTGAAAACATGACATTTGAATTTAGGTATGTGGGAAGTCTGGAAAGCAGATTTCTACCCCACTTCACCGAGGTCTGCTGGTTTTTAATTTTTATTTATTTTTTTGCTATTTTTTATGGAGTAGGGATTGATTCTAAAGGCTCTCTCCACTGATCGACATTCCCAGCCCTTTTTATTTTTTTATTTTTATTTTTTTTATTTATTTATTTGTGGGACTGGGGTTCCTGGAAGCCCTTCTACCTCCAGGCTACACTCCCAGACCTATTTTTTCATTTTTATTTGGAAACAGGGTCTCCTAAGCCAGCATGAGTGGCTGGCTTCAAACCTGCGCGATCCTCCTGTCTCTGCCTCCCAAGTGCGGGGATTACAAGCATGAACCACCATGCCCCGCTTTTTTTTGATTTTTAAACAGGGTCTCCCCAAGTTGCTGGGGCTAACCTTGAATTTTCAATTCTCCTGTCTCAGCCTACCGGGTATTGGGATTATAGGTGTGCGCCACTGCACTGGGTTTGCCTTTTTTTTTTTTTTTTTCTCTTTAGTTTTAGTTGTCTATGCCAAGGATCACCCTAAATTGTAAGTTTATAGTCTTCTCAAGTCTATTCTGGCTTGTACCTATCCCTGAGCTTGTATGATCACATATATGATCACATTTGAATGTCCTAGACCTTAATGTCTGGGCCCCAAAAGTAGAACAAGAGAATAATGGAGCAGGGCCCGGGAGCGTTACAAACTTTAAATCTCCTGGTGTCACTTTAGCAGAGTGGGAGGGGCTTGTGGAAGGGCAGCAACTATGGTCACCTGCCTTTTTGTCTGTACTTCTGTGAACAGAGCAGCTGAACACAGATCCTGCTGTTTGAAGGGCGGGGTCCTTTTTGCTTACTCTGGCTCTGCAAACAGTGCAAGCTACTTTGGGGGGACTGTGCACAGGAGTCTGTCATGGGTCTGGGGTGACAAATAGGTAGCTACTACTGTACTGAGAGTTGAAATTAACCCCAAATTATTGTTAAATCTCTTCCCTGGAATTCTAAAACTTTTGATAGACTACAAAGGTCAAAAGCAGTCAGATTCCGCTGGTGCAGTTGCTGTCTAGGTGGCTCCTAGTACCTTCTACTCTTCCATTTTTTTCATACCCTTTTTTCTTGAGTCCTTATTCTTTTTATTTATTTTATTTATTTTTTTGTGTGTGGTGCTGGGGATTTGAACCCCAGGGGCAATCTACCTCCAAGCTATACTCCCAGCCGATTTTTTTAATTCTTTATTTTGAAACAAGTTCTCACTAAGTTGCGGAGGGCCTCACTAAGTAGTCGAGGCTGGCTGTGAACCTGTGATCCTCCTGTCTCAGCCTCCGAAGTACTGGGATTGCAAGTGTGCACCACCACGCCTGGCTTGAGTCCTTATTCTTAAGCACTGTATATATCATGTCACCAGTAAGATGAGATTACCTGGTTTCCCTCAGGGTCCTGAGAGATATATGCCTTTACAAATATATATATATATATATTATATATATATAATATATATATATATATGAACTTATAGTTATTCTAAGCTAGTAATTGCTAAACTTACTATAGAACATGTAAGAAGAGAGAACTATCTGTGTAAGGATAATAAAAGTCAACTTGGAGATGGATTAGATTCTGGATAGAAAGATGTTTGAATTTGGCTGCGCTTAATGAAAAAGAAGAGATGCAGGGTAGTTTCTTAATTGCTGATTCACTGGAGTGCCTCCTTCCTTGAGCTTCTGGTGTTCTGTGTGTTCAGTGTGACAAGTTTGCATTTTATTTAGAGAATGATTTTGTTCAGTCCAAAGGCATGTCAAGTGAGAGTCAGAGTCTGCTTAGCCTGGTGTGAAGTAGCAGTGGTGGAGCTCTGCTGGGTTGACTCTTGGTGGTAGAGGCCAGAATTCCCCATTCTGCAGTTAGACTTGCAGGTGTGATTATGGATAATATACTTAGGATTGAAATCATAAACCTGCTTAATCACTCTAAAGATCTGCATTTGAATACCAATAATAAGGAACCCTATTTTAAGGTATCTTTTATTTGTATCCCTTTTGTGATTTATCTTTACAAATGTAGTAGATTTCTAAAAACAGTACAGTTCATGTTACTTTTCTTTTTCTTTGTGTAATAACTTTTTTCACAATTTCCAGATTTTTGGAGTACAAACAAATGAAAATAGATTATTTGCTTAGATATGAATATATTGAGAGGTAGAGAAAATGGGCAAACTACTTACCATTTTTTAAAATAAGTATAAAAATTTTACTTCTTAGCTTGACATATTTTCAAGTGCAGTGTATTTCATGAAGGCTGAATAAGTAGCATGACAAAAATTTACAGAAAAATTGTTGAGCTTGTCAGAAAGTACATTTTTACAGGCAAAGGTTGAATTCCATATTCTTGAATTGTGCCTAGTCCTTTTTACCTTACTTGTCAAATGCTTTTTTTATATACAAGGTAATATTGATATAATACTGTGATCGATGACGAGGTAGACTAACTATAAATTGGTTGTTAGTCAATGTTAAATTTTGTTAATCTAAAAACCAAGTTGTCCTCTGAGTAGGGTCTAAAGAATTGACTTGAAACTTTAGCGGCCTAATTTTGAGCAACTTAACATATCATTATAATATTTCCTAAATTCCTGTCCAATTCAATACATGGGATGACTAAATTGTAGTCATCCTCGTTCTGAGCACACAGGCAAGAAGAAAAGTAGTTAAACATCTTGCTGTGTGTGAGCAGTTCGAGGGCAGGCAGGCACCATGCACCTTGACCACCTATTATGAAGCTTTTTGCTGCTGTGTCAAGTGAAAGCGAGTTAATTGGGTGAAGCTGTGGAGCATGTTAGGGGCCTGGTAAAGGGTTGCTGTCTGACAGCTGAATGTCAGCAAAAGCCAGTCAAGTGTAGCTGAGAGACAGAGACCTGTCACAAAGTTCCCGCTGACTGGAACACAGTTAGGAAGCTGAAATATGGTTCCGTCTCACTTTCTCCCTCATTGAATCCAAGCACCTTAAAAGATTTTACACTGTATATGTCAACTCGTGTTCTCTAAGCTGTTTCCCCCCTAACTGTCCTGCATTCAAATGATTGAACAGAAGATGCTAATGTTTAGCAAAGTGAATGTAAATTCCCTCTTTTCCCCTTTTCTGCCCAAGCAGATAGACATTCAACTCAAAGGAAACTTTGAAGGTTTACATCAAACAATTAGATTGCCTCCAAATTTAGCTTAGAATAGAATCTTTTTCCTCAAGAGAGTATGAAAATTGACAATTAAAGCAGTAAAATAAGCAGTACATTTTCCTCTGATAGAGAAAATCTTGCTTTAGGGAGTCAGAGTTCCTGGCTGGATGTCTTGAAGAAGGACACTTGCCAAGATAATTTTCCTCTTGTCTTTTGTCACAGGGTTCTTTCCTTCTTTTTCTTGGTGGCCTACGTTGTAAACATGCTATGCTGATAATGACCAGAAAGTCAAGAAAGCTAAACATACAAAGGAATACTGAATTCCCTTTAGATAATTAAAAAGAAGGAATTAAAGAAAGTTTAAGTTAAGGAAAATGACATTAAACTCTGAAATAATATTTTCAGAAAGAGAAATGTTTAATAACCACACATCCTGTGTTTGTTAGCTTTCTTTAGAATATGGATTCGATGTCTTTGTATTCATTCATTCACTCATCCATCATCCACTCAACAATAGGCAGGCATGTAGATTGTCACTGTGCAGGCCGCTGACAGCACAGAAACCAAGAAACAAAATAGTCTGTGTCTTCAAAAAATGAACATTTTAAGCCAGCACTGTACATTAAAACCTAACTGTGATGATGCACATGTGGTTTCTGAGCACTTGGAATGGTGCTAGTGTGACTTAGAAACTGAACTTTTATTTTAAATTTAATTTTAAGTGAAATTTTAACCAATTTAAAATTACTAGCTGCATGTGGCTATCATATTGAATAATCAGAGCAAACAGAGAATGGTAATACTAGGCTACTGTAAGTGTGAGCGAGGTGTTAGGATAACAGAGGAGGAGCATCTAACTCGTAACATTAGGTGATTGATGGCAGGGAAAGTTCGGGGGAAACCTGAATCTTGCAAAATAGGGATTAACCTAGTAAGTCTCCTTCTAAACAGAACAATAAGCAAAAGGGCCTTTAGAATAGGAGAAAGCAGGGAATGTTTCAGAAATAGCACTCTGATTAGTACCAGAGAACAAAAGTGTATTATGGGGAGTTTGTTGGAGTGGTGTGCAGAACAAGCACTCCTAGGGGTCATAGAACAGAAGTTCTCGCAGGCTCAAATAAGATACTCAAATCACATAGTTACTGAATGAATTAAAACATAGAGTGAAGAGCAAGAAGAGACAAGATAAGGAGCAAAGAGGAGTTAAGGACAATAGTACCCGACCTTTTGGTTATGCACTCAGCATTCCTATGACCTGTCTCTCTCTGAGGCATCGACTTTTTCCACTCTTTGTAGGGTTTGAAGGACGAGAGTTGAGGTTTGAAAAGAGGGCTTGGGAACGAGAAGGTACCTGAGGCCACTTGCACATACTTATATTTTAGAATAGATGATGGGGCAAATATACCTGGCTAATAATCATTGTTTGCCACCTAGGCTGCTAAAGAGCCCTGAGTCCTATCTGCAGTTCTAGGACCTATTTAAAAATGACATTAGCCTAGAGGTGGCACATCTCCACCTTAATGATATGGTCTCTCCATTCCTTTTTATCTATAAAATAACATATCTTTTAGGTACTAATGTTCTATTCTTAACATATAGATTCTGTTCATGTCTTGCAAACTACTTGCTGATGGATGATCTTTGCTTAATACTCACTCTTAGCTCACGAATCCTATTTTTTTCTTGTCTTCTGTAGAAAATTTTAGTATTCCAAATAATAAGCAAGTATACAATAAAGAAGGCCTGGAGTAGGAAATAGAAAACTGAAAGAATGACTTCTTTACAAAAATTTAAAGTTAATCTAGGCTGGAGAAAGTGAAGACACACTTAAATAGCTGATTTAAAAAATTAGTAAAGAGATTTGAAATATATATCAAAAGTATTGTCCAGTGAACATTCTATTCTGAGCCCAAACTACATTTCACAGAGTTCTAGGCCATTATGAAACACCAGTGTGCAGTCTTAGGGAGGAGTACATTTGAATGATGTTGGTGATTGGTGGAGAAGAACTAGTGCACAGGAGAGAACTGCCTTGTGACTTTCTTCCCATACAGGCCTAGCGTCTGACATCTGGACTCTTAGGAAAAGGGCCTACAAGCAGAAATGGAAAGAAATATTTTGTGTTGGACTCATCTAGATGCTGGGTTCCAGCCAGAGTTGCCACCATTTTCAAGTTAAAGGATGGGTGTATGGTCCATCCCGTGTGCAGAAATCAGGCACGTAGCTTAGTGATTCCTCTAGTACCTTGATGACAGGAAGGATTGTAGACACCTACCAACTCTTGACAGGGACTCTACAGGGGCAGGGGAGGTCTTCTGTGAGCAGAACAGGAAAGAGCCAAGGAAAATTAACTTGTTGCTAGGACCTTGTTTGTATCCACAGAATGATGATGCTGGGAAATTCCAGTGTTATTGTGCATCAAAGTTTATATCATAAAAAGAGGAATTGTATGAGATTACATAGTAACATGAGATTTTAAAGTCATCTTAGCACTTATAATTCAAGGCTAGCTGGCTGAGAATACAGATTAGTTAAGGACTAGTAACTAATCCTAGAACAGAGAATTTTGTATGTTCAATTCACTGCTCTACCCCAGCACCTACAGTAGTAGATACTTGATATATTCTGCACTGCAAAGGAAACAAAATAATAATGAGAAACTCCAAAGACTGTAACTAAATATTGGCAAATAATTTATCAAAAGGGCCTCATATAAAAATATGTAAGGAACTCAAACAATTCATTAATAAATAAACAGCCCTATTTAAAAATGGACAGTGGACCTGGACAGATGTTTCTTTAAAAAAAGACATTTAAAAGGCCAACAGATATATGAAAGAATGCCTGGCATCACTAATTATTGGGGAAATACAAATTAAAATTATGATGAGATATCATCTCATACCTATGAGAATGACTTTTATAAAAAAAGATAAAAGATAACAAGTGTTGGCAAGGATGTGAGAACAAGGGAAGCCGTGTACACTCACTGTTGGTGGGATTGCAAATTAGAACAGCCATTTTAGAAAATGTATGGAGGGTCTGCAGAATACTAAAAGAATGACCATGTAATTCAGCAATCCCATTTATGGGTATTTAACCACAAACCTTGAAATCAATATGTCAAAGACATGTTTGTCCCCCATGCTCATCGCAGTATTATTCACAGTTGTGAAGATGTGGAAAGAACCGTAAGTTCCCATGACCAATGAATGGATTAAAACGTGGTGGGTATACTCAGTGGAATACTACTTAGCCATAAGAGAACTAATTTCTATTATTTGTGACAACATGAAGGAACCTAGAGGACATTATGCTAAGTGGAATAAGCCAGGCACAGAAAGAATATGTATCACATGATCTCACTTATAGGTGGAATCTTTGAATTCATAGAAATAGAGAGTAGAATGAAGGTTATCAGAGGCTGGGGTGGAGAAAGGGGAAATGTTGGTCAATATTACCAAATTTTGGTTAGATAGTAGAAATATGAAATAACTTTTGATGATATACTGCATAGCAAAGTGATTATAATTATTAATAATCTATATTGTATATTTCAAAGTTGCTAAAAGTAGATTTTAAATGTTCTCACCACAAAATATGTATGTGATGTAATGGCTATGTTAATTAGCCTAATCTGCTTATTCTACAGTATATGTATTACTAAAGCATCACATCTTATCCCATAAATAAAAAGAATTGCTATTTCTCAATAAATAGAATAAATAAATAGAGCTAATTTAAGTTACAAAGTGTGTGTGTGTGTGAGTGTGTGTGTGTGTGTGTGTGTGTGTGTGTGTGTGTGTTTATACTTTCTCTATTATGCTTCCATGGAGAAATCTATCATATGGAATTGATAATGTTGGAAGTAGGTTCCTGAAATACAACCTATGTGTATGTTATTTTGGAATTTGTTGGTTTTACATTGTTCTCACAGTTCTTCTAAAGGACATTTTCCCTAGATATGAGTTTGGGTTGAGATTCCTAAAGGCCTGGTTCTATCAGAATAACATTCCTGCATATTATGTAAAGGAAATGTCATTTCCAGCTAGGTTATTTGTTTGGGAACATTCTCTCCACTGCTTGTTGTGATTTGAAAGCATTTCATAGATATGACCCCTACATAACATGATTTGTGTTACATCTAAAGTGCCCTTCTTTTGCTGATAAGTAGACTACATTCATTTAACTGAAGATAGGCAGTCCCTCCAGAAAGGCCCAACAAAAGGCCTGGTTGAAGGGTCTATAAGCCTGAGGAATATACAGCTTACACTGAGGATGGCCAGCCGAGAAATAAAGACTATCTGTACCACCCCTAAAGAACTGCTAGGGAGTCTAGGTGTGATATAATGGAATAATGAGAGAACATGCTCTAAAACAGCAGAGGAAGGGAGTGGCATGAAAAAGTGTTTTTGTAGTTGTAACATGTGAATCTATTGCTAAGTTTGTTAAGGTGTATGCTTGAAAGATACATACAATATTAGAAAGGGGCTAGGGAAGGGAGATCTGATGGTGGTAACTATTCAAATCACCCTTTGTTCATACATGAAGTTATTTGTACTGATGTAAAGACAAGCTACGGGGAGGAGGTGGGAACTGAAGGGAAACACAAACCAGGTGCTGTGGGCAGGTGGGTCTTTGTCACTCTGAAACTCATTGTGATGTATAGTTACAGTGCACCAATACAAATAAATAAAGTAAACATACACATTTTAAAAAAAGAAAGTCATTTCTTTCAAACACCTTTACTTTATAGATGGTTCTTCCCTTCACCCACCTTTCTTTATCAGAGAGCATGGTCAATAATTCCACTTAGAAAAATAAAATATGTACTATTAAAGGTTCTAAGTTTATGACTTCCAGAGTATTGCTAAATTTTTTTCAATAGAATTTTAAAAGGTTTGTAACTTTAAGAGGAAATTCTTCAGTAATGAAAAAGTGGTCAGAAAACTTTTGCCTAATTGTTCCCAGAGAGAGTGTGACATGTGTACATTTTGACCACAGAAGTTGTAACTTGGCAGCTGGAAGTGGTATTTGGAGTAAAATGAAGGCACACAAGTTGTAAGTGGCCACTCTACACAAGGCGTTACGTTTGTGCAGAGTGGAGCTACAGGCTACCCAGTATAGCTATTTATGTCTCCATTTATTCCATGTCAGATTGTGAATGTGAGTTAGATCATTGAAAATGTCGAAAGAGAATGTTCTCTGCTAAAGCAAAATCCTTTTAAAACTTACAGAACACTTGTTTAAATACTTACCATCTTAGACCCTTAACCAATTACACTTTCAATTTAACCACACATTTAAGTTATAACTATAATAAAATACATACATAATTCAGTATGTATAAAATATATATAGTTTCATCATATATAAAATTAGTTTTCAATGAAAAATTTTTGCTTATAAACATAAAGTATGCTTATTGTAGAAAATTTGGAAAACACAGGAGAATAGAGGAAAAGAATTCCAACAATTCCTGGTACCTCAAAACAAATATCCCGTGTAATATTGTATACTACTTTTTTACTTACATTGTTTACAACAAAGTACAGCCTGTGGGTTAAATACAACTCTATTCTGTCTTTGTATGGCCTATGAGCTCACACTGTTTTCTACACTTTAAATTTATGGTGAAAACACCAAAAAAAGAATATTATTTCTTGATACATGAAAATTATATGAAAATCTAATTTGTGTCTATAAGTAAACTTTTGTTGGAACACAGCTATGATAATTCCTTTTCATGTTGTCTGTGGTTGATTTTATACTACAATAGCAGGACTTAGTAGTTATAACAGAGAATATATAGCCTACAGTACATAAAATACTTATTACTTGGCCCTTTACAAAAAAAATTGCTGACCCTTTGTCAAGCCTAAGCATTTGTCCATGTTATACAAAAATGTGTAGCCATAAATTTTAGCTTCATTATATCTTATCAAGTTTTTGAGATTATTTACCTATACATGTGGTTAAACATAGGATTATTTACAATTTTTGTCTGCTATTGTTATAATGAACCTAACCATAAATGGAATTGTTGGATCAAATGACATTAACCCTTTAAGACAATTGTCCAATTATAGTCCAAATGGCTCTATCATTTTATATAATTGCTAGCAATTTATAAATGCCTGTTTCACAATGCTTTCACTAACACTAGTTTTTAAATTTTATTTCAAATTATTTTATTATTTTTGATGCTACTACAAATAGAATTACGCTATTTTTAAAGTTCAGTTTTCATTTGGAATGAATATCTCATTTACTTCTCAGTTTTGACTGCTAGCGGGGGACACTGTTTTCCCCCATGTATTTGTTAATTGACTATATTTCCACTTTTGTAAATTATAAGTTCATAATCTTCTCTCACAATTCAAATAATTTTAGAGGAAAAAAAAGTTGGAAGAAAAATTTAAACTTTTAAAGATTTTTTTTATAACCCATAACCTAATTTAGTCCCCTTTTCAATGATAGTTTTCTCATGATTACTTCTTCAGAAAAAAAAGGGCTATGTATCCATTAGTGTGTGTTTATGCTTATTTTAAAAATATATAAATATCTTTGCTAAAACTAGTAAATGCCTTTAACTTAGATGGTTTTTGAAGCCTATACATTTGGTATTGTTTGGCCCTTAAGCTTTTACATCTCTTAGCATGGAGGACGAAGAAAGCTGTACACTGTTGCTTGAAAGTCTGTACATTCAGGCCAGATTTGTATTTGCACTGTCAGTATTGCAGTGTATTAACATTGGAAAATGTTAATAGACTATTGGATTTTTAAATTTCTTTTTTGATTCAGCTTATACCTGGCTGAAAAACCTCAATTTATGTTCATGACAGTGGGGATTTTTTAAAAATGTCTACATTCTTTCTAAAACTGTTGGAAGACTTCTTGGCTGTCCTTTTAAGTGTCTCGTATGTATTTACCATTCATTGGAACTGAGTTTTAATTTTTGAGGAGAATTTGGGACTATTCTGTTTGAAAAATTAGGAGCTTACTGTAATGTCACAGGAAACCTTTATAAAGTGGATCTGGGATAGAAAATTTTACATACACTTTACAGCAGCTGGAAAAGAGAGTGTTGTGATTTGATTCAAATAAAACTGAATTTGTTGTCCTCCTTAAAAAAATAAATATCCACATTACTGTATACTATAGATAACTAGAGAGACATTATATGTAAAGATGATCCCGCAGTTTCATGGTTTTACTTATGATTCTTCTCGTTCTACAAAATGATATGTGAAAATAATATGCATTTAGTAGACATTGTACTTCCGGTTTTGAAGTTTGATCTTTCCCTGGGCTAGCCATGCACCTTGTGATATTCTCTTGTGATGTTGGGTGGCAGCAGTGGGCCACATCTTCCAGTTAGCCATATGATACTAAGGGTAAGCAACTGGTACTATACAGTGTACCGTGTTGTTAAGGTATGATGCTCAGTAAGTGTATTAAATACATTTTTAAGTTTTTAAATACTTATTTATTTACTTATTTTGGTGCCAGGGATTGAATCCAGGGGTTTTCTATCTCTGAGGTATACTCCCAACCCTATTTTATATTTTATTTTGAAACAGGGTTTCACTAAGTTGTGGAGGTCCTCACTAAGTACCTAAGGTTGGTTGAACCTGTGATCCTCTTGTCTCAGACTCCCAAGCACTTGGGATTGCAGGCATGTGCCACCATGCCTGGCTAAATACATTTTTTACTTACAGTATTTTCAGTTATTATAGGTATATTGGTATGCAGGTGTATCTACACACATACTTGTTTTAACTTGTTTTCACTTAACCATATTTCTATGACAGTGTTTATGTATTTATCTCAGTTTAAAAAACGTATTATATGGCAGTGTCATAGAGATCATAGTTTTATTTTTAAAATGTTTTTCTAAAGCTGGGCGTGGTGGCACACATTTGTAATCCCCGTGATTGGGAGGCTGAGACAGGAGGATCGCTCAGGTTCGAAGCCAGCCTCAGCTACTTAGTGAGGCACTCAGCAACATAGTGAGACCCTGTTTCCAAATAAAATGGAAAATAGGTATGTGAGTATAGCCTGGAGGTAGAAAGCCCCTGGGTTCCACCCCCGGTACCACCAAAAAAAAAAAAAAAAAAAAAAAAGAAAAGAAAAAAGAAAAGAAAAAAATGTTTTTCTACTTAAAAAATGCTTCAGTACACACAACTTTATCTCACCATGGTAAATTTTTGTGAGTATAGCCATAGAAGAAATGGCTAGTAGTAGAACTGGTAAATACATTCAAAATTCAGTCTTTCAGAAAGTGTGTACCAGCTGCCATCCCTATGTATATAGTGTGAGTCTTGCATTTCTCCCCTCTTCTCATTAGTGGGTTTCATCAAACATCTACATTTTTCCTATCTGATAAGTGAAAAGTAACCTTTCATTGACATGTTTTGTGTTGCATTTTTTAATTATTATTGAAGTTGATCACTGCTTCATATTTTTATTTGTTATTGTACTTCTCCTACCCCAACCGAACAGGCAATTTGTACCTGAGGCAGATGTTGCAAGGGTTTTCTCATGTGCATTTTTTATTTTTTTCTTAGTAATAAGTCCTCTGAATATTACCTGGGATGCTGTGGTGGGAGGAATGCTATATTTCCCAGACTTCTTTGAAGCTAAGTTAGTCCTATGACCTAAGTTCTAGTCAATGAAATGTAAGCAAAAGTGTTAAATTTTAGGAAGTATCTTTAAATGGAAGCAGTGCCTCTTTCTTTGCTCTGGCCTCTTCTTCTGGCTAAAATGCAGACTAATAGCTGGCACTTGAGTAGCCATTTTAAGCTGTGAGATGGAAGTGTATACTGAGTTGTGGAGGCCAAGATAGAAGTGGCTTGGATTCCTGTTACTTCATATGGCCTTGTCAGGGAAGAATTAACTTCTACCTTGTTTAAGTCAGTCAGTGTATTTTAGGTTTTCAGTTGCAATTATACTCAGTCATAACAAATATACTGCTTAGTCTATTTCTAATTAGGTTCTTATTTAAGTGATTCCCAGGCAACTTTAAGAAAGTCACCCTGTGGTTAGTATGTGTGTTGTACATTGTAAAAAGCAGTTTACCATTTCCATGTTCAATGGCATTTTTCTATATATCACAATCATGTGCTTATTAATTCAATTTTTGTATTTTTTATATATTTGAGTATATAGGCATATTTACATTTCAAATTCCCTGAGTTGTTTGAGAGCATATATTTCTAAGACATAGGGGAAGAATGCCTCCTTTGCATTTTTCTGTCCATTTCTGGCACTCTCTATCATCAGGTGTGTCAGGATTGGCAGGACAGGAGCAGCCTGGGAGCACAGGGGTGTGAAGGAAACTAGGAAAGAAAGAACAAAAGCCGTCAGGGAAAATTCTTCAACTCTTTTTCCAACCTCAATCACGTCAGGACACTTAACTATCCAAGAGAAGAAAATGGGAATTGTTATCTTGTCAGGTACGAGTTATCTTTAAAGTAATTTAAAATTAAAGTTTAAATGTTCTCGTGTAATTTAAAACCTCAGTGCTGAATTTTACCTCTGAATATAACAACATATAACCAACCTCCTTTGGTGAAAGGGCTAGAACTGTTATTTTATGTAAATGCCATGCATTTTACTTATTTATTTTAGTGCCCTGATTATTAAAATGTCAAACTATATATGAGTTATAAAATATAAACCTTTATTTTTAGCTTCTATTACAATCCATGTGCTTTTATTTTCCAGTCATAGAGATTCACTGAAGCCCTACTGTGTTGGTGAAAGAGCTCCCTATATAAAATAAGTCTAAGGTTGCATCTTCTTTGGGTAGCATGAGAAGACAGTGTTCAAGTGCTTGAGTAGGAGAATCAGATCTAGATTCACATTTCTTTCTATCACTACCAAGCTGTACATTTTGGGGTATTTTTGTGTGTGTGTATGTGATACTGGGGATTGAACCCAGTAGGGTTCTACCTCTGAGTTATATCCCCAACCCTTTTTATTTTGAAGCAGGGTCTCTGTAAGTCACTGAGGGTTTTGCTAAGTTGCTGGGGCTGGCCTTGAATCTGTGATCCTTCTATCTCAGCTTCCTAAGTACTGGGATTATAGGTATGCACCACTATGCTTGGCTCTGGAGCAATTTATTCCACTCTTCTAAGACCTAGTTTCTTTAACTGTAAGATGATGGTAATAGCAATACTTTCTTCTTGAGTTGTGAGAATTCATACAGGGCCCCTAAAGCTAATCCTAGAACAATAAACATATATGCTTAATACATATGATCTAGAATGATAAAATTCAAATTTTTTATAACTTTAGAAGAATAGAAAGAAGTGGAGTTATCATATACTATGTATTTTGTATATATTATTTCATTTAATATTTATAACAACCTTTGTTCCATCAAAGATTAGAGAGTCATACAGGTTAAGTAACTTGTTAAGGATCACATAGTTAATAAATGGCAGAATAAAATATGGAACCTGTAAACTTTATAAATTTATACCCATTCTATTTTTCTATGATATTTCTACATGAGAAATAATTTGTATATATGTGTATGATAACCAAATGGCAATATAAGACCAAACCATGAAGAAATAATGTGAATGCTTTGTCCAGTCATTCATTAATTAGGAATCTTACTTAGTTTTAGATATTCTGGTAAGTGCTAGGAACACAGAGTCACAATTTTATCATAATAGGTGTTTGTAGTTCTATAAAACATAAAGGTGTACAAACAAGTAAAAATAGATAAATAAATGCTAATGGAGGAATGTAAAAGTCTGAAGATGTTGCATTTACCTATAGCTGGAAAAGAGTGGGAAGAGGTTCTTGAAAGTTCTTACCAAGAATAAAACCTTGACCCAAGTTTGAAAGGTAGAAAATTCATCCAACAAAGGGCAGACGAGGATAGACAGGAGGTTGGCGTGACCTGTGGGGTACTGTACTTAGGGTCTTACTGGATTGCACAGTATCAGCAAAGGAAACGTGGATGAGGCCGGACAGGGAAGCAAACAGCTGCAGAATCACATGGCAGAGGCTACGGGCAGCATGAAGAAGCAAAACCAGTAATCCAGTCAGTCTTCTTCAGCAACCACGCTGCAGAGGCCAGATTCAGACCCCATAGAGTGACTCAAAAGCTGCTCTCTGTCTGAGGGGAAAATTGTTGTGATATGAATTAAGTTTGTTGTTATTTCTTCTACTTCTGTGAGTTTCCTTGTTAATTTCTTGGTACACAGGGTTTGTGGGTGCTTCCTATCTATAGAGATCCTTTTAAATTCTCCATCAACTCACAGTTCTCCCTGTGGTTTAATGGCAATGAGCTAAAGAGCCAAACTAGGCTGTAACTAATGTTTAGTGACTTAGCTGTTGCACTCAACCTAAAACCAGTCAGTCGTGTACAGGGCTTAAAACTTCAACATGGAGGTCAGAGTAATGCATTAAACATTGCCACAGGTTTGAAATTAGAATTGGTAACTACAAGAAGTAAATATTTAATGATGGGACAGCAGATATCTGTGTGAGTACATACATATGAATACATACATGAAGTACATATATGTGTGTTTTTAAGGTGAACGTATATGTGTATATGTATCAGGTATAAAATCAAGCATTCCATAAGAGAAACTCTGTCTGTATAAAATGCAGTGACCTATGATACCAGCATGTCAGAACCAAAATGGACAGGTGAAATTTAGTTAACAAATTTGAAATACAGTATTTAGAAGACATGAAGTATTGAGACTCTACTGGTAAGAACACATTAAGAAGTAAAGTAGAAATGGTAGAGAAGCCTCATTGTAATGCCCTCTTGTGGGTGCTTTGATGCATTGATTTCTTCATCAGTTTATGTACAGCTGTTGAACCCCACCTAAAACCAATCAGTAGTGTGCAGGCCTTTAAAACATCAACACGGAGGCCAAAGTAATGAAAAGTATATTACAGAATTTAATTGAATGAAACCACATCATCTAAACTGTGGCTAATCTTTTTGTCTACTTTCTTGTTTTAAGAATTGAGTGCAATATGTATTTCTTCTCCTAAGAAAGGCCTCTGTATAGCTCCCCAAATCTTAGACATTGGCTGGGTATGATGGCACATGCTTGCAATCCTAATATTTGGGAAGCTGAGATAGGAGGATTGCAGGTTCAAGACCAGCCTCAGCAATTTACTGAGACCCTCAGCAACCTACTAAGACCCTATTTCAAACAATAAAAACATTTAAAAGGGGATGGAGGTGTAGCTTGAAGGTAGAATGCCTATGGGTTCAATCTTCAGTACCAAACACACACACGCACGCGCGCGCACACACACACACACACACACACACACACACACACACACACACACACATCCCTACCTTAGATCTATGTGGGGAACTCTGATTTCTAGGTCACTGTTACCCATAGAAGTCAGTAGTTAATATTGTATCATATCATACATGGAGTTATACTGGAACTGTAGAACTTCAGGGCTAGACAAAGTCCAGGCAAGAAAAGTGAAACATGGGTGGACTGATTGAGCTGCCCCCAATGGCCCCATTAGATTATAATGGAAGTGGGTGCAAACACCATAGTCGGGGAACCTCCAATCTAGAATTCTTTCCACAGCACTATGTGCTTTGCAGAATCTCATGCAGTGCTGCTTAGCCTTACTAAATCTCACTTCCTCCCACTTCCTCAAAGACGTAACTTGGTCATAAATGCGATGCGGGAGACAAGCGGCTCAGCATCGTTGTTTCAGAAGCCTCGGTTTGCAAAGTGGCTTTGATTTATAGATAATTTATTGAGTTGTAATATTATTATTAGACTAATGCTTTATTTTTTGTTGTTTGGAAAACATTCTTGGAAGTGAAGATATTAAAACCTTGAAAAATGGCTATTGGATGTGTCCAATTAGTATATTCCATAAGATTTTTTAAATGGAGAAATTTAGCAGACACATTTTGTATTGTGAATATGTATTTAGCTGATGGATTATAACAGTTTAAACAGAATCATTTACAGCTTATTGAGTAAATAAAAGTGCTTCCATAAAGATTCACATGACACCTAGCTCTTATTTCAGGTAACTAATTTCTTTTTGAAAAATTGTCTAAATTTAGATTTATATAAGAGACTACCAGAACACCTTGGCAGTTTAAAAAGTAGTTTAAATGACCGTGGGCTTTACAGATTTAAAATGTAAGATTAGGTGGTGGATATTCACTCTTTTAAATGGTCTCTGACGAAAAGTTATTTAACTGTCTTTTACGCCCTTGGTTATATTTAAACAGTGTTATGATGTATTTCTGGGTATTATTTGTAACAAGAAAATAGTTAACATTTACTTGTTATTGTAACGTAACACTTTTAAATCAAAATCTCACCAGAATTTTTGCTATTTTCTTTTTAAGCTAAGTGACTTAAAATCAGATTTTTTTTTATCCCATTTCATGGAAAAAGAATTATTACATATCAGTACAGCAGACAATCCTAGTAGCAAAAGCAGTCATTTGTCATAACTTTTACAAAAGTAAGCCTGTTTGCTTGTTAGAGGATATAACTTTGGGTTTAAAGTCTGTAAGGAACTCCCCTTTTAAGGTGTTTAGATTGTTTTCCATGTTTAAAACATAATTTTAGAAGATAATGTATAAGACTGACCTAAAGCACTAGAAAAATATTTAGCATCCTATTTCAAGGTTATTTAGTAAAAAATGTTATCTTACATGAAAGGGTGCTTTCACATATAGTAAAAAAGCTGGTTTATTAAAAAAAAGTAGGCCGAGAAAAGACAGATGAGGGGTCCTCTTGTAGAGTGCCAAAATCTGTACAATGTTAAAGAGAAGTGAGCAGTTTGTAGAGACTTTCCCTAAAGGACTGCCCTCTTGATTTTGTAATGTGTTAGGTTGATGGACTCAAAAGAACAAAAAGAGAAACTTCAAGCATAGTAGGCAGGTTTGAGGAAATGGTGTTTTTCTGTAAGAAAGACAAAATAGGAGTGCTGGTCATCTTGGCACAGTGACTGTACTCTAGTCAAAAACATCAAGAGAATACCTTGGAGGATACCTGGTCTTCCTTGGTCTGATTCTGTATACCCTTCTCTTTCCCACCTGGTTTTCTTAGACCAGACCTTGAAGTATAAAGACGTAAAAACATCCTCAAAAAAACTAAAAATAGATTTGCCATATGAACCAGCCAACCCACTTCAGAGTGTTTACCCAGAAGATTTGAAGTCACTGTGTCAAAGAGATGTCTGCATGCCCGGCTCGCTGCAGCACTGAGCTCCATAGCCGAGCTATGGAGTTAGCCTGCGTGCTCATCAGTGAATGAACGGACAATAAATAAAACAGAATATATGCATATTGGAAAACTATTTGGCCTTTAAAAAAGAAGAAATTCTGTTATTTGTAACAGGAGAAGAGTATGCTAAGTGGAATAAATCCAAAAAAGGACAGATACCACATGTCCTTATTTAATGTGGGCTCTAAAACAGTCAAGCCCCTAAAAGGCTTCGGGATGGAGTGGGGAGGGAGACTGAAGAGGTAAAAATCAAAGGGTACAAAGATAAGATTATTTGTCTTAAAAATATATTGTACATTGTGATAAATATAGCTAGCAATTAAGTACTGTACATTTTAATATTGAAAATGAAGTAAATTTCAAATGTTCTCATCACAAAAATGTCAACTATTTGAGGTGATAGGTTACTTGGCTTTATTTATCCCACATTGTAGTAAAAATAGTATCACTCATACATCCCATAAATATATACAATTATAATTTAACAACATACAAAAAGGACATAAAAACAAACTTTTGAAGTTGCCTGACTATATTCTTTATCACAGTGAAGAATATTACTGCTATAACTAAGTTTTATGAAGACCATCGGGCCCCACCACCTCATGCTTTCCTAGCATGTCTGTCCCTTACTCACAGGCCTAGCAGAATGAAAAGTTGGGAGATGGGATCATAGTGTATACAGCAGCAAAGCCAATTAGATTGTGATGCTGTCATTTCACACACACACACACACACACACACACACACACACACACACACACCCCTGGAAAAAATCAGGAAAGTTAAGTCAGTAAAAATATAGGAGCATATATCACCAATTCCTCATAGAATGGGATGCCTCTGTTCAGTTCTGGACTGACATGCTCAGGCCCAGCCTTAAGACTGTGTAAATGAAACCTCATCAGTGCTGCTAATCAGGGTCAATACATGATTTTGGAAATTCTTTTCCTTCCATGGGGTTAAAATAAATCCTTGCCTTCATAGAGTTATCCAAGTGGCCATTTTAGGTGTTTTTTAACTTCCAGCATGAAAAGAGATGATTTCCGCCAGCTATAGGCTTGCAGTGGAGTATCAAGAAATCAAAAGGAAAGAGATCAAAGAAAATTGCTGAACTAGGTGTTAGATGCAGACATTGATTTTTCTCCAGTTGCAGTTTTAAAAAAATCTACAAAAATGGTAACGCATACAACAGTTGAATTCCTAATGCTTTCCTAAAGTCAGTGATAGCTTCTTCCTTGTCTCCACATGTAGAAACAGTTTTGTATAACATGACATAATAGAGCAGACCCTTATGCTTTACATTCTTTTGTCATCAGAACTGTAGGAGGGTCTACCAAAAAGGTGATTTTTTAAAAGTCTACAATATAGAATATGTTTTTAGTAGAGATACTTAGGACTGGACCTATTATCTCAGCAGCATTTATTTGATAGGAATCTAGAAAATTTTGACATAAAAATGATCACTGTTTTTTAAATGTCATAAAATAGTACCTGCTTTACTGTATGACATCATTCACAATAAATATTAACTACTAATTACCAATATTACTTAAGGTTTAAATGCCCAGCTTTATTGAAATGTTAATTTCATTTTCAAGTACCATGTAAGTATATGGCATATCTTAAGTAAGATTCTGGATACCAGCAATGTTTAAGAATATATGGTGAATTGTTCTTATGTTGCAATAATTTAATTTGATATATGATTTCCAAATACTTAAACCAGTCTTTATCAAAAGAGGGTAGTGGTACTATTATTAAAGGTAAAGGCAAAAAATTTCTTTTCACTAGAATTTTATATATTCATATATTATTTTCTAGAAGTCACTGGAATTTACTTCTTTGTCCTATGTCTTTCAATTAAATTAAGTTTCCTTTATAATTTTAAAATACATAATTACCCATAGTTCATTTTCTAAGCAGCCTAATCTTCCATATTATATAGAGCACATATTACAATTAAATAAATACTCAAATCATTGGTTTCTGTAAACAATTAATTGAACCTGAGGAGAAAATGTCTGATTGTATTGACTCTTTCATACAATGACTTTATAGTTTTATGCAGTCTTGGTGTTTCTGCTGTTGCCCTTAAAAGCTTATGACATAGGGCGAGTAGATTCAGTCACACTTGGAAAGTAGTTTAATATTTACATATTGTCATATAGGTTATTTAAATGGCATTTTCCATCCCATTTTATGTTATAACAATTATTAGTCTACTTCCTTGTTTATAGTTTTAGGTTCTTCTTAAGGGTTTTCAACTCAATGATTACTTTTTCTCTTGTATGTCACAGACAGGATCACGAGACCATTCAAATCTCTCCATTCCTTCAAGAGCTGCTCTTCCTGCGGACACAGTTGGTGTTGGGGATTTTTTGCCATTGCAAGCTGAACTTGATACAACTTATACTTTCTTAAAGGAGACATTTCTAAACACAGCACCCCATGCTCTGACCTCATCTCACTCCTCTCCAGGGGCTATGTCTGCTAATGCCAAAAGACCAACCCAGATTGGATTATGACTTTATGAAATAAAAATGGAAGAAGAATTAATAGTACAATTAAAATTGTTTTGAAGGGGGATTTTCTTACCAGTTGAATTTTGTTTCAGGATGAGTGGGGGTGGGTTTTTTAACTGTGCGATAGCTTGATGTGTGCAGGTATCTGTCTCCTTGAATAACGAAATAACCCACTTTTTTCTGTCTTAAGTTTTATTTATTATCACAGTTGCTCATTTTTATGTAACATATTTTTAAATGTTAAAGAATGACACATTTTGGGTAATTTCCCTCGGACTTAAAAAAATCAATAAGCCATTTTAGTCTCTATCTATCAAAGTTGTTTCATACTTGTCTATTTTAAAGCAGGACTGCAATACTTTAATAGGATTGAGAGAGCTATTTGAAATGTATGCCAATGATTCCTGTCATTTCATGGCAGCCCTGCCATGGTTCACTGAGCCCCTCTTCTCTCTTGTCAGCTCAACTGAAGACAAGCATTTAGTTGCAAACTTTAAGCAGGTTGTGCAAAACAGAAATGATGTGACTGCTTCTCCTCCTGCACAATAATGTCACTCCTGGTCAATGTGAGAAGGTCAGGTTGCTCCTTGTAAAGCTACATGATACCACTTGCCCACTTGAACAAGTTAAGTTAACTGCTGAATCTGGTCCCTGCAGGCATTGAAAACTCATCCTTTTATCAAGTCTACATTTGATAAGGAGGTAGAGCGATTGTACTGGGAGGGTTTCTGTGGTATGTTTAGGTACTTTATAAGGACAGTTCTCACACCAGTATAGCAGGTGATATATTTAGTTTAAGCTAAAAAACTTCAAGGTAATGGCTGTTCTGACCTTCAAAATAGACTCCTTTTTTTGTTTTTGTTGTTGGTAGGACCCAAGAGTGACGCCCATCTTTGATGCTGACAGAATTTAAAACAAGGCCATTGCCCTGCATTTTCTGCCTTGTAGCACACAAAAGTAAAATTGTATGTCAGGCCGAGATGTCGGGGAGCTGACAAGATGCCCCAGTGACATTTCAGCTAGAAAGAGCAAGTGTCTTGCAACCAAGTGGTCAAATATCAAATAATAGGTCAAGCAGGAAGGAGCTGAGTTCTAACCACAAAGAGGTTTCTGGTAACTTACTTGACAAGCTTTTGGGCGCTTTGTGGCTTGACAAAGTGATGTTCTGTTGGGTATCGCTAGACAGACTGTTCTTTATCGCCTTCAGAAGATCAGACATTGACATTGATTAAACTCTTTAACCCTTAAAGGTTAAATCCTTGCAGTTTGCATCATGGTAAGTGAAGAACAAAAGAATATTTGTAATATGTATTTGTTTTTGTATTAATCATTTAACTCCCCAGTGATATTATCTTCTGATGTGAACTGTAGTTTTTGACAAAGAATTTTGATACAAAATCTATATTTTACATTATTCTTCATTATGGAGTTTTTCATTATGGACACTTTAGAAAACAACAGTATGCATTATGGAATCTATATTGTGTTTACAGTGACATTTGATTTAACCATAGCCAATTTCTGATAATTTTTTATTGACTTTGATGAATAAAATTTGTATATTATTTATGATAGTAGCCAAATTTACCCAAGTGATTTATGCTGTCTGAGGTAATGCAGCACTATTACTGTCAAATGATATAACTCAATACTGCTTATAATACTGAGCCAGTATAATTAGCTTTGTGTAAAATTTAAGGAACATTTTATGTTGAGTAAAATTATATTCTTAACCAATATGAAATTCTATTTTCAAATTAATTGTAACACAGAATATGCTATTATTATTATATAAATCATAGAGTAATTTCAGGAAATTTCAAAATGTGTTCTTCCCATCTGTAAAAGATTAGGATATTCTGCATGTGGAAATTGGTATATAGCTTTTTAGTTTATATGATATCAGCAAACTTCCAATTCACACACCTAAGTAAAACAGTTATGCTGTGCAACTTATACGTCTGTGTCTGCAAGTATGTGTTGAATCTATTTCCAGATACCACTAAGTTATGAGGAATAGGCACCTTTGTAAAATGTGCTTTGGACAGGCTTTGGTTTTCTTATCTTAATTTTATAATCCACTAATGGGATTCTCCAAAAATAAATGTGCACACCTCTCCATTTGTTTTTGAATTACATAACATAACATGGGTATCTGATCTTACAGGTAGATTTTGTATAGCAAATTTGTTTTTGTTTTGAACTATAAATTCAAAAAGATTATTAAATCAAATCGGAGCATGTCACATTTATAAGCAACTCAGTGCTAAAGGCCATAGAAACTGAAGGACGAGTCTCCTGAGTGATCATTAGTATTCACTACCAAATATAGTAATATTTATACCATATGCTTTTTTCCCAGAAGTCAGACCCAGCGGGAGGAGAAGATTTAATGACATATCCTATGGAGATCTGAGAAACTCTAGACTGCGTCTGAGTGCCTTAGTGACCAATTGATGCATATTTGAGATCCGTGTTGCATTGGCAAGGACAGTTGCTCTATCAGCTTCTTTACCTCTTTAAGAATGATAGATTCAGGAGAATGACTTCAAACGTTTTTGTAGGAGAAAGGAAGTTTTACTTTACATCTCGGTATGTGGATGTTCTTACTAATCCTCTGTGATCTAGAAAAATACCTATATCACCCATCAAAGAGTCTTAGAGTTATTGTTCTGATGCCTCAGTCATATTTATTAAGGGTTTGCCATTTTTAAAATAAATGTTTTTGAATGACATAACATAAATGCAAAGAGGTTTAGAAAATTGCGAGAATTGCCAAGTCAATGATAATTTAAAAGGTAAACACCCTTTTACATAATAGAATAATGACTTTTATTTTTTCAAATGCCCAACACCATATTGTATGCTTATGTCACATTCATAATATGTGCTATTATTGAATGCTTAATTAAATCATCATTGTTTTTGTATTATTTTATTTACCAGTTATATCTGACTTCATTCTACAGACCATACTGAACAATGGCAAAATCGATCCTATTTTACTGTGCATGTTTTATAGATAAGTTTTCTAATATAGAAGTTGGAAGGTAATATTTCTTGAGCAACTCTTATGTTCTAACCATTATAGCAAAATTCTAATGTTCTCACAACAAACATCTGGAATAGGGGTTTGTATTACCATTTTATTCATAAATAACTGAGGAACTAACATGTTAAGCAATTTACTACCTAAGGACACATAACATAGTAATTAAGCCTAGAACTGTAACTCCAAAGCCCAAATTATTTCCACTTTGTCAACCCTGCTTTCTAGAAAAAATAGGCACTTATTATTGGTGCATTATAATCATACATCATAATGAAGTTCAGAATGAGACATACATACATACACAGAGCACTTGGTGACCCCTCCCCAGCTTCCATCCCACTCCCTCCTCCTCCTTGTGTAGGACATTGTGATTGGCTTTAATACATTTGTGTATATACATCATGTCACTGAAGTATTTTCCTCTTCAAGTCTTCCTCCCCCACTCCTGCCTTCCTTCCTTCACTCCACTGAGTTTTCTCTTCCTTTGTCTAGAGTTCCTCCTGTGTTCTCTTTTCTCCCTAACTTTCACATATGAGAGAAGACATCTGACATCTGACCTTTCTTTCTTTCTTTCTTTCTTTCTTTCTTTCTTTCTTTCTTTCTTTCTTTCTCTTTCTTTCTTTCTTTCTTTCTTGGAGGGGGGGTCTGGGGATGTAACCCAGGGGCATTCGACCTCTAAGCTACACCCCCTGACCTATATTTTGTTCTTTATTTTGAGACAGGGTCTCACTAAGTTGGGGCGGGCCTCACTAAGTAGCTGAGGCTGTCCACGAACCGCGATCCTCCAGTCTCAGCCTCCCGAATGCAGGGATTACAAGTGTGTGCCACCATGCCCAGCCTGACCTTTCACTTTTTCTGACTTAGCATAATATTCTTTACTTCCATCTACTTTCCTGCAAATGCCATAATTTTATTATTTATAATAATTATTATAATTTATTATTATTCTTTATTGCTCAGTAGAATTTTTGTGTGTATATTCCACAATTTTGTAATAAATTCATCTGTTTATGGACACCTGGGCTGGTTCCATAGTTTGGCAATGATGACTTATGCTGCTATAAACATAGATATGCATATGTTACTATAGTAACATCTGGTTTCAAATCTTATTGGTAGATACCTAGGAATGGTTCACTCTCATTCTCATGAGGAGCCTCCACAGTGATTTCCAAAGTGGTTGTACTAATTTGCAATCCTACCGACAGTGTACCAGAGTTCCTACTTCTCCACATCCTTGCCAGTATTTATTATTGTTGTGTTTTTATTATTGTTTTTGTTTTTAATAATTGCCATTCTAATTGGGGCTAGGTGAAATCTCAGAGTAGTTTTGATTAGCATCTCTCTGATTGCAAATGTTGTTGAACATTTTTTCATGTATTTATTGGCCATTTGTATTTCTTCTTTTGTGAAGTTTTGTGAAGTGTCTCGTTCACTTGCCTATTTTTTAATTGGGTTGTTTTGTTGGCAGTAAGTTTCTTGAGTTTAAAAACAATAGACACTTTTTAAAGTAGAGAAGAGTACTAAAAAGGAATTGTCTTGAGTTAGTAATAATTTTGAGAAGTATGTTTTGGTTTGAAATCCAGATTTCTCATCCACTGATTAGACACAACACATGCTAATGGTATATATGGAACTAGTAACTGAAAGAATAGTAAAGGTTCTACATATAATTGAAAGGAACTATCACTATCACTATATATGTTGCCCAATATCTCTAGTTTGTCCCAAGAGATAGCATAGATAGTGTCAGAAACAGACCTTCTTGAAAGATTCAGAGGGCTATTCAGCCTGACCAAGTTATTACTTCTATTACAGTGGGAAATAATGACATGTGATTGGTATTGCTGATCAAGAAAGAATTTCCTATATAACTCCTAGGATAAAGATTTTTAAAAATATCTCTCTGGACTGTAAATGTACTTCAGGTGGTAGTGGTTGGGGACGTTTTCCTGGATTGCCTGGGGTGGCCAAAATATGAAAAGAGAGGGAAACAAAGAAGGGTTTGACTATAGGGAGGAGAAGGTGATGGGGTGGGCAGGTAGATACTTTGAAGATGGAGAAAGGGGCCAAGCCCATTAAATACAGATAGCTGTTAGAGGCTGAAAAAGAAAAGGAAATGGATTCTTATCTCAGATGCCCCAGAATTTAAAGAGGACAAGTTTTTGTTAAGTCACAAGCTTATGAAAATTTGTTGTAGAAGCCATAAGAAACTAGTACAATCAGTAAATCTTTATTGTGTTTTTAAAAAAGATCAATACATTGTTTAATAATGTTAGCAAACAAAAATGCTCCTACTTTAAAAAATCTAGGTCAGTTAATTTCATAACTTGAATTTCCAGATTTGCTTTTAGGTTTCATTTTACCTTCCTGGCTTCTCAATAAAAAAAAAAAATAGTGACCGTGTATTTTGGGCCAGCATGTAGTCATACTCTATCACCATCATTTTTGATAATTCTTTAGTTAGCCTGCAATTTTAATATGCGTTTTAATTTCTACATCTTTAAAAATATATCATGCCGGCCAGGTGTGATGGCACATGCTTGTAATGTATTCAACTTCTTTTGTTTTGTAACAATATCTATAGGAACATTTTTCTTGATGGTATAAAAATTAAAAGGTTTTACTAAGTACTTTCTTAAATTTCTCTACTTTAAATGATTGTTTTTATTTGATTCTATTTTGTTGGCATGTTTTTAAGGCTTTCTTCCAGAAGAAATTCAATCTTAAAAGAATTTATATTAATCATAGCTTAAAATAAGGATTTGGAATTTAAAAATTGTATCTTAAGCGTGCCAGAGCATGTTCCTTCACTATTTGCCAACCAGCTAGACATATCCCTGGTCATTTACCCATGTATTTCATCACAACCAAAGTGAAGCAATCTTGGTAATCACCCTTAACAATGAAATCTAAAAATTTTGATTGTATAATATTTTAATCTATTCGTCTGATTTAGTGAAATCATATGGCATAGTTTTATGAGAGAAATGAGAGCAATTGGTAACTATAATGACTGTGTCCAGTATCATCAATCCTAAAATACTGAAGAGCTAAATCTGGAATGTTAAATGCTTCAAACATAATAACGATAGCAACAGCAAAGGCAAGCCTCTGGCTCTGTATGGAACACATACAGTCCTCTGGGTTAAGTGGCACATAAATATGTAAATTTACATATTGATAGAAGAGCTCTATCTTTTCTCTTGAACCTTAGAAATTTTATTATAAGACTTTTTTCTGTCTATAGAATGTGTTGATTGGCATACCTAGATGTCATATGTGCTGTGAGTTCATACTATGGGTATTTGCTTTTTTTTTTTTAGTCATCCCCGATGTAATATTTCTTAGTTGTTTTAAACAGATCTGACTCTAAATGTCTCCCAAATGGTATCTTGTGTACAAATTACAGTTACATTGACATCATAATAGGGGAAATGTGTTCTTCATCTCTGCAGTGCTCATACCTAATTGATATTGCATACTATAAGTTGTAAAAGCTCTGGATATGGTGTGGGAAGAAGATAAAACAGAATTTTCACTTCCCTCTAAATCATTATGTGTGTAGATGTGGTAGATGCTTAGGCATACATTTTCAAAGCACCGACCTTAATGTTAATCATGCAGCAGAATCCCCACATAGGCTTTGAAAACTACTGGGTTCATATTACCTGAAGACAGTCTTTTTGTGATTTAATTGAGTCATGCTTCATTGTCTTTTATTACGTTAATGCCAGTGAAATGCTGATTGTTGACAGAGTCCTCCTAGTGAAGGGCCCCAGAAATGTCGTGCTTCTTTAGGAAACTATGTAAAATAAAGCCTTATTTAGGGCTGAAGAAGACTCATCTGACAGGTTAGGGGTATCAGATATTCATAAATATTTACTAATAACAAGACTATAAGGTGAGCTATCTGTATTCAATAGAGCTTTCCTGTTTTGGGTGTCAATATAAGGGAGAAGTCTTAAATGCAATCCTGAGTGAATGGAATCATATATGATTCCTAGTGAAAAGAACCAAAAAAGAAATAAATACAGGGCAAAGGATAGGACATTTCACTTTTGCTCTTTTTTTCTCAAACAATAAGCAAAATATAGCCTACTTTTTCTAAGCTCACTTCTGATCTTAAAGGAAAAGGCTTCCACAGTAATTGCACATGGAAAGCTCTGGAACATGGATATTCCTTGCTAATTATTTAGGACTAGATGATGTTTAAAGGTAAGAGTTCATCCTAGTGACCTTGAAATATGGTTGACAAGTGAAGTCACCGCAAATCTTGTATGGTTACAAAAGCATCACTTGTGAATATGCTTCAGGTTTCCTCTGGGCTGAGGAGAACTATCCATTCTAAATACATGCCCTGAAAATAGTACTGAGAGGTTTCTGTGAAGCAGAGTGCATATTCACAGTTAGCCTTTTGACAATGAATGGTGACGGTGTTCTCACCAAAATGCGTGTGGATCCTGGAAGGCAGTACCCACATCACAGTGTGTGATTGGTGTACAACAGGTAGGGTTATGCGGAATAGTGCTGGCACCTGGATGCATGATCCACTCCAAACTCATTAAATAATCTGTAGGGCTCTTTACTTTCTTTAATCTGTGGGGAAACAGAATCCCTGTCTCCTTAAGAGATACTCCTGAGCTTTCGTGAATATCAAGTTAATTGGTGTAGAAACTCTGTGCCACTTTATCTGTAAAGTCTTTGTAACTGACAGTCACCCATTGACTGGATTTATCTACTATGTGGCAATCAAAATAGTTTAATTGCCCTCTTGATTGGGTTATTTTTAAAGAAAAAAATGTATGTACTGTATAATGTATATTTCATAATTAAATATTTCATTTAAAGAACAGTATTTATTGAAAAAGTTCTGTTCACAGAAAAATGAGCTTTAATCTACAACAAATGCCAGGTAGTAGAGCAGAAAGCTCTACTTTCTTAGTTTTCTATTGATAGAAGGTATATATATATATATATATATATATATATATATACTTTTATATCTGGCTTTTTTCATTGAGCATGATGTTTATTCACACTATAAATATTATTCAAGCTGGATGTGGCGGTGCACAGTTGTAATCCCAGCATTTGGGAGGCTGAGACTGGAGGATTGTGGTTCACAGACAGCCTCAGCTCCTTAGTGAGGCCCTTTGCAACTCAGTGAGACCCTGTTTCAAAAAATAGAAAGACTAAAAAAAAAAAAAAATTGGGCTGGGGGTGTAGTTCGGAGGTAGAACTACACCTCTAAACTAGATGGAACCCAGGGGTATTCTACCTCCGAGCTACACCCCTATCCTATCTTTTATTCTCTATTTTTGAAACAGGATCTCACTGAGTTGCAAAGGGCCTCATAAATAGCCAAGGCTGTCTATGAACCACGATCCTCCTGTCTCTGCCTCCCAAATGCTGCAATTACAAGCGTGCACCACCACACCCAGCTGTCCTTTCACTTATTTACTTACATCCTTTGAAGCACAAAACTTTTTAATTTTTTTTTTTTTTTTGTGGTACTGGCGGTGGAACCCAGGGGCTTTTCTACCTCCAGGATACACTCCCAGACCTATTTTATATTTTATTTGGAAACAGGGTCTCACTAAGTAGCTGAGGCTGGCTTCGAACCTGTGCGATCCTCCTGTCTCAGCCTCCCAAGCACGGGGATTATAAGTGTGCACCACCATGCCTGGCAGCTTTTTAAGTTTTTTAAGTAAACCTTAACCTTTTTTTTCTTTTGTCATTTACTAATGTGTTATTTTAAGAAAACATTTTTTAACCTGAGATCACAAATATTTACTCTTTGGTTTCCTTCTATAGTTTTAGCTCTTACATTAAGACCAATGATCCATTTAGTTATTTTTGTATATAGTGTGAAGTAGAGCTCTAATTTTATTCCTTTTTATGTGATATCCAGTTGACTCAATGCTCTTTATTAAAAGACTGCTTTTTCCATATTGAGTTATCTTGCTACTGCTTTCAAAACTCAACTGACTTAAGTGTAAGGCTTTGTTCTGGTCTCTGTTTTCTTGATCTACATGCCAACTTTTAGTACACAGTTTCAGTTACTTTAAGTTTCAAGTAACTTTTGAAATTGAGTAGTATGAGTCCTTTAACCTTTTTAAAAATGTTTTCTTCTCAAGAGTATTTTGGCTATTGTGTATTATTTGCATTTCCATATAAATTTTAGAATCAGCTTGTCAATTTCTGCAAAAAAACCCTGAGATTTTGGTAAAGATTATTTTGAATTGGTATATCAATTTGGAATTATCATTTTGACAGTATTTTGTGTTTCAAGTCATGAACATGGGTTATCTTTCCATTTATTTAGATCTTTAATTTCTTTCAGTGATGTTTTATACTTTTCAGTGTGCAAATCTTACAACTTATTTATTCCTAAGAATTGTATTATTTGTGTTGCTAATGTGAATGTAATTGTTTTTTAAATTTTATTTTGGGGCTGTTCATTGCTAGTGTATAGAAATAGAATTGGTTTCTGTGTATTGCTCATTTCTCACATCTTTCTGACATATTTAAAAATTTTAAGTGTCTGTGTGTGTGTGTACATGCATGTGTGTTTGTATTCCTTTGAATTTTTCCTCATACAAGAGGTATAATTTGAAAATAGAAGTCATTTTATTTATTATTTCAAAGCTGACTACACTTTTTCTTATTCATGCTGAATTGCCTTGCCTATAACCTTCAGTACAATGTCAAGTAGTAGTGGTTAGAATTGGGACGTACTTTTTTATTTGTTTCTGATCTTAGGAGAAAGCATAAAGTCTTATATCAATAAATATGATGTTAGCAATGGGGTTTTAATAGAATTTATTTGTGAGGTTTACCATGTGCTTCTATTTGCAGATGTAATATTTTATCATGGAAAGGTATTTACTTTTTTCAAATGTTTTTTCTGCATCATTTGAGATGATCATGTAGTTTTGTTCTTTATTAATATGTATTGCATTGAGTTTTTTCTTCACTCATTAAACTAATCTTACATCCCTCAGACAAATCCTACTTGATTGTGGTGTGGTGTATAGTTTTTTCTTTTTTTAAATGTTTCTGGGTTCAGTTTGCTAGGATTTGTTGAAGATTTTGTATCTCCATTAATAAGGAGTATTGGCTTAAGGTTTCCTTTCTTGTGATGTATTATCTAGTATTAGGATAATACTGGGCTCATAGATTGAATTGGAAAATTCTCCCTCCTCCTATATTTTTGGAAGGGTTTGGGAAGGATTGATATTGTATACACTTAGTAGAATCCACTAGTGAAAGTCATCTGGGCCTGAGCTTTTTTTCCTGTGAATGTTTTGATTATTAAAGATTTTTTTAAATTGTAGCAAAATACATATAGTATAAAATTTACCATTTTAATAGTTTTGATTAAGTCAATCTATTAAATTTGGTGGTGGTATTTAGCAAAAGTATAATGAAGACTTGAGAACAAGTGAAGGGAATTAAGGAATTTTGTGATAGAAAATAAAAATTTTAAAGTTGGAAATACATATAAAGACTCGTAAAACTCATAGGCAAAGCCCTTCCACAAAGTGACCCTCTTTGTTCTACTAGCCTATGTTTCGTAGGCCCCTTCCCTCTTCACATGGGCGTATTTCACAATATATCTCCTTAGTCAGAGTCCATGTGCTCACATTTTAAGTATTAAAAGGAGCGGGGAGGGGATCTCAGCTTTCTTAATGACTTCTTTCCTAGCTAGTTTAGTGGCAGACAACCACACACATAATAGAAACTTAGACATAATTATGCAGAGCAGCTAATGTTCTCTGCAAATATTCAACTTCAAATTAGGTTGTGAGCTTGTCTTTGTAGAACCGAAAGGTTTACTGAAAACCCTATTTGTGGTTTTATGGATTATTATGTTTATTCCCAAAACATAATAATCAGTTCCCAAAAGTGAATTCAAGCAACAACTGAACTTCTAAAATTACCTGTTATTTTCTAGATTTCCAGAGCCGATTCTCAAAGTTCTTGAGCATCCTCTAACCCTAAAAGTCTCACCAGCACACGGCTCAGAGAGTGAGTTCAGCAGTAGCCTCCCTCTCAGTACTCTCAGCATCCAAAATCAGTCCCTGAGACAGCGGCCGACATGTAAGGTCTCTCAGCTCCCCCACACCTAGGCTTTTCAATCTGATTTTTTCTCAATGGAGACCTTCCAAAACGTTTTTTTTTTTATTTTTTTATTTTTTTTATGAGCTATCAAGGTCTAAAACACTCCTTAAGGACCTTTTTCTCAACATTATAAAACTAAAGAAGGTCCTTGACATTTTTACCATTTTACTCACGCAGACATCCAGTTTTAATGTCATGATATTCTTGGGTGTTGCTCAAATGGTCGTTACTGTTATCCGAGCAAGTAGTTCAAAGCATCTGCTATGGACTAAATTGCACTCCTCCAAATCCATATGTTAAAATGTGATGACTTCTGGAGGATAGATTCTTTGGGGAAGGTAGTTAGATGAGGGTGGGCCCTCATGGGTTACTAGCTTTCTAAACAGAGGAGAGAGGCAGAGATTAATCTTTGCTATGCTTTGGATCTAGAATGTCCCTCAAAGGCCCATGTGTTAAATAAATGCTTGATCCGCAAGCTTGATACTATTGGGAGGTGGTAAAACTTTTCAGAGGGCCTAGTGGGAGGTCCTTGAGTCATTGGGATTGCCCATAAAGAGGACTATTGGCTCTAGTCCCTTCTTTCTCTCTTTTACTTCCTGGCCATGAGTTGAGCAATTTCATTCTGCCACACCCTCCTGCCTGATATTCTAGCTCACCATAGGCCCACAAGCAACCAGACCAGTCTATTATGGACTGGAACTTTAAAAAACTGTGAAGCAAACAAACCTTTTCTCTTTATAAGTTGATTGTCTCAGATATTTGTTATAGTAACACAAAGCTTACTAACATACACTCTGTCTCTGCCACTGTGTACGGACATAAAAGGCATCTGTCTGCAAGCCAAGAAGAGAGCCCTCATCAGGAAGAAAACCAGATAGGACCTTGATTTTGGATTCCCCAGCATCTAGAACTGTGAGGAATAAATGTTTGTTGCTTAAGCCAACCAATCTACATATTTTATTATTATAGCCAAAACTAACTAAGACATTCTAACTTACAAAGAAATTGTTTAATTTAAAAAGTCCTCATTTATGAAGGAGGGGGATGGAAAATAGGTAACAAGATCTATCTGGAGTAAACAAGTAGATTTTTAAGTTTAGGTAGTTACCTAAACAATGTTAGGTATTCTCTGTGCATGGAAATACCTAGCTCATTTTAAAATAGGCCAGAAAAACTGGGAGATTCTTACTACTTCAGAAAAGATGTCTTACCTTTTCTTCTCCCCAACCCCCTCCCTTCCCCACCCTCTTTTCTGGCCCTGTCTGTCTCTTTTCCATATACTCTCAGCATGACTTCCTAAAGGTACAGATTAAATGGTTGGGGTTATTTGAAAAAGTGTCTGAAGTTCTCCTCCCAGCCAGAAGGAATTGTACTATAAAGCAGAATAATTTGAAAGGGAGGAGTTTGTCTTTTTCATGAACAATAAAAAGCTTTCAATTCTTTTAATAACTGAAAAGGCTTATACTTCTGTTAGAGTCTCTAAGAACTTCTGATAAAGTTCATATTGTAGTTGTAGTTTATTCCATGAACTGGGAGAATGCAAACTTCTTTCAAGAAGATTCTGACTCTCTTGGACACACTTCCTCTCCTATGGAGCATACCAAATGCTGCTGTATGAGTAATGCAAATTAACATGTTCCACTTTTAATTTAATCTGTAGAGGAAGAGCTCATGGCATACACATGGCCCTTGTGCATCTCTGAAGACTTCTTATGAGCAGCAATTGGAGTTCTTTTAGTGTTTATGGCTCAGGGTAGGGCTATGAGAATTTAGGACCAAACTCACCCACAAGCTGTGTGACTTTAGGCGAGTTATTTAACCCCATGAACTTCACATGGCTCCCAAAGGAAAGGGAGATAATGATAACCTTCTTTGCTGGGTTCTCGTGAGCATTAGGTGAGACAGTATTTAGCACACAGCTAAATGGCACACAATAGGCACTGTTTCAGATAGGGGTAATTTGTTTAGGAGACACTAATACCAGTACAAAATTAGTAGGAAGAAAGGGAGACAATTGATGGCACTTCATGTGCAGGAGTACAGCCCAGCTCCAGACAAAGCAACAGGTCTGTCCCCTTCTGTGTGGCTCCTCCTGTTTAGGGTGCTGCCCGTTCTTTCATTGCTGCCTCTCTGTGCTTCTGCTTCCTCTCCCCTTCTTCTGCAGCCTGGCTCTCTAAACTCCATTCCACATGGCCCACACATGGCCACCATAGCTCTGACTCACATGGCTTTCCAACTTAATCTGAGAGAGCTTATCTGAATACTCCAGAGTTACGAAGGTCAACTTCCCTGTAATTGTGTCTAGAGAGAAAGGGGATCTCACCCGTTCAGCAGACACAGGGAGGAGACTGGGGTGGAGGGATGGGTAGCTTCTATGAGAGAGTGATATGGGATGTGGTAGAAGCCCTGGACCTCTGCAGAAGAGATTCTCAAGAAGCATTAACTTCTATGTTCTTTTAAGGGTCATCTCCTGCACATAAACCTTACCTAATCCTATTAGTTCTTCTTGTTGGCTTTTTGTCCATCACTCACCTATGGGCTTGTTTCTGTTTCTCAAAGCTCCTGTTCCATCTCCCACAAAATTACTCGATCCTGGCTAGTCTCCTACTCTCTTGAGAGAAGCTTCTCCTGATCTTTTCTAAGTCTCTTTTCTCCTCCCTCTTCAATAATGAAAAATTTTCCAGGTTGTGCTTTCCTGTCTAATCGCTTTTGCCCAGTTCTCTTTCCCTTGGAGGGCTCAACCAAAGAGTGCTTAGAACATAATAGCTGCCAATAAAGCAATAAAATAAATTCCTTTAATTTTTTATCTTTAGTTTTATGGTAATATTTGTCTTTTATTTTGTATAAACAAGATATTATTACTATTTTAGTTTATATTCCAGACTGTCTTAATATGTCCTCTCTAGATAAACAAGTGCTTCATGTCCATCTGGAGAGGACTTAACACGAAGACAACAGCTTTGTCAGTGATAGTGCCGCAGTGGGTAGGTATGTAAGCAAGTATACTATTTCTGGAAAGCATTAGTTTTTATAGGGCCTTTATAATATCCTCATCAATAAAATGAAATAACATAAAGCATTTTGAGAAATCATTAGATAACCTGATAATGTATTTTGCACAGAACCTGACTACAAGAACAAGTGAAGAGCTTAAAATACACACACACACACACACACACACACACACACACACACACACATACACACACGCGCGCGCGCGCATGTGCGTTTTCTCTTTCCAGAAGATTATATATCTATATAATAAATAGTATATAATGTATATTATATATCTATACATATACATATATACATATATATACATATACATACACACACACCATAACCTTAAATAATTAACTACTTTTGCTCAAAATTTTAGGAAATTTTTCTAAGGAAACAGCTATAGGTATTTACTTATATTTCTCTGTGTGATATCTATCATGAAGTTATTTATAAAAAATATAAAGGATTGTTAAATTTTGTACTCATTGCTATAGTTTGGGTCTTGAAGGTCTCCCTTAGGCCAGTGTGTTGAAGGTTTTGTTCTCAGTCTGTGGCACTGTTGGGACATGGTGGAACCTTTAGCAGGTAGGGCCTACAGAAAGGAAGTCAGGTCACTGGGGACATGCTCTTTGGGGGAATATTGAGACCTTGACCCCTTACTGTCTCTCTTTGCTTTCTGACCATTCTCCTACCATGATGTACAGTAATACCACCACACATCCAATCTTTTATTTATTTTTTTTGTGGAACTGGGGGTGGAACCCAGGGACTTTTATACCTCCGGGCTATACTCCCAGACCTATTTTATACTTTATTTGGAAACAGGGTCTCACCAAGTTGCTGAGAGCCTCACTTGGTAGCTGAGGCTGGCTTTGAACCTGTGTGATCCTCCTGTCTCAGCCTCCCAAGCGCTGGGATTACAAGCATGCGCCACCACGCTTGGTTCTGTCCAATCTTTTGAGATACTACAAAATACTGACAATTTAGGAAGAAACAAGTTATACTGTAATGTGTAAAATAATTGGCCATTCAGAGATTATAACTCAGTACTTACATAAAGAGAGTGAGAGAGAATATGAGTCCTCCACCTTTTGGCAGACCAACCTGGAGCTTTGAAAGTACTTGATAGCCTCCATCAAGAAGTGGCCAGAGGACTTGAGTTTTGTGTGCAGCTGATGAAATCAGATAGACCGGCTAATCAATGCAGAATCTCAGGACATTTTTTTTTTCTTCCCATTATTGGCTAGTTGTAAACTCTGTACTTGGTTGAAAGACAAAACAGAACCAAGTGATGAACAAGAAGGGATAACTTACTAAAGGAATGAAAGCAGAATTTTAAGAAACTGCTGATGTTTAGGAAATGAAAGGGGCTGATAATAGCAATTAATGATGGTGAAATCTGTGCCTCTTTGCTGTGAGTCTTAAAATCAGTTCTAAAACAGAGAAGATTAAAATACACATTGATCTGCTGATGGGCAAAAGGTAAAGTTTAAAAGCAGAGAATTGACCAATATGTATTACGTTAATTAAACCCTTCTCTGGGATGTGAATAAACACAGCTGATAACTAGTATCTGTGAGTTCCTGAATTGATTCTGCATTGAGTATACTTCAAAGATGCAGGACCATGTCTGTCTGGAATCACCTTCAGAAACGCTGTCTTGCTGCAGAGGGATGACATAAGACACTTAAAGTTCTCCTTGCAACTGATCCCCTTACTTAGGTTACTAATGCAGTGGGTGTAGTAGCAACAGGCTTTGAAGTGCAAAGCCTTCCTTCAGTTATGCACTCATTAAAAAACTACCATACTCTCGTAAAATCCAAGAACTCTAATGGGAAGGATTTTCTATTAAGAGAGTAGCAAAACCCCAGATCACCCCAGATCCTCGCCTTCTCGTTTGTTTTGCACTGCGACCACTGGAGATGTGGCCCGTCTTCCTGCACATTAGACAAAGCACTCCTTAAAAGTGACTGGGTCCTTGAAGAACTTTCCTGCTAACTTCCACTTAGATGAATATTTCTAGTCTGCTCTTCATTTGTTTTTCACATGTGGCCAATTAGCAGGTTCTGTAAGAATCTGAAACAACAGAGAAATATAGCAATTGATAACATTAGAAAATGCTGACATTATGTAAAATAATTGAGCATTTTTAAATTGCACTGTAAATAGTATTTGGAACACATATATCTGAGAATGAACTAATTTCTTTAAGGGGAAAAGGTAAAACTTTCAATAAAAAATGGGTAAAGACATAAAGCATCAGTTCCTAGAAAAACACGTAGAAGAAGATTCATTGTAGCTTTTGCTTATATAAGCCAAATCCTGGAAATGTGTTCTTTAATGATATGACTTGTTAACCAAATTGTGATAACAGCTGTTAAAAAGAATAAGATTATATATATATATATATATATATATATATAGATGTTCATATGTCCAATAGTTTGTTGTTGGTTTTTTTTGGTGGTACTGGGGTTCCTGGAAGCCCTTTTACCTCCAGGCTACACTCCCAGACTGATTATATATATATATATTGGTGCACTGTATTCATACATCATAGTGGGATACAAACTTTTGTAGACATACATGCACACATTGCCCAGTCAGCCCCCACCCGATCCCCACCCCATTCTCTCCCCATCCCTCCTTCCCATGCTTGGCTTAGTGGTTGACATCTAGTATTATAGCAATTTATTCAAAATTAAAAATGATAATCTCACATAACAGTTTCATTTGTCTGATACCAAGCTTTTGATGACTTAAAGATAACATTTCAATATTTCTTTTTACTTTCTTTCTTACCAGAGAATATTTTTTTCTATTTTTTAGGTGAAACTATCATATATTTATATATTTATTTTTCAGAAAAAAATCTATCCTAATATGGAATATGGACTCTAGATACCCAAAACGATCTTGAAAAATAACAAAGCTAGAAGATATATATTTTCTGATTTCAAACCATATAAAGCTACAATAATTGAAACAGTGTAGTACTATTCTAAAGGCAGATATATAAACCATTGGAGTTAAATAAAAGCCTAGAGCTAGATTCTTCCCTATATTGTCAAGTTATTTTTGACAAGGTTTCCACGAATATTTGGTGGTAGAAATAATAATCTTTTAACTAAATATTGTTGAAAAATAATAATTACATGAAAAAGAATAAAATTGGACCCTTACCTAATCCCATATACAAATATTAACTCAAAATAGATAAAAGACCTAAATATAAATCTTAAAACTATAAACTTTTAGGAGAAAATCTGGGTCATAAAACCTCACAACATTGAAATTGGCAGTGATTTCTTGGATATGATTTCAATGGCACAGGCAACAGAAGAGTATACAAACTCCCTAAAAAAAAAAAAAATTGTATATCCAAAGACAATGTAAACAGAGTTAACAGTTACTAATAGAATGGGATAAAATATTTCCAAATGCTATATCTGAAGGTATATTAATATTCCAACTAGAAATCCTAAAAATTAACAACAATAAAGGCAAACAATACCATTTAGAGATAGGTAAAAGACTAACATAAATAATGAATCTCCACAGATAACCAATCTTAGTTGTCTGTTGGATGGAAAATCTTGTTTCTCTGGTTCTGGTGTGTGTTACCTATTTCTTCTTTGTAGTTAATCTCTTTGAGTATTTTCTCTAGTGCTGGTTTTGAAGACATAAATTCCTTCAGTTTCTATTTGTCTTGGAAGCTTCTTATTTCTCCATCTAATTTGATAGAAAGTTTTGCTGGGTAGGAAATTTTTGGCTGGAAGTTGTTTTCTTTCAGAGTTTGAAATATGTTACTCCAAGCCCTTCTGGCTCTCATGACTTGGTTTGGGAAGTCTGGAATGATTCTAATTGGTTTGCCTCTGAATGTCACTTTGCCCTTTGTTTTTTTGCCTTTAAGATTCTCTGCTTGGCTTCCACATTGGTCATTTTGACAGTTATGTGGTGTGGGGATCCTCTTCTCCGATCCTGTCTAAGGGGAGTTCTATAAGTTTCCTGGACCTGTGTATCAACCTCTTGCTCTATGTTTGGAAAATTTTCTGCTATTACTTCCTTGAAGAGATTGTTGATCCCTTTGGTTTCACTTTCTTTTCCCTCCTCTATTCCAATTATTCTTAGGTTAGCTCTCTTAAAATGGGCCCATATTTCTTCAATATCAGATTCCTGCTGTCGGTTATTTTTTTCTAGATTAGAAACTATGCGTTCATTTTTGGAATGATCATCTTCTAAGAGCGAGATTCTGTTCTCCATGTAGTCTAATTGGTTGTTTGTGCTTTGAATTGAGGTCTTTACTTCATAAATTGCATCCTTTATCTCTTCTTGGCTCTCTCTGAGTTCTTTTCGAAGCACCTCTATTATTTCTACAGTTATTTTCCTGATTTGATCTTCTAGAAATCTCTGATTTTCTGTTTTATCGGGTTCTGATGTTGTGGGGTTGTGGGCATTCATTGCTCCAGTATTATTCCTCTTTCCCATGATTTCGGAAGTTTGTGCCTTCTCTGGTTTCTTCCCTTGGGTCACTATGACTTCACTTAAGGTGTTCTGGATCTCGAGTCAGTAGTATCTCAGACCCCACTACTCCTTTACTGGGTTGTATCACAGAGTCTCCGACCCAGGGAGTGGATAGAGGCTGCTTTAGACTGTGGGGGGTGCCAGGTTGCACGTTCTCCTATGGTGTGATATCTCTGCCACCGCCACTCCCCCACTGGGTCAAGTCCCAGGGAGTACAGTACTGGGATTTCTCCTCTGTGGCCCGCAATTTGACTCACTGTTCTTGAGTACGCAGATGTAGCTGTACTGGACTCGGTGAATTCGCTGCTGCTGCCACCGTTGGCAATATGGCGCCGCCTCTACGCCCTCGGCCGTGAGGCTGGCGTATTTCTTCTTGGTTTTGAGTTCCACTCTGAATCCCTGCAGCGTGTGCTGAGCTCAGCCACTGGGAGCTTTAGATGCTCCCTGCGCCGAGAAATCCTGCCTGGCTGTTCCGCAGCGGCTCACCTCAGCTTGCTGTAGCCGTCTGGTGAACTCGCCGCTGCCACCGGCAGTATGGCGCTGCTGCCGCGTCCTCGGGCGTGAGGCTGGTGTATCTCCTCTGTGGCTCTGAGCTCTGTTCTCAGTCCGCTTTCTCTCTGGAGCCTGGTGATTTTTTTGTTTCACTGGTGATTGTGTTTTCTGGCTATGAAAGGTGCTGATTTTGTGGTAATGGAGATTGGTTGTTAGCGGGGCTCTTAAGCCCCGCTTTTCTTGGTCGCCATCTTCCTGGAAGTCTCCTTATATTTTTATTTGGAAACAGGGTCTCTTAAGCCGGTGAGGCTGACTTCGAACCTGTGTGATCCTCCTTTCTCTGCCTCCAAAGCACGGGGATTACAAGCCTGCGCCACCACACCTGCCTTTCCAACAGTTTTAAGGTAAAAAAATACAAAATAATATTTACTATTCCATTTGTTGTAGAAATATATGTAAATCTGGAACTGATATACAAGGAACTATTATTAAAGCTTAACTCTGTGGATGAAAACTGAAGCCCATTAGGTCTGTACTGTCTGAATTCTACAGTATATTGTTTTTATAATTATATCAAATGCTACTTAGTTAAACATGAACGTAAGTCATAGTAAAGGTTTAAACTAGACAATGAAAATGGACCATAAGAGACGATACATCATTCACTGAGAAAGAATAAATCAACAGGATTTGTCCTGTCTTGGTATGGGATAAGGGGCTGGTCACTTATATTCTGGATCTCATGTTCCTTCACCATCTGTTTCAGCTTCGGTCATTTGGGAAGCAAATGCTGAGACAGAGGAGTGCAAGAAACTTGCTAACAGGTTGTGCTGGTGAAAGATAAAGGGGAAGGAAGGATAACTGAAGAGGAAAAGACTTCAGATTATGGTGCTGATTGATACCTATAAAAGGCAAAGAAAGAAAGAAGGATTAGACAGGAAAAGACTCAAACCGCAATGCAGATGAGAATAATCTAATCCAAGGTGTGTCCCAGAGCAAAGATTACCTAGAGGATTAGAGGACTCCTCTATGGGGCAGAAGCAGCCAGACCCTGGTACCCCCTCTCTGTTCAGCAGTTGCCTGGAGGCCGCCAGAGGAGCATGGCCTCCACTCCTACACAGTTGTGCACCTTGTAGCTGAGCAACAGATTCTTTCTTGAAGGGAGATGAATGGTCTACCTACTTATCTGTCAGAGTCCAGATATACTTCTCCATATGGGTTGAGGAAGTAACTCCACCAGGGTTATAGGCAGACCTCTTTTTCTAAGGGAAATTTACAAGAGGGAGGTTGAGGGACAATGGCAGCCCCTCTTCCAGCATTTTATTGCGGCACTGTAAATAGTATTCATTCTCTCTCCTCCACTGTCCACTTAAAATTCTTCTTGCCCTTAGCTGTTACCTCTGCTGGTCATGGGGACACCTAGTGGGATTACCCAAATCTTCATTTTTGAGGGATTTACATTCCTGATAAACATACTCCTTTAAGACCTAGTGATCAAAACTGGGCAAGGAGCTGGGTGTCATGACACACACTTTTAATCCCAGTACTTGGGAGGCTTGAGACCGGAGGATGACGAGTTTGAGGACAGCTTCAACAAGTAGTGAGACTCTCATCAACCTAGCAAGACTCCATTTCCAAATAAAAATAAAATAGGGCTTGGGTTGCATCTCAAAGGTAAAATGCCTCTGGGTTCAATTCCCAGTACCACAGGGGAAAAAACAAAAACAAAAATCCTGGGCAAGGAAGTGCCAGGATGTGCCTAAGTAGGTCATGTGAGTTCAACAGACTTCCTTCACTTGTTACCCCACTGTGGAGTAGAGTCACTTCCTCTGCTGATAAGTCTCTTCTGCCAAGGCGGTGACTCCTCCTACTTGCTGGTGCCTGGACACAAGGAATTCAGAGTGCTTAGGTGGTAGCTGTAGCTTATAGTTCAATAGGGGCCTTCATATATCCCTTGGCAAAGGCAAGTTGCTAGATCTCTTTGGAGATGCTCTGGTCTCCAAAGGGACCGGAGCATCTAGCATTGTGAAGCTCAGAGTTCCCTGTGGGTTATTAGGACAATGACAAATGAGAGATGCCTACTTTATCCCCATGGTTTCTAGACCCATGTATTCTCCTTTGTGGCACGGGACTATAGAGTTCTCCCATTCAGCGTGAATACTGCATCCTAGTGTATGATAGCTCATCTCTGCTGAGTTCTCCCTCTCATCTGAGTCCTCATCAGTCGTCCTACTACTCTTTCAGGCTGGCTGCTTCTGTACAGTATAGTTTGACATAGGACCATTGGATCCACCCCTTCGTCGCTGGAAAGGTGACCTCCTGGTCAGTTGCAGTGTTGTGTGGAGTTTTGTGTCTGGCTCAGGCATTTCATTTGCCCCCAGAGATGGTGCTGGCTGAAGCCTGGGGCAGGAAAGTCAAAGCCATACCTTGCTCAAGTGTCTATTCTTTTGAGGTCAACCACTAGTTTTTCCAGGACAGCAGGGGACCAGTATGTTGTTTGTTACCAAGCGGTCATTTGTGCTCACTGTTGGTTTTTCTTGCTGATTGGCTGGACACTGATAGCTAGACCAGTCTTGGCAAGTGGTAGTTCATATGGCTGAGCTCAAGCATAGCCTTCCTATCTGTTACTGTGGTGGCTGTGTGTGCTACCATGCCAGTTCTACAGTGGCTGACAGTCCACTGATAAATACGGGCTAATGTCAACTGGCTGAGTCAGTTCCATCTCTTTGCTTGTTCAGTGCCCTCTCCATGATAGATGTTTTTGGGTAGGCTTTGGCATGTGATACAGAAATCTTCAAATATCATATATCCTCACTATCCATCATGGCTGTACACCAGCTTTCTTTCTCTCTCTCATTTTTCAGTCTTTTTCCTATCAGGTCACTGACCATGTATCCAGGCTATTCACTACTGTCCATGAATCCATGTATGTTCTCATTCTGGACCACTTTCCCTTCTGTGCTGGGGGTTATAACCCTAGGTTCCCTACTTGAAGCTCCACACATTGGGAGGATTTCCCCCTCACTACTGTCTTTCAAGGCCACACTTGAATGTAATCACCATTTATTTAGGGTATGTACCACATTCTGAGCTGGCCTAGGTTTTTTCTTCTCCTTTACATGATTACAGGTATAAATGGAGCACACTGGTACAACTGTGTGTGGTGCAATAGCCTGGCTGTTAGCCTTTTCACCTTAATCTTACTTTCTTGTCTTAAACTCAATACTGGATATAAAAATTTCATCTTTTTGTTGGGCCTAAACTATATGATGAGGTAGGTCTAATAGAATGGTCATAATGGGCAGGATAATCCTTAGACCACGATCTGACTTCTCACTCACACCAATGGGGAACAACTGAGCAAATACTGCCTATTAGAGAAGAGGTTAATTCCTAATGCCTGCACCATGCAAATTAGTGCTAGGAGCTGCCCCCGCAGGAGAGAGCTGCAGTTGGAATAGCGCGCAAAGGTTCTGCCATGAACAGCTGTCTGCCGATGGTCCTCTTCACAGCTAAAGAAAAAATTCTTTCAGAAAGGAAGTCTATGCAGTACTTGACCATGGCGGCCACACCATCAATCATTGATTTACTAATTTACTTATCAAATGTTTATTGAGACCTGGCCACTTAAGAGCCATACTAGGTATAGCAGTAACAAGGTAAAAAGGGACCCAGCTGGTAATCTTTGAGGAGCAAAGATTACCTTCTAGTGGAGGACATACACACAAAAGTAAATTGCTCTAAGGGATAGAAACAAATAAAGGAAGACAGAGTAGTTGTAGTTGAGGATGGTTTCTCAGAGAGGTCTCATTTCTACTGAGGTATGAATCACTAGGACGAACTAATGGTGTGGAAAGTGGAAGAAACTGCTTGTTCATTGAGAAGCCTTTGGGAACACATATTCCAGGAAGACTTTATACTTGTTTTAAACTGAAATTGCCCTCCCCCCAAAGTCCATAGACATTGCATCAGGAGAATACGCAGCTGGCTTCTACCTGAAAAGGGAGGAACTGTGCCTGGGAGCCACCTCTGTGACAGGGGAGAGCTGAGGAAAGGTTGTGAGCTGCTGGAGGATAGGAGGGAGAGGCCGTCATGAAGCTTCTGTTTCACCAGTTAGATGAGTTCGACTGTGAGGAGTGAGCAAAGAGGTTGGGAGGGAGCACTGGGAGGTCCGCCTCCTTGCCCTGCCACCCAATAGCGTTCCTTCTTAGGTAACAGAGCAGAGTTTCCTAACCCCTTTGAGGAGCAAAGATTATTTTGTTGTTTGTTTGTTTGTTTGTTTGCTTTTTGAGACAGAGTATGGCTAAGTTGCCCGGACTGCCTCAGCCTCCTGAGTCACTGGAATTACAGGCATCTGCCATGGTGCCTGGTTTCCTTTCCTCTTTGAAATCATGAAGAGAGGATGTTATCCAGGTCCTGATACTATTCCTCTAATAGAAAAGAAGAGATGTTGACTGGACAGGTCTGCACTATAGTAGCTTGAAATGTTTTATCCCCCAAAGCCATCTGTGCAGAAAATGTAAATTTTTCTAAAAGTGAACTAAATTCTTTTTTAATACTATATTTCAGCATAATGTATAAAATCTCCATCATTCAGAGTTCTGTGTTTGAATAACACAGGCTTTTGTTCAAAACCCACATGGTGCCATTAGAACAGGATGGGGTACCTGTAGCTCAGGCTCCTGTAGCCCGGCTGAGCATCCTGGTCTCCACCTAAGCCCTGTGGATGTCTCCAAGCCCGAGGTGCAAGTCTGCATTGTTCTCACTTCTCAGAAAAGTATCCAGCTGTTGTACCCAGAGCCAGGCTGCAAAGCAGCTGTGTGTGGGAGGCCCCTCTAGCCCCCCCATCTGGGCATGCCATGAGCCATTTTTAGGTCTCCTTCTCGTGAGCCGCCCACCCCACTTGGGGGCAGACTCCACTCTAGACTGCGATGTAGCTCTTCCTCTGCTCTTGAATCCCACAGCTCACCTGCGGGATGGGATGGGGAAATGGATCCTGTTCCATGACTCCTGACTCCTGAGTGTCAGCCTGAGAACAAGGCCTTGGGCTCTTTCTCAGGACGCTGATACCTAGCCCCTCGTCTCCCCTTCTAGCTCTTCCTCCATCCATCCTATGAGTTTTTTATGCAATTTTGAGGAAAGGTAGTGGGCATCTGAAACTATTTTGCCAAATCTAATATGTATGGCAGAAGCATAATGCCCTGGGGCCATTAAGACTCTAAAGAAGTTTTCCTTAACTGGACAGCACTGGCTTTGGGGGCAGGATACTTCTTTATGGTGTGGCAGTCACATTGCATGCTTTAGCTCCCAGCTCTGCAATCCTCATTGTGAAAGCAAAGCATGCATACATACTTCCATATGCTTCTGGCTAAAGTCCATAAAGCCCGCAAGTGTCTAAACCTACAAACCAAAAGCCTTTCTCGCCAGACTATTTTCTGTAAATCTCAAAAACAAGGGATTGGAGCTTTTGCTTGTCATGTCCTGCTACAACTCCCTGGAGACAGTAGCTGTCTCCTGAATTGCCTAAATGGGATGGATCTCTGTGACAAGGAAGTGCAGCTGAAATACCATCAAAAGAACAAAAGCTCTTTTGAACCATTTCTAACACTTTCCATTTTCCAGTAGGTTGAGATGAGGCCAGCAGGGGCTGAGGATGGAGACTCCAGGAGAGAAGGCAAGATAGCAGACACTCATCGGAACGCACAGAGAAGAGTGAGCCTCGGATGGAGCCCGTCAGCTCAGCTGTGAGATTTTCTCCTGTGGCTCCTCAGGTGAAGACATGCAGATCATTGAGTTTGTTTTAGACTGGGGTTTGTCCCAAAGGGAAAAGAAGAGACAGGAAAGGGCACTGAGGGTATTTGTGGAGAGGTGGTTAAAATGATGAGCCATAACACTTGGTCTGGACAAAGATTAATGCTCTCCCCTTTACATACTTTAGATTTTCCTGTCATCTGGTTCCTCTTAAGACTGGCTTAAGCCATTCCAGCCTTCAGAATTCCTTTCTTGGCTACTCACATCTCCCCCTCTGCCATCTCTTGTACTTGGACCTAGGTGTAGTGATCATCCAGGGTAGAGTTAGGGTTTGAGAAATAATGCTCCATTCTGAATATTATTGGAATGGAGGAAGCTGAAAAGGTGTGGGGGTGCAGCTTCTGTGTGGGGGTCTCTGGGAGCAGCCGGGGGAGTGCGGGCTGAGCTGCCCAACTGTATCTGCTCCACCCGTTCCAGGGAGAGACGCACGCTGCCTCCCTCGTTTCTGCTTGTTTAGTCACTGGTGACACATCTACATGTACATCTCTGCAAAATCCTGACTAGTCTGAGGTATTCCTCAAGCGATCTGGGTATTAAAATATTCAGTCCAAGAAATTTTTATTTTATTGAGCATTATATAATTGTAATATAAAGTTTGAGTAATGAGAACCATTCACATAAAATCAGGAGGAAGAGGATTAAGTCTATTCTGTAGAGGAGTTGTGCTAGATTCGGTGGGGAGGTTAAAAACCCCACTCCACAAAGCACACACACATGCACGCGCGCACGCACGCGCACACACACACACACACACACACACACACACACACACACTCTCAGATTTGAGAACATTTATATTTCCACTACTTAATTCAGTAATATCTCAGTTAAGTTTCTACTCTGCATTGGATACTCTGTTAAGGTACTTGGAATACAAGGGCATAAATTACTCAGAGTAGGAAATAGTTCTTTTTTAAATTTTAAACAATGAAGAATTGAGGAGGATCAATCTTATTTTGGAATAAAAAGAATATTATTTATTTTTTACAAAGAGCTGCCAGCACTCAGTTTGCCTGTAATGTATTTTTTAAATCTCAGAGATTATTACCATTAACTGTCTACTTTCATGATTTATCTCTCTCCTCAAATTTATTTTTATAGCACCGCAAATAAACTATATTTTGTTAAAATTAGTTCCATTTCTTTTCCAAATAATATTAGACCCAGTAACAGTTTATCTAAATATACAAATGCATATCATTTATATTCACATCATTCTCGTTAAAGGCATTTGGGTATTCTCAATTTCTACCAATTTGACTACTGATGTATGTAGTTGTCTTTCTGTTTTGATAGGACGATATTGGAACTACTAAGTGATTATCATTTGCTTACCAGAAAGAACCATGAGGGAAATGATCAAAGAGCATAAGGATAGCACATCCAAGAGAAGAAAACATTTTCTTGAAGCCCAAATTGGAAATAATATGTAATTCTTCTTTTTTAAAGAAAAAATCTTAGTAGGACTATTTCTAATTGAAGAATCAGTAAGAGAGCTGATAAAAACCACTCATGATACAATAGGTTCAGTAACAGGGTTCCCAGAGACTGCACCCCAATTCTGACATCCTCATCAATGTCCAGGATAGGGGTAGGAGGTGAGTATCTGCTATTTCAAAATGACCAGAAGTTTCTTCTTTAGCTCAGGTAGACACTGACTTTTTACCTGGTGACACATCTAGGCAGGCATCTCTTTTGATTTTGGTTTGTTTGTTTGTTTGTTTGTTTGTTTGTTTGTTTGCTTTCCTGGACTGGGGATGGAACCCAGGGGCATTCTACCTCCAAGCTACACCCCCAGCCCTATTTTTTATTCTTTAATTTGAAACAGGGTCTCACTGAGTTGCAAAGGGCCTCACCAAGTAGTAGCTGAGGCTGTCTGCGAACCGAGATCCTCCTGTCTCAGCCTCCCAAAGGCTGGGATTACAAGTGTGTGCCACCAGGCCTGACTCTTTTTTGATTTAAGAACAATTTTGTGAGATTTTTAATTATGTGAAGTTGAAGACAGATAATTTTGGGGGATAGAGTGTTTAAGATAAAACCGACCTAAAAAGTATCCTTGCAGTGAGCTGAGTTGCATCTCTGCAAGTTATAATCGTAGTGACTTGGGTTGGGGAGAGGGAGAAAAGTTCTCCCTCAGGTAAAAGGAGTGTTGGGGGCCTGGGCAAGTCAAGGGCACACGTATCCAGGGGAGGGCTTCCAGCACTGAAGTTCGGGTGATGACCAGAGAACTAAGGTGGCAGTTATCCAAGAGATGTAGTGGGTGGAACCCAGAGCAGCAATACTGTATCCAACTGTGTGTTATTGTCTCCTATCATTCCTTTCTGCTTACTCTGTGCCTTCAATAAAATTGTGTTAGATGTTATTGCTTAGTCTTAGCTGTGTTCTGGGAATTAGGAGTCAGGCTTTTGGACGTGTTTGGGGATCAGTAAAACAAAGAAGGAGGCCACGGTTAGAAGTCATGGTAGAATGGTAAGCACAGGGGACTAGAGAGAGGAGGGTGGGAGAGTAGGAGTTACATTTTAGGACAACGGATATCTAGGGCAGACCCAAGAGACACCTAAACATTTCCTAGGGTCTCAGACTGGGAGAATCCAATAAAAGCATAATATTCCTGCATTCATGAAAGTCGGGAACTCTGGCTATATAAAATGAGGTTAAAAGGAGGGATGGCTCCTAAGGTTAAGAATGTGGAAATATCTAAGTTACACATGTGACATAGGAACCTCCCAAGAGTCCCAAGACCATTCAGTAGGAGAAGTACTCATCTATTAGCATGTAGTGCTTCAACATCTGGATGGTCACATGCAAGAGAATGAAGTTCAGTCCTAACCTTATGTCACCTCATCAAAAACTTAACTCAAAGTGGATTAAATACCAACAGCAAGAGCTAAAACTATAAAATCCTTAGAGGAAAACAGAGGGATACATCTAGGTTATTTCTTATTTAATAGTAGAATATTAAATATGATGCCCAAAACATAAGCAACAGAATAAAAAGTGATAAATTGAATATCATCAAAATTGGAAATGTCTATGCTCCAAATCAAGAAAGTGAAAAGACAACCCACAGAATGGAAAAATGTATTTGAAAAAGCATATATCTTTCTCAGAATATGGAAAAACTCTTGTAGCTCAACAATTGAAAGGAAATCAACTAACAATGGACAAAATATCTGCATAGAACTTTATCTGAAAAAGATATACAAATAGCTAATACATACAGAGAAATATGCTCAACATTGTTAGTCATCTGGGCAACACAAGTCAAAACCATGAGATATCATTTCACACCTTCAAGTGTAGGTATAATAAAACCTCAGATGATTGTTAGCTAGGATATGGGGGAATTGGAACCCTTATAATTGCTAGTGGGAATGTAAAATGGTGCAGCTCCTTTTGAAAACAGTTTGGCAGTTTCTCAAATGGTTCAACATAGTGTTACGATGTGGCCCAGCAATTCCACTCTTAGGTATATTCCCCAGAGAAATAAAAACATACATTCACGCAAAAATTGCACAGAAATGTTCATAGTTGTACTATTCATAATGACCAAAAGGCAGAAGCAACCCAAATGTCCATCGCTGATGAATAGATAAACAAAACATGGTATATCCATATAATAGAACATTATTTGGCCATAGAAAGGAATGAAATACGGATCCATACCACAACACAGAAGAACCTTGAAAACATTATGCTAAGTGAGAGAAGCCACTCATGAAAGAACACATCCTATGTGATTTTATTTATAGGAAATGTACAGAATAGGCCAATGTGTAGAGATAAAATGTAAATTAATGGTTGTCTAAGGTGAGCAGAGGGAGAGAGTCTGTCAAAGGATGCAAGGTTTCTGTTTTGTGGATGTAGTACTGGGGCTTGAACCCAAGGACATTCTACCTCTGAGCTAAACCCACAGTCATATTTTATTCTTTTATTTTGAAAAAGAGTCTCACTAAGTTGCAGAGGGCCTCACTAAGTTACGGAGGCTGGCCACAAACCTGCAATACTCCTATCTCAGCCTCCCAAGTACTAGGATTATAAGCATGCAACACCACACCCTTACTTTGTCTTCCATTTTGGATGCAATTGGGAAACTTGTCCTTCCAAGGCCAAACTCTCTTGCAATGTTAAGGACATTAGGTAAGTGAGATCTGCCAGCTCTTGCAACTTCTACTTCAGCAGTCTCATATAGAAATACCTACAGGGACAAGGCAGGTAGCAGAAATGTGTGGCTGTGGCTCAGCAGTGGTAGGGGTGGTGTGGGGTGATAAGGCACCTAGTGATCTGGGATGTACATTACAGCTTTGCAGCTTCCAACTGGCACTTGGAGTCACAAGAAGGTAGGACTCAGTGATAACTCACCACTGACATTCAAAATTAAAACAAGGGAGAACAAAACTGCACAAAACCAATACCAGGTCAAGTACGGAAAGCACATGACTGGCAAGATTCCTCCCATGGGTCACCGGTGTGTGAACTTTGTTCTAAAATAGCCGAGAAGCAGCTGGAAGTTTGTAGCTTTTCCTTTTCTTGGCTGAGTTTTTCAACTTTCTCCAGGGCATGTAATCTTAAAATATCATCTTTCTTTCACTTATTTCTTACCTCTGATGCTGGTTGTGCCCTGGGCCAACAAGTTAGTTAAAATTTCCTTTTCAACCAGGAGAGCCTCTTCTGTCTGAACCTCTGCTTTGGGCCTTCAGTACTGGCTCATATGACCCAATTTTGAGTGTGTAGTGTTTGAGGCAAAATGGACAGAGATAGTGGCTAGCCATTGCCTGTGCTCCCGTTGCATCTTTAGATAACCTGGCTACATCATCTGCAAGCTCCCACTTGTTCCCAGCTGCAGCCCTCATTAGTGTTGCATTGATTTCTGGGGCTGCATCACCCGGTCAATGCCCCCGCCCCCAGAGAGAGGTAAAAGGCTGAGGTCCCAGCGGGCGCTTGTGCTTACTGTAAACCCAGCCAGACTCCCTGCAGTGTGTCTGCAGGCAGCTCTCACCTCTGCAGTACCACCACAGGACCCGGTTCCACAGAAAAAATGTATTAGCAAAGTGTGTTTGTGAGGTTGAGATATGAGTACCAAAGGGACACTTCCTAGCAAAGGGAAAGTATGACATCCCAATCTCCATACATCTAACACCTCCTAATGGTCAAGGGTGAATACTTAGATTTTATCTGAACTTGTCACTCTATTTCTAAATCCGCCTGTTATCTAGAGACCAGTAACACTGGTTTTACTCTCAATAATGAGACAGTAAAGACCCATCCTGAGTGCTTAGTCCTTATATTACATTTCACCCAAACATTTAGAAGCCTTCTTTGAGATTCATAAAATGAACCCCTCTACTTGTCACTCCCAGCAAGTGATGTCAGCCCAGGAGCTTGTCCTCCAAGAGGGCTCTTCTTGATGCCCACACATCTCCTCATTGCTGGTGTGTGTGTGTGTGTGTGTGTGTGTGTGTGTGTGTGTGTGTGTTCTAGTCTATATTTTAGTGTAGAAACAGTGTCTCCCTAAGTTGCTGAGAGCCTCACAACCTCATGAAGTTGCTGAGACTGTTTTGAACCTGCAATCTTCCTGTCTGAGCCTCCCAAATATGGATATTACAGGTGTGCACCACCACACCTGGCTCATTGCTATTTTCCCAACTTTTCCAATCAATTTCAGAGCACATTTCTACTTTCTGTATGTCTAGGAAATGTGGGAGAGCCCTTGTGTTATATAATCATGTTTTGTTTTTTTTTTAAGAGAAGGACTCTGATCTCAGGTATAAAATTCTTGAATTGTAGGCTGGAAAGGACATTAGAAATCATCTGGTCTCATCACCCACATTGAAGATGTTATTCATGAGAGAGTGAGAGAGTGTTTGACTTGTTCAAAATCACACAGTGAAGCAATGGCACACAGGACTGGAAGTCTAGGTATGAGAAGTTGGAAGGTTCTTTTCTTTTTTTAACAACTACTAATAAATGCAGAAATCATTAAAGGTTATCAACATGGTGAATAAGCAGTTATGAGCATCATAATGGGAAAATATAAGACATCAAAACTTTGCATTCCTTTCAATCTAGATGATTGAATAGAAGACCATCTTCATTCCCATCACACATACTTTTCTCTTCTATGTATATATAAAATATATACCAAGGAAGAGAGAGAGAGAGAGAGAGAGAGAGAGAGAGAGAGAGAGAGAGAGAGGAGAGAGAGAGGAGAGAGAGATATTAAGCTGGGTGTGGTGGTGCATGCTTGTAATCCTAGTACGTGGGAGACTGAGAGAGGAGGATCGCAGTTTCTGGACAGCCTCAGATCCTTAATGAAGCCCTCCACAACTTAGTGAAACCTTGTTTCAAAATAAATAATTAAAAAATAGGGCTTGGAGGTAGAATGCCCCTGGTTTCCATCCCCAGTACCAAAACAAAAAATTCATTTTATATGAATTGATCAAGATGGTGGTATATGAGCAAAACAGGCAATACTTAACTTTGAGGGTGCTCTCTAGTTTTCTTTGATAGAGAGAGGCCCTGCATTTAATGGAGTAAAATCATTTGGCCATTGATCAGATAAACTTTTTTAGAAGGACAGGGATAATCCATCAGTCCTCTGAGAAACTGGACAAAATATCGCACACGATTGTTCAACTCCCTTTACTCTGGTTATGTGCTTTCCTGTCAACAATCTGAACCCTACCTCAATTCTGCAGGCAACTGGTTTCTGAAAAGGCAAACCCTGTAGGACAGATATGACCTTCGAGTCACCAAAATCTTCTATATATCACTATAAATCAATGCACTGGCTGTTTGAGTTATACATCAATCTTTCACAAGTCTGATTACTGTAAATAAACCAATACTTTCTGAATGTACCAATCATCATCTTCAGACAATGCAGAACTAAGGACCAGAGATTGGATCACGATGCTCCTCCCTCACCACTATTCCTTTCTCCTCCGCCCCCAAATGTGTATCTCTGTGAGGCCCAGCTGGAGACAGCCTCTTGTCTCATTACAGTTGTTAGGATCACACACAAGAATAAATGGACTTTAGCAAGTTAAAGAAATAGGGAAAGATCTGGGTGTGGTGACATACACTTGTAATCTCAGCATTTGGGAGTCTCAGACAGGAGGAGCGCACTTTGCAGGCAGTCTCAGCTACTACTTTGTGAGGCCCTTTGTAACTCAGTGAGACCCTGCTTCAAAATAAAAATAGAAATTAGGGCTGGGGGTGTATCTCAAAGGTAGAACGCCCCTGGGTTTCATCTCCAGTACTGAAAAAACCAAAGAAATAGGGAAAGGTGACATTGTTGTGACACAGAGTAGTTAAAGTAGCTGTTTCATGGTATACAAGCGTGGGAAAGTATCTGCTTACTAATGAAGACATGAATTTTCCAGAATGGCTTGGTAGCTCACAAGGACTCAGGGAGCCAAAGATAAGATATATATGGGCATATATAAATGGGCAAGACACAGGGCACTTAAATTCTATCTAGTTCTATCTAGACCTTCAGCTCCTCTTCTAAGATGCCAGAAGGAATATAAGCCAAGAAGATAAACGAGGGCAATAAGAATTACTATTGACTCTAGCTTTGGTTTCAAAGTTTAAAAGTTTCGGAATCCAGAGTAAACCATATATAACATTACCATTGCTCAGAACAATGACAAGAGGACAATCAAGAAAGAAAAAGAAGAGTCTGCTAAGTCTGGCTTAATCCACTTTCTCTTACTACTCCAGCATTTTGGGTCGAAAAAGAAATTCCCAGGAGTTAAAAGTTGCACTCTGTCTGTGCTTAGCATCATAACCCAAATGTGTTGACCTGAAGCAGTACTCCAGGAAGCACAGGGGTTGTGGCGCAAATGAGGAATAACAACTGTGGAATGAAATGCCTTGATCTGAATGCAGGCTCAAAGAGAAGGAGAGGAGACAAGACTTAACTCCTGGGAGATGTGAATAATAAGAACCATGGGAAGTAATATTCACCTGTGAGCAGAGGGCGCTGGCCTTATAAGCATATAGATCCCTTTAGAGGATGGTTCACAGATAGAATTTGGCTTGAAATGAGGATGGGTGTGCTATTGTGATATAATATCCCCGAGCCCAGTTCTGGCACAGAGCTCCTAAAACTCTGATTTCCTGAGTGGTAAGGGTGAGAAGGAGCATCTCTGGCTATTCATAATGTGAACCTTTCTAACAAGACTCTTGGTGACCCCTTGACTGCCTCGGTGATTACAGGGTTGGAAGTTGCAGCCAAACCCCCAAACTCCAGGAAAAGGCGAGGGCATAGAGATTGAGCCAGTCACCTGTGCAACAATTTAATCCATCATGTGCGGGTGGTAGAATGTCCACAAAACTTTTTTTTTTTTTTTGGTGGTGGTACTGGGGTTCCTGGAAGCCCTTCTACCTCCAGGCTACACTCCCAGACCTATTTTTTATATATATATATTTTTGAAACAGGGTCTCTTACGCCAACGCGGCTGGCTTCGAACCTGCGCGATCCTCCTGTCCCCGCCTCCAAGCTCCACAAAACTTTAAATGGTGAGTTTGGTGAAGCTTTAGGTTGGTGAACACTGGGCGCCAGAGAGGACAGAGATGTCTATGCCTCCTCTTCCACACTTGGCCCTGTGTAGCTCTTCTGTTCAGCTGCTATTCACTTGTATCCTCTGCAATCAGCTGGCTATAGTAAGTATACTGTTTCCCCAAGTTCTGTGATATGTTTAGCAAATTATGGGGCATGAAGAAGGGATCATGGGACCCCTGCTTTACAGCTGGTTGATGAGAAGGACTGAGAGGCACCTTACCATTTTTGAGGTGAGGCCAATGTCTTGTATAGCTGAACCCTTAACGGGTGGGATCTGACCCTAGTTCCTGGTAGATAGTGTAGGAATTGAATTGATTTGTAGGACAGTCGGATGATGATTTCCAGGGAACTGATGGTTGGTGTTTAGAAAACCACCACACATCTAGTGTGAGAAGTGTCTGAGGCCGAAGCAGCAGGGTGTCTCAGCATGAAACAATGGCGGGAGTGGGCTTCTCAGAGGGCGGCAAGGAGGCCCTCACTGGGTGAGCCAGTGTATTATAAACTCAACAGGCAGGGAAGACAAATTTTAACAAAGACATTGAGGGACAATTGCAGGAAGACAGTCCTGGAAGCAGAAATGAAAGATGCAATCTGAGAAACAGTAGTGGTATGAAAAATGCTGTGTTTTACATTTTTTGTGCGGCATAATTCTCTTAGAGATGAAGTTTTAATAATCCATATGAACTTATTATTCACAATTTTTTTTGAAGAATGACAGGCAAAATGGTCTTCTCTGTTGTTAGGAGTGACAACAGAGCCCAATTATGCAGAGTTTCTTTTAATAATGGAGCAGAATGTGCATACTTTACAGAGGCAAGGCTAGCAGCCACTGTCACCCTTTCCAGATAACAGAAACTGAAATTTATCCATTCCTCTGTCTGTCCATAGAATTATTCAGCATTTACTGAGCTCCTAGTATACACTAGGATTGATAAAGTGCAGAGTAAAAATGCTAACTAAGAGACAGGCCTTGCTCTTCCTGAAGTTGCATTCATTGAAAAGATAAGTAGGAGATTACAACAGGAATGAGGAGTTCAGCTCTTGCAGGATACAGATGAGAATGCTATGGGTTCATGGAGTTCCCTCCAGTTCCTCTGGGGTGATTTGTTTCTGCTTATTCATGTTGACCTTTCTTCCTTGTGTTTGAGATACCCCTCAAATGTCTGATGCTCCTTCGTTGTCATTCATGGATGGTTGGTAGGATTGTGTACGTGGGTAGAGAATATTGGGTGAGCAGTCAGGGAGCCAGCCAGTATCCTGGGGACTTCCAAATGCTTGAAGGTGTAGGTCTAAGCCCAGGGACGCAGTTGTCACAATGGCTGCCACAATTTTCCTGTCTGAGTGCTTGAACTTATAAAAAACCTATTTCCTTCTCTGAGTTTCCTGTTTCTGAGAACAACAGTAAAACAAACAAACAAACAACAAAAACATAGAATCAAAGCCTGAATGGATATTACTGTCCTTATTGAGTCTGTTCCTGAGCCCTTGAAAACACTTCCTGTTATGTCCCTCCTCCTGCTTCCTATCACAGCCTCTCCAGCCAAATCATCATTATTTCTTCCCTGGAAACCTTCAGAGTTTCCTTCTAGCCTCCTACCTATCATAACGGCTACTTTTGTCTGCCAGATTAATATTCCTGAAATGTTATTCTCTTTATATCATTCTGCTGGGCAAATTCTTTCCTGGATCTCTCCGTATACTCACACAGGCGCACCTGCTCAGTCTAGTGTTCCAAGGTCCAACCCATCTCTCCTATCACCTTGTCTGGGGGAGAGAGGAGTGTGCATTGTGGGCTCGGGGCAGATGGACAGTCAGGCCCAGGCTCTGACATGTACAGTGCAAATTACTTGTCCTCTCTGGGTCATAGATTTGTTGGTGCTAACTTTAGGAGAAAATAAGTACTTAGTTTTGGGATTGGTAAAACAATAAGATAATACTTTCAATAGAAAAGCATATATACCAAACACTCCTTATAGGTTGTATTTATGGCTACTATGATTATCATTGTTACTGTTCACTGCATGAATCCAGTATCTTTTAGTCAAACTGGTCTCCTCCCTGTCTTCTGACTAGAGCCCACGATTACCCACCTCTGAGTTTTGGCTACGGCTTATGTCTGTGCCTCAAGTGCCCTTCTACCTGTCTGTCTACTGTCAAATTTATTTAATACTTTTTATTGTAGTAATATACACATAACATAAAATTGACAATTTTAAGCATTTTTAAGTAGATGGTTAGGTGACATTTATTCACGGTTTTGTGCAGCCATCACTATCATCCAGTTCTAGAACTTTTCCAAAAAGGAAACTTTTCCAAAAAGTTTCCAAAGGAAACTCTGTACTCAGTTAATATTAACTCTCTATAACTCCTCTACTGGAGACCATTATTCTATTTTCTGTCTCTATATATTTTACTATTTTAGGTACCTCAAGTAGAATCATACAATATTTATTCTTTTGTGTCTGTCTGGCTTATTTCACTTAGCTTCCTTCCGTTTTTCAAGGTTCAACTACATGACAGCATGTATCAGAATTCCATTTCTTTTTAAGGCCGAATAATATTCTGAATAATATTCTATTGTATATTCTGTATACACAGCATACACAATATGGTATACAAATGTGGTGTATTGTGTAGATACCACATTAAAAAAATCCACTCATCTGTTGAGGAATATTTGGGTTCTTTCCACTTCTGACTATTGTGAATAGTGCTGCTATGAACATGGGTGTGCAAATACATCCATACCTGTCCTACTTTCACTTCCTTTGGACACGTACTTGGAAGTGGGATTGTTGGATCATACGGTAACACCGTATTTAGCTTTGTGTTTGTGTGTGTGGGGGGGTGTTAAGCTACAATCCCCAGCCCTATTTTTGTGTGTCTCTGTGTGGAAACAGGATCTCGCTAAGTTGCTGAGAGCCTCACTAAGTTGCTGAGGATGGCTTTGAACCTGCTGTCTTCTTGTCTAGCCTCCCAAATACTGGGATTACAGGTGTGCACCACCATGCCCAGCTATGTTTAGCTTTATGAGGAGCCACCATACCATTTTCTACAGCAGCTGCGTATTCTGTTGCCTTCTAAATGTCCTTCAAGGTCCAGTTCTGTCGAAACCTTCTCCAGAGAGCTTTTTAGATATCCTTTCTAGATAACGATCTCTTCCCAGAACTCAAGATCGAGGCACAAAACATCACCTTGGATTATGGTGTTTTACAGTAGATCGCTTTCCTTAGCCTTTTTCGGGATAGGGACCCTTCTTCCCTACACTGCCTCCCTCAGAAACATATATTCCATAATGTGCAGTGAGTGAGCGAAAGTAAGAATCAATGGATGGTGGAGAATAGTCGGCCTCGCTCTGACCCCCAGGAGAAGCTGACATCTCACCAGAGAGGGTGTTGGGGCTTGGTGAAAACTCCCCACCACAGGAGAGGTCAGCTCCCCAAATGTTCTAGTCCGTGACTGAGGCTGGCGAGTTCCTTCTGCAGCCTCCTCGCAAAATGAGCGTCAGACTGGCAGTGTTGATTACTTGGCTCAGTCTCCTCCGTCACATTAAGAAGCAGCATGTGTTGCTGGCGTCTGTTGGATTTCCCTAATAAAACAGGTTGCCACTTGGGTCTATGGAGACATTTCGGATGCATTGTATTTAAATTTTGTTTTCATTGAAAATTTATAGCCTCCACCTTCTACTCTAATGTAATGAATAATTAGAAGCAATTACAAGGAAATTTAGCAAATTACTAAGCCATCGAGGAGTAAAAATTAGTGGTTATGGTGTTCTTCTCTTGCTGTCTGGCAATCCAAAATGATATATGATGTGCAGGCAGACATCACGCACAAATACCTTTTTATGCACCTAGCAGTTTTCCAGTAAGATCATAAAAATCAATGCATGGCACTCGAGTCTGGTGACGTTAAAGGGCCTGCTTCATAAATATTAGATGATGGGGGAGGGGAGTGATGAATCTGAGCTGTGGACATTTAACCACAGAAGATTTTATGCTGGCGGGTTAAAGATAACTTTTTTCTTAAAATAAGTTTGTTCTTGTATTTTAAAAATTACATTTTAATCGAAGAAATTAGGAGGGATAACAAAGAATGTAAAAGAAATACACAAGAATATTATCTATTCTCTCTATCCAGAAAATGCTACTTTTTTCATTTTGATATGTTGACTATTACTTTCTACACATGTTTTATTTGTTGTAGTATTTTTTTTTGGCACACTGAACAAAATAATTTACCTTTTTTTTTTTTTTTTTGCGGCACTAGGGATGGAACCCCAGGGACATTCTACCTCTGAGCTGCACCTCAAGGCCTATTTTTTTTTTCTTTATTTTGAAGCCAGTTCTTACTAAATTGCAGAAGGCCTCTCTAAGTAGGTGAGGCTGTCCACAATCCACAATCCTCCTGTCTCAGCCTCCGGAATGCTGGGATTACAAGCGTGTACCACCATGCCCGGCTTACCATTTTTATTTTAAAATTGAATCAAATAGTGTAAATGTATTTCATGTTACCATGACCATGCCACATAAAACTCAATTATTTTACATTCTCAATGCCTGTAGTTTGAGCTTGTTTCTACTTGTTTTTTCCTTTAACAAATTTTTTATTGAACATAAATAGTATACATTTAAACTATATTTGGTGCCCTCTCCCCCCGGCCCCGTTTTCCCTTCCCCTCTCCCACCAATGGTTGTCCAGGTTAACCATGTCATATTCATAATTTTACACATGTTCAGATGTAGACCCTCATTAATCAAGATCAGCCTTCCTCCTCTCCTATCTTTCCATTCAAACTTTGCTGGTATTTCCCCTCCATTATCTGGAGTCCCACTGGTATCCTCTAAGAAGATAAAAAAAAAAATTTGTTTCTACTTTTTAACTGTTACTGAATACATCAGTGGATGTCACAGTCCATATGACTTTTCCCTATATTTTAAAATTAGGGTTTAAATGAAAATTCAGGGTAAAAGTAAAAAAATGGTCCAAGGTTCTTTTTTTTTTTTCGATACTGGGGATAGAACCCAGGGACATTGTATCTCCGAGCTACACCCCTGGCCCTAGAGTTTAGTCTTTAATTTTAAAACAGGGTCTCACTGAGTTGCAAAGGGCCTCACTAAGTAACTGAGGCTGTCCACAACCACGATTCTCTGGTCTCTGCCTCCCGAATGCTGGGATTACGTGTGTGTGCCACCACGCCTGGCTCCAAGGTTCTTCATTCCTGTTACCTAATTGCTTTCCAAATAGTTTACACTTATTATTTTTCAACCTGGAATGCTGAGAATACCTGTTTTCACTACAATGACCTTTTGCTAGCTTATGAGGCAAATTTTATTCCTTTGATTGAAACTGAGGTTGGATGAATTTGGAATCAGTCAGGTTCGGTTCAGTAGCAGGGAAGAGAATTCACTTGATCTACTTTGTGATTTTATTTTATTGCATATTTTTTCAGGAGAAACAGGCCTAGGCTGAGTTTTGAGATGAGACTTTGAAAGCGGCACTACAGAAGAGGGCCATAGAAAGACCTGCCCATGCCTTGTGAAGCCACCACAGTGGGGAAACCCCTACAGGAGGAACCAGAAAGCCCACCATAATCTTGCTGGTGGAAATGGCAGAGGACATAAAAGCTTGGCCACATCTGTCTTCTGCCTTTCAGTTTAAATAACACCTGGAACTCCGCTGCAAGGCAATCCAGAGAAGGTGTGTTGTCATTCTCAGCTTCTGTGGTTTAAGAAGACCCTCAGGAAGGTGGTGGAACAATGTCAGGTGCCAGTCTTCCACATCTGCAATGTTTTTCATATGTTTGTGGTGTTCATTAACCGGTTGTATTGCCTCTTCCACGAATTGTCGACTTTTAGCTCTTTCTAGGCTCACTTGTAGAAGAAGTTGCCAGTGATGAGAGAGACATGCTATCATTATTTATATGAAGTGTATGGCATTATTCTTGGCAAAATGAAGGCTGGGAAAAGTGAGAAAGGGCAGGAGATGGCTCCCTTGGCCGTCATTCCACTGGGGATTCCAAAGGTCTCAGGGTTTCTTGTACATATTTAAATATTGAATCATTGAAAAGAGACCTTGTTTGTGTCTAATACAGCAGTATGGTAGTTAAAATATTATTAGTTTTTCCTCCTAATGATACGTGGGCCTTCCTTATTTATTCTTTAACTTCTTAAGGAATTTGTTTTTTCATTTAATAAATTATGACCATTTAAGCATAATCAATAATAAAGACATCATACATGGCTTGCCTCCTAGGGCTGCTGTGTTATGTAATTCCAGGGACCACGGTTTGCATGGATTATAAGGTGAGTGACACTCTGTGGAGTTGTGGTCCAACACAGTGGCCTTGTTCCCTCAGTCCTTTGGGGGACTGATTCTACTTTTTCTCTTCTGATTGCTCTTTAGAAACAAGCTGATGCCAGGGGAAATACAGAGGGCCATGGGGAACGGCCCAAAGAAAACTTAGAATCACCTTTTTAAGATGGTGCAAACTCAGAAGAGATCACCCAGGCCCACCAATATAACAATGTTTTTCCAAAGAAGCCCCTTTCTATCAAGTCTTTTTGTCATTTGAAATTAGCATCCAAGATTGAATAAATTTTGCCTCTGGAATAATAAGGCTTTGAATTTGAGGGCACTTTGGAAGACTGACTAAAGAAGTAGTGGGTTAATTTAAGAAAATGAGAACAAATGGGTTGCAAAGGAAAGACATTAATGGATTCCTTTGTAAGTCCCTTTCCAAAGCCTTTGATTTAGGAGCCAATCTTTGACCTATGATTTTATGGATTTTTAAAAAACTGGAATTGCCCTCTGTTGCCTTGTATCCCCAGAGAAAGGATCCTGAGCTACTTGCCCCTAGCTTTTCCTGTGAACCCAAGGCGACTGCCCTTCAGAATGCTGCTAGGAAGCCAGGTTCTTCTGGGCACGTGACTGGTGGGGTCAAATCTAGAGGAAATCAGGTTCCCATCAAAAGCCTGATGAAAGAAAGTTGGGTGACTTTTGCGGGAAGATGACTGAGGGCCACTCCAGGAAGAGCTTAATTCCCTAAGGAAGGAATTTTGATTCTGTCCTTAGAAACACAGAAGGCTGCCAGCCTTCAGGGGTTTCTATCTACTGCTCTGCTTTGCCCATAGGCAAGGGCAAGAGTTGAACTACAAGGGAATCTGTGTTTAGGTAAAGGCAGTGGAGATGAAAGAAAGAGACTGAGAGAAGCAGAAAGAGATGCTTAGAAAAATTTCACTACCACTCCCCACCCCATGCTGGGGATCTAATCCAGGGCCTCTACCTTGCTAGGCAAGGACTCTACCTCTGAGATACACTCTCTGCCCCCCTTCCTTTTTAGCACTAAGGGCAGATTTGAAAAGGCTATAATTTCCAACTAACATATATTCTAAATTTTCCAGAACAGTCTGCATTTTAGATATTTGCTTTCCTTATCCCCATAAAATATCAAAATACTTTGTAAATGCAAATATTTCGACAAGTGGTAACTGCATGAATCAAGTCATTAAGCATTACAAACATGTGAATTCATCCTGTTGTTGTTTCTGAGCAGGAATTCAAAGATTATAAACAGGAAAGCCCATGTCACTGAATACTTTTCTCTGGGCAGCAGAGAAGTTATCAATGGGCTCTGAAAATTCTCTTTTAAAATGCAAATTAATTATTCAGAGATCTGTCAAGAAATGTTTGAGGAACAAACAAAAAAAAAAGTAGGAGAATATGCCAGCGATCTCACTAGCAGATAACAGATGAATTGCAAGTATTGCACTAATATTCTTTCAATTTTAGCTGGGCATGGAGGCGCACGCTTGTAATCTTAGCATTTGGGAGGCTGAGACCAGAGGATCGTGGTTTGTGAACCTTTGCAGAAACATCTTCCCGCAAAGGTCACCCAACTTTATTATTATTATTATTATTATTATTATTATTATTATTATTATTATTTTGGTGGTACTGGGGTTCCTGGAAGCCCTCCTACCTCCAGGCTACACTCCCTGACCTATTTTATACTTTTTTTATTTTTGGAAACAGGGTCTCTTAAGCCAGCATGGCTGGCTTCGAACCAGCACGGCTGGCTTCGAACCAGCACAATCCTCCTGTCTCCACTTCCCAAATGCAGGGATTACAAGCTTGCGCCACCACGCCTGGCCACCCAACTTACTTTCATCAGGCTTTTGTTGGGAACCTTCATTTCCTCTACTTAGTGAGGCCCTCCGCAACTTAGTGAGACTTTCAAAATAAAGAATAAAAAATAGGGCAGGGGGTAGAAAGGCCCCTGGGTTCCATCCCCAGACACACACACACACACACACACACAAAATTAAAAATATATAACCATAATCTAATTGTTATATTTTCTAGAGTTTTTCACATAATTAAGTCCAGCTAATCAGAAATTTCTTAAGTGAGGAAGTCAAGATAGTTGAAAGCAGGGTTTTGATAGCTGGCTGGATTAGGAATCAGAGCCACTTGCTAGATTTGCCGTAAATCGCTGAATTTGACTCTGGTACCTTGCGTGGAAAACAGGAGAAATACAAATCTCATAAGTTTATTGTGGTGGGGATTGAATAAGCTAACATTCATTGTAAGGTGTTCAACCCAGAGTTGGTATTTGAAAATCAAACTGACCCCACATTGGTATTCAATAAATAATAGTTACAATGAAGATCACTAAAAATGAAATAATGTCTTTAAGAATCCTCCCTCTACTATGCAACTAGCTATGTCTGAGATGGTGCAGGGTCTTTCAGGTTGAAGCCCCAAAGAGGACAAAGTGGAGCTTTCTGCCCGTGAGGATGAGCACATAGACTGAGAAACAGGTTTCCACTTTTCCAGTCCACTGAGTTGTGGGAGTTGTTTGTTACTGCAGCCTGAGTGGCTTTTCCTGACTGATGCAGGAAAGGACGTAGAGGCATTGCTAGTACTTCTAGGATCCTGGGAGAGATACATGAGTAGGACAATGCTCAGGACCAGGAGCAAGTAAGCATCAGGCTGAGGACAGAGCGGCCGTGCCTGAGGGAGGCAGCAGGCGGCGCTCTAGCAGACAGCAGTTGTGTAGGGACCTAATTCACATGGAAACAAGGAAATACTGTTCACATGGAATGGTGCTGAATTTATCAGCTTTGTTCCAGGAAGGTCTCCGAAAGGTTAAGGAGGTCTGGAGACCCCCCCCCCCCCCCCACACACACACATGTATTTATAACTGCTATCTTCTTTTCCTATCAAAACAGGCTGGAATGCCACATAAATGTCTGTGAAGGGATCAGAGGTTGGGTGATTGGGAATGTTCCTGCCCTCATCTGGGACACATCACCCTTGCCCAGCATGTCTGCGGAGAGGTGAGTGGGAGGCTGGTGGGAGATGTGCACTCCTTAACTATACCTGGTCTTTAGATTCAGCTAGAAGTCCCCCAAGGGACACTGATGCCCCGTGCTTTCAGATCTGAAAACACAGCAAATGCTCTCTGTTCTAAGTGGTGTACTCCTGTTGAGGAATCTGAAATTAAAACCTTTTGCAAATGGAAACGCACAACCTTTGTGATCAAGCTTCATGCCTCCCTTATCTCACTCTCCAGTCTTCTGTGTTCTCTCTAGAAAAGAAAAATGGTGTGTGATGTGGGTCTTGGTCTCCTTAACTGCATCAGAGGGTCTGTGTTTAGGAGAGCCTTGGGGTGGGATGTGGAACACTTTCCCCCATTCAAGAGCCTGGCATGTAGCCCACAACTTTACATACTTGAATTAGCCATATCCTGATAAAATCTTGGACAGGGCATCATCATCTAAATAGTTCATAACCTAGTTCAGTGTTTCCCAAGCTCTGTTTAACAAAACCCAAGTTCTAGATAGAAGACATAAACAGATACCTTGTTACTAAAGGGTTCTGAGGCCAAGCCATTTAGGGGTACACAGTATTCTATATATTCTTTCTTCAGTGATTTGAAATGATTGGCAGTACATTAAAGACAGTGACAGGCCCTCAGGTTAAAAAAAATATCTTTGACTCACTTATTTAGTTAGGTTGGAACTATTGTCTTCCTCAAACTTATTTGGATTTGGTGATGAGCTGTGTTTAGTATGGCAAAGTGATTAACAACCTGGGAAATGAGGAGCCTTGGCAGGCTGACTGAAGAGTCTCTACCCTCACTTCTTCTCCATGACTTGGGGCAGCACTATCTCTGGCCCTGTCCAAAGAAGTAAGTTTGTGAGGCTAGCGATGAAGCATGTTCAGTCCATCCAAGATGCTCGCTTGCCTGAATTGTCTCAAGGAGTTAGCCCTTGTCAACTGGGAAGGCCTCCAAAATAAGCAAAGATCTTCATAAATTTATGAGGTTTGTTGGACATTGCTAACTGCTTATTCTTTTCCCATAAACACTTAGGAATAAAAGATAAGAAATCAGGAAGGAGTTCACTTGGTCACTGTTACAATCCAGATTTTCTTTTGTTCAAATATATCTGTAAAATAATTTGTCTGCAACAGATAGTGACCCCCCAAAGATGTGTATATCCTTCTCCCTAAACCTATGAATATGTATCCTGCCTTACATGGAAAAGGGACTTTGCCTATGTGGTTAATTTGAGGGTTTTGAGATGTGCAGATTATCCTGAATTATCTGTGTGAATCTAATATAACCGCATGTCCTCATAAAAGGGAGATGAGAGGGTCAAAGATGGCAAAAGGAGATGTGTTGAGGGAAGCAGAGGTTGTAGAAATACTAAAGGGCCAGGAGACAAGGAGAACGGGCTACCTCTAGAAGCTTGGAACAGCAAATAACTAGATTCCCCCTAGATCCTCTAAGAGGAATGCAGCTTCATCTATATTTTTAGCCTTGGATGGCTTACTTTGGACTTCTGATAATAAATATCTGTCACTTTAAGCCAACAAATTTGTGGTAATTTGTTACAGTAGCTATAGGAAACTAATGCAGTATCTTAACTCAGTCTTGCCTCAAACCTTCACAGGCTTATATAATCAAACTTAGAGCACCTAAGTCTCTAAAGGGAGACTATTCTTATCTGGACAGAGCCAATATCTCTCCTTTCTGTCCACCTCCGGGAGTTGGGTCCCCTGTCAGAGTGATTATGCCAAGTGGAAGCAGGAATGGCTGCTTGTTATCATGGCGGCCTCAAGGGGCAGAGACCCTTGGAAGGCACACTTGGACCACCTGAAGCAAGACACAGAAGTGCAGGTCCAGAACAGAGTCGGTGGACTATTTTCCTTGATGGATTCGACTTTTGTCTTTTCATGCATGTCATGCGTCCAGCGCCCAGTTAGTTCCTCTCATCCTGGAAACTAGAGCCTATATCAAAAGGCAGCACCTTCCAGGACTGGGGAAGCCGTGTGACCACAGGAAGTCCTGGGACCAGTGGAAGTTTCAGCCATGCCTTTTGGACACAAATGGAAACGACTTGGCAAGAGCATATATGTAGAGGAGAGAATTGCCTCTAAGGCACTTGAGATGTAGGACCCCTCAGATATTCCTGGGAGGCCACGCATGCTGGATATCTTACCCTTTGGAATATGACACTCCACAGACAACCTCATGAAAATTTAAATTTCTAACCCCTCTTCCTATATCAGCTGCACTCTTTGAAGAATATCTTTTACTTCCATGGCTTCCCAAGCCAAACTAGGGATCGAATCCAGAGGAAGTCTACCTTCAAGCTACACCCCCAGCCCAATTTTATTTGTTATTTGGAAACAGGGTCTCAGTAGGTTGCTAAGAGCCTCTCTAGGTTGCTGAGTCTAGCCTTGAACCCGCAATCCTCCTGTCTCAGCCTCCCACGTACTAGGATTATAAGCATGTGCCAGCATGTCCGGCTTGTTTTCTTTATGTTTGTTTGCTTATTGTGTAGGAGACTAGGAAGGCATTGTTTGCTTTTTCATTTTATTCCTTCTTGGGAATCCTGGTTTTAGACTATGCTTTTCAAAGCCTTTCATAACAATGCTTGTCTGTCCCTCTATCCCATAGATATAACCAGATAGAGAGTGCTGATCAGGTACTAGGATCGCTCCTTTGCTGCTAGACTTCCTAGGAAGGAATGATTAATTTGCTTACTTTGCTTTGTGATGCATGGTCTACCAGCATCTTTAGCACCTCCCAAGAGCATACAGGAAACATAGAATCTTGCTGGGTGCAGTAATCCCTGTACTTGGAAGGCTGAGACAGGAGGATTGCAGGTTTGAGGTCAGCCTTAGAAACTTAGCAAGACCCTCATCAGCTTAGTGAGATCCTTTTTTCAAAATAGTAAGTAAAAGGGGATGAGGGTGTATCTTGGAGGTAGAATGCTGCTGGGTTCTAAAACTAATAGCAAAAGAAAGGAAGGAAGGAAGGAAGGGAGGGAGGAAGGAAGGAAGGAAAGTGTAGAATCTTAGGCTCCAGCTGCTGAATGGATGATAATCTGGGTTTTAACAAGATTTCTGGATGACAGGTTTAGACTTAGACATTAAGGTGTGAGAAGCATTGATATAACATACTCTTAACCTGGGATGAGATCATGAGAATGAAAATGGTATGTGGAGAGCTTATCCTGTCCTACAGGGCAACAGCTGCCCTCTGCCTGGGCCTGCGCAGCCAGTGCTGGCGGATGGCATTCATGTGTGGGCTGCTCCACTGCTTTGACTTTTATTCTTCTATACTTTTTGAGCTCACCGAGCACCTACTATTATGATGGCATTCCCAGAATACGAGATTTTCTATTTCAAAACAAAGATTGTCCCTGTATACATTTGTGGTGGGAATATAAAATGGTGCAGCCACTTGGGAAAACAGTTTGACAGTTTCTCTTAAGATAAACATAGAGTTACCATATAGCCCATTAATTCTACTTCTAGGGACCCACCTCCCCAAATTAGAAGCCAACTTAGAATCTTGAATAGGCACATTTATAGTACCACTGTCATCAGTGGCAGAAAGATAGAAGGAACACTAATTTCCCCAAGCATAAATGTGTTATACCCACTCAGTGGAATATTATTCAGCCATAAAAAGAACGAAGTACTGATGCATATTAAAATATAGATGAACCTTGAAGACATTATGCTAAGTGAAAGAAACCAGTCTGAAAAGACCACTTAGTATATTATTCCATCCATATAAAAATATCAGTATGAGAAACATTCTAAGTGACAGAAAGAAGACTGGTAGTTCCTGGGATCTGAGAGAGGAAGGAATAGGGAATGAGTAAGAGGTCTCCTTCAAGGGTGATAGAAATGTTCTGGTGAGAGAATTAGATGCTGGTGATGATGGTACCACAGCACTGTAAATGAACTCAAAGCCACTGGATTGTGCCTGTTAACATGGTAAGTTTTATGTTATATAAATCTTATCAAAATTCAAATTTTTTAAAAATCAGAAAAGTGCCAGGCAAAGTGGAAAGAGTTGGCCATCCTATGGCTGGTATTCACCCTAGCATTCAGGTAGCAGGCGCACCTGTGTGGCGAGAGGATCCAAGGCCAAGCATTGTGCTGTCTTGGAGAGGCCATGGGTCAAAGGGTGGGGGTAACCTGTCTCTCCCCTCCCATATCACCCAAGGTATAGAGTCCTCTGATTGGTGGATTTGGGGACATCCATACCTGTTCCAGAAGGAGCCAGGGACTCGCTGGATGTATGTGGAGCTGGATAGACAGGGAGAGTTGACCAGTCATTTGCGACTCCTGAGACACCATGCTCATTTGACCCCATCTAATGAAAGCTCCCTGGTTGTGAGTCCAGCTGGGCTGGGGCCTTGAAGCTGGGATGGGAGAGTCACAAGAAGTTGTTACAAGTGTCTGGATTCCAGTCAGTGGATTTTGAAGTGCCCTCAGTAGCCTGCCCTGTGTCCTCTTCTATTTCACTTCCTGGGCCTCTTTCTGAGAGTGACCTCCTATGTCACTTTCTGTTTATTATACTCTTAGACCTTGATATTCTTCAATGCACAACTTGTGGGTTTTGCTCAACAACTGACCAAGGGAAACGTATCCTGTATCCTCTCCTGCCCATTCCTGGGCTTTTACAAACAGGGAAGGGATGTTCCCTGACCACCCCAACTGCCAGGGAAGGGTCATAAGACAGGGATGACAATTCAGGGGTTAGTGGTATTAGGGAAATCATAGAAACAAAGTCTAACTGGATGAAAAGGAAAAACCTGGAAATGTGGTTTCACCGGGTAAAAAGCAATAATAATTGATGAATTCATAAAAATGTTTATCATCTATATTTAATTGCTCTGTAGCATAAAATGATTATGTATATTGGTAAGTGTGTATTATACTAATATGTTGTCACTTTAGATTTTCCCAATTAACCCTCTTTGCGTTTCTGCAGACTTCATAATTTACTGCTCATGCAACATGGTCATATGTTTCCAACCTAGAAAATCAGTGTGTCTATTCCCTGGTCATGTGAGCCAGTTAGCAGCTCTAGGTCTTGACATTGCGCCTGGAGATGCAGGGCAGAGGTAGTTTGGTGGTTTCTCAGCCCAAGGTTGAGTAAACAGATGTCCCAGAGTTGATTTCCCCCAGAATAATTGCATACAATGAGCACAAATGTTTAATTAATCAGGAATCTTGTGCTTATTATCTTTTCACTGGGCTTCCACTGATAATGACCCAGAGGAAAATTCTTTTCCTTTGTGTGAATGATATTTTATTTAAAGGTTTTCATTTCATCATTTGGCTCCCCGTCTCCCCCCTTTTCTAGTAAGGGGGAGAGAAAGAGACTGACCGAACCCATACCTGTGACCGTTCACAGGAGGAAGGAAGAGGAAGGCCCATCCACACTGAGGACCGCAGAGGGGCTGGTGGAGGCATCTGCACAATCAAGGAGGTCTCAAAACTGCACTGAAGTCAGAATAATTTAATATTTTATATTCACTTGATGCATACTTCCCATCTCCAAAATCAAAGTTGGGAGGAAAGAAAGGGAGTTAAGGGAAGGTTTGACATACAAGAGAATGGAAAACCAGTTGTCTATGAAATCAGGCTTGAGTTTTCAGGACTGAACACTGCGGAACAGGCTGACTTACTAATGAAGGTCCTACCCAAACCTGGCGCACGGCACAAAACATTAATCAGGACATTGTTTGCATTAAAGGGCTGAGTTTTCCAGTGGGTAATCATCAGGGAAACCCAGTCAAGGGCGAACAAGGACGGCAGCCCTGATTAATTAAACATCTGCACTGGGGCTAAAAGCAAGATTTGCCCTGTTGGTTGTATTAGAGCTATTGATATTAATGCCACACATGGAACTGGGAAACGCTGTTTGCTAAAATCCACTCTGTACGTCAAGCTCGGTGTTGAGGGCATATCAAGTGATGTCGTTCTATATTATCTCAGCTTCTTGCAGCGTCACAAGGTGTCAGGGATTCTGGGCAGGGCGATGGTGTGCATAGCTTATCTTTTCCAAGAGAAAGCAGCGTTTGAGCTAGCCTTGAAGCGCAGGTCAAATTTGGCATCTGGGGGAAGGTGGTTTGGGGAAGGGCGTCCCAAGGAAGAGACCCCGTGTGAGCAAAGCCAGGATGCCTGAGCTGGAGGAGGCATCTTGGTAACCAGGAGTTTGGGTCTGGTCTGAGCTGTGAAGTCAGTGGGAATCAATATTGCAAAGACTGGACTGGATGCCAGACTGTGAGGTTCATTCTCAAAGCCATGAGCATCTTGAGTGGTGGGCGGGTCCCAGAGGCTGATGTGCAGTGATGGATGGATGACTGGGTAGCAGAGAGACTGACCAGAGAGAGACCTGTTAAGATGGTACCCAGAAATCCAGTACTAAAGAACCAGCAGCCAAAGAGCAGAAGAGAAAGGACTGTCACACAAAAAGCCTAACACAAGCCAAGTATAGCGATACACGCTTGTAATCCCAAAACGTGGGAGGCTGAGACAGGAGGATTGCTGATTTCAGACCAGCCTCAGCAACTCAGCAACATTCTCAGCAATCTAGTGACACCCTGTTTTAAAATAAAACAACAACAAAATAAAATAAAATAAAAATAAAAAGACTGGGATGAAACAGAGGTATAATGCCCCTGGATTCAATCCCCAGTACAATAAAAAAAAGTATTAGGAAGGAAGGTACGATGAGAGTTGCCAGATAAAATACAGGACCCTGGTCTTTGGGATAAAGTTATGCTAAAAGATATTTGTTGTTTGTCTGAGCTCCGAGTGTAACTGCTTGCCCTGTATTTTTTTTCATTCATTCTGGCAGCCCTGGGTGCTGTCGGGTGCCTGGTGCGGTGGCTTTGAAAATGCACTTCTCGGATCTCCAACTGCAGGGAGAGCCCTTCATCGACTTCATCAGCTGTGCTGCTCTGAGGCTGGGACATTTGTACCAGCCCCCTCTTCCCATAGTCATTCTCAGAGTTGATCTAGCTTGGCAGGGTGCTAAACATGGGGTCCTCTGATGGGTAACTTTGGCCCCAAGACTTTCCGAACTTGCCTTTGTATTGCGCTGCAGTCTGAGATCTCTGCCCGGCCTTTCTTCCTTCCCTCCTCATGGGGTTAGACTTGCTCTGCAGTCTGACAGCTTTCCCAGCCTCTCCTGGCTCCATCCACATGTTCTCTCAAGGCACTTGCCCATCCCATCTTAGTGTCTGCTTCTTGGAAAGCCTGGGTGAGTGTACCTGGTGTCCAAATAGATGTCAGGAGCTGGGTCAAGAAGGTGTAAGATGTTTAGTTGCAGAATAGGAACCAGTGAGAATTTTAAGGCAACAGATGGCAAAAGGAGACGAGAGAGATGATTTATAGGGGCCAGAATTTTCAACATTGGTTAGTTTTACTTAATCTTCAATGAAGAATGCCCATAAAAATACATAGTGCATTAAAAACGTTCATATTCCATGCCCACAAAAATTCTGATTTACGTTTTAGACACTGTCCAGGATTTATAATTCTGATACTCACTCCAAGTTGAAAATCTTTGTTTTAAAGGACCTAGATCAGAGGTGATTAACAGATTTGTTTCAAGGTGAATCTGATAAATTGGTAGTGATCTTCAAAGGCTGTGCCGAGAAGACCCATGTAGCCAGGCCTGGGTTCTGGGAAAAGACCACTGGGATCGATTAGCATGTTCTGTCACAGTTGAGGAAACACGGGGTGGTAGGATGTGCTATATATGTTAGCTCTGGCCTTGTTAGTGGACTGATAAAGGCAACATTCTGTGCCTACAAAGTTGTTGCTGTAGCCTGGAAAAAAAGCAGGAGGGCTTGAAATAGAGTTGAGGCAGTCAGAATTGGAGAGGAAAGGACAAGGGAGGTAGATATGAGGTTTTGGATAAAAAATGAGAAATAATTGGAACCAAGGTGGTGTACAGGGTAAAGGAGGGGGAAGATTTAGATAAGGTTCTGCAGCTTCAGTGACTGGTGTGTGTGTGTGTGTGTGTGTGTGTGTTTTCAATTACTCACATTATAAGTTTCTTTCCAGCTGTGACTGTCTTAGCTCACGTTGCTATAGCAAAATACTCTGGACTGGGTAATACATAAACAACTTACTGCTCACAGTTCTAGGGACTGGAAAGTCCAGAATCAGGATGCTGGCCTCCTCTTCATCAATGGTGTCCTCTGTGTGTCTCAATGTGGCCAGAGCACAAAGAAGCTTTCTGGACCCTCCTTTTTAAGGACAGGGCTCACTCTCATTTGGGGTTGGGGGTAGAACCTTCCTGACCTAATCATCCCCCGAAGGCCCTCCTTCCATACCATCACTGTGGTGACTAGATTTAGACACATGAGGGAGGAGCATGGTGGGGCACAGATGTTTCGACCACAGGGTGGTCATTGGAGTTCCTTTTTATACACACAGTAGCCGCAGCAGCATCCACCATCAGTACAACTCTCTATGGCTACTTTACCTATGTGTCTGTTTTTATATGGATGGAATATTTGGGCGAATCGATGAATGCAAAAATTCATGTCTAGTTATAAACATGCTTATTCATGTTAGTTAAGAATGGATAGAGCAGTTTCACGTCTTCTTTAAAAAAAAAAACTTCAGTACATACTCTACTGTGGAAGTGTACTATTCAATTTATCTTTACTGCATAAAGGATGTGTTGATTTAGGTGGGTTTCTATTAAAGACGCGGCTGATACTCGACACTGGAGAGGGCAGTTGCATGGAGCCCTAATGGCAGAACGTGGGTCTGGCCCTTCCTCAAACCAGGGGCTCCACACTGGGTCAGGCATGCACCCACAGAGGGGAGAGGGTGACAGAGGCTATGGGCTTGTCCCCACAGGATCCAGAGGACTTGACTCACTTCCCTTTCCGGGGGGTTTGTGGTGGTGGCTCACCACCCTGGCAAGGAGCTCACCTTTCCTACCACCCCGTTCTATATGATCTCCACCCAGAGTGCCAGCGTCTGGCTTTCCATCTGGGAGACCTGCGTTTCTTTCCAAGAGAACGGAGGGAAAATCAACATGAAGATGAATAAACTTCAAAGCAGGGAGAGAAGGAAAATATTGGAACCCTCTGCCCGAGATGCATCCTGCTAGGCACAGATGACAGTGTAAACAAAGACAAGAAGAACCAAATGCAGCTCAGCAGCCAGAGCCCGGAGTTTAAGAGTGGGCTCGAGAGCTCACCTCGTGCAGCACAGCCATGAAACTGGGAGTTGAATTTTGACCACGTTTTCTTCTTTCACAAAGAAAATGAGGTTTGGACTTGGGTGGGTTGAAAGCCCATCCATGCGTGCCATGCCTAACACTCCCTTCCTCAGCACTGATGCATTCCAAGACAAAAAGGGCTTTGAAGACATTTCTCTTTTGTGAACTGAGTGGCATGGGCCATGTTTCTTGCCCCATCCCCACCGGTGGTGGACTTCTCTTTGAGATGGATTTTATAGCTAAGAGTATCCATTGAAAACTAGGTTCTTTTGCCTGTATTTATAAAAATAATCTCCCAACTGGAACACATTCCACATATGTGGCTTTCTGTTGAATAACATGTTACTTCTGAATAGTACACAGTGAATGTAAGTTATTAATCTAATTTTAAGTAGCATGGGATTGTCAAGTGAATAGAAGCTCAATATTTCATATCAGAAAAAACTTTTAAAACCGTTTGATGTAACTAATAATATGAGTTAGGATGTCCATATACTGACCAGCAGACTTGAGTTCTCATCGCATGTGCCAGGGACTATCTATCCTAGCTATAATTTATGGTGATATGCTAAAGTACCCGAATCAGTTGCGCCCCGATTTCTTTCTAAAAACCCAATTCATTCATTGCCAGAAAGCTACTCTTTCAACTGAATCCGCATAGGGCTTTAGGGAAATTGGGTAGCTGGTTAAGCTAATTACAGGTGTGAATTCCTTATGGGCCTCCTGGGCTGAAGACAGCCCAGAGAACATGTTTCCCAGCTGCTACCAGATACCCTGAATGTAACCATTTTGATCTTGCCTTCAACCCTGGGGCTCTGCGAGGCTGTGGCGGCTCACAGGGCTCCCCTGTATAGGCAGCCCCTAGAGCGGGGCAGGGACCAAGCTTGCCTTCAGCCACCATTGCTGGCTCTCCATTGGAGGGATGGGGCAAGAAACATGGCCCATGCCACTCAGTCCACAAAAGAGAAATGTCTTCAAAGGCCTTTTTGTCTTGGCATGCATCAGTGCCGAGGAAGGGAATGTTAGGCATGGCACGCATGGATGGGCTTTCAACCCACCCAAGTCCAAACCTCATTTTCTTTCTGGAAGAGAGGAAGGTGGTGAGAGAGGAAGCCAAGAGGGCAGGATGCAGCCAGCATTCAAGTGGGAAGGGCCTTTCTCCCAAATGAGCATGTTGGCGAAGGAACGAATTTCAGAAATGTTGTGGTGAGCACCACGCCACGATTTATTTTAAAATGAAAGATTTATGAAAATAGCCTGGTACCAGAAGAAGAAACAGAGACTTGAAAGTCGAAATAGATGATGCTTTGCAAGCTCGGGTGATGTGGAACACAGGAGAGGTGTGTGGAGAAACAGCAAAAAGAAGGAAGGGCCAGTGGCCATGGGGATGAGGCCCACAAGGGAGTCCTAGGGAGAGAAGGAACATGGGCCTCCATCTGCGGGCCTGGCTTCTGCATCGTTCCTGTGACCTGGGGACTGGTTTCCTCCTCTGTGCAGGGAAGGCGGTACTGAGACACTGAGATGCATTGTTGCAAGCATAGAAGTCCATGCTGGCTCCAAGAAACAGGCAGGAAATTTACTGTCAGGGTAGGGAGTTGTTCCCAGAACCTGAGGACGGGGTGAGAGTCAGGGACAGGGCGACATAGGGACGAGTGGGCAGACTTTCTAGAGCCTGGATTCCAGGCTTACTAGCTCCAGAAGTTTTCTGTCCTCAGCTACCCCTGCCCCTGCCTGCAGTCCTCATTCTCAGGAGGGCAATTCCAGTCGGTCTAGCTTGGGTCATGTTCCCAGCTGTTGGCCAGAGGAGGGCACCCAAACCCTGAGCAAAGGAAGAGAGGCTCCCCAGAAGAAAACTGAGGTTCTGTTATCAGAGAAAAAGGGCACTGAAGCTAGACAAGCAAGAATACCAGTGTCCACTGTACAGGGCGAGGACAAAACCTCCACTAGGCATTCACTTAGGGAGCGTGGAATCGGGAGGGCAGAGGTGGGTGCGTGTCTGCTGCTCCTGCTCAATACCCATCCCTGCATCTACTTCTCACTGTTGCCCTGAGAAAAAGTGAGAACAGACAGAAAGGCTCAGGATGTTTTCTGGGTTCTCCTAACACGTGGGTCAAGATCCAGTTGCAGGCACGGCAGGCGCCTCCTGATGATCTGTGGGGCCCACGCGGGGAGCGAGGCCAGGAGGCGTGGGGTGGCATTTTCCAGTCAGCCTGATGCTGCTCCAGAGGTTTGAGTGCTTGATATATGCATGATAGTGGGTGTTTTATTTTGTTTTGTTTTGCCTAACTAAGCCTATTAATTTAAATTTGAAACCAGAGTGCTTATTCCATACCTTAGATATTTTTGAGTAAGACAGAGAGATGGGAAATATGCTACCCAGTAACATTTCTAGCAAGAAGGTTCGACGTACTCTAACAGGTGCTGGGCTCGCTCACTCTTGCTGGGCCCCTCGGGCCACATCAACTAGTGGTCTCAGTTGTTGTGTTGCTGAGTTTCCACTGGTGGATAAGCCTCCTTCTGGAGGAGATGCAAAGATTTAACAGTTTCAAGAGGGAGGCTACCTAATTTGACACACATCTGACACATTCCACACATTCTTGTGTTGGAATAACACCACCTATAAGCCAGAGAACTGGTGTTTGGAGTGGGTGATAAGCTTCCCTTTTCTCCCTTGTTGGGGGAAGGTAGGTCTTGCACATCCCCCCCCACCCATGGTAATTGGATTTAATCTGAGAACAACTGTAGGAACTACTGTTGGGAATGAAATTCGAGGCTCTCTGTGGAGATCACTCTTGGTATTAGATGTTTCAGGGCCCTAAATATGGCTTAGTTCTTTTGAACTCATCAAGGAAAACTCCTGTCTTGATTTTTGCTCCTCAGAAGGGCAGGGGGCAACACTCCCAACCTGAGCCCTTGGGAACAGGTGGCTAAAGTGTTTTGAAGAACCCAAGTGTCCCCAAACTCTGCCTGGCAAAGCTTTGGACCTCAGGTTGGAACTACAATCATCTTTTTACATGCTGTGGGTTTTATTCTTCAGAGGTTTTAAAGTGGAGTCCTCCATTCAGTTTCCAAGTTCTTAGGGGCCAAGGGTGAGCTTGGAGAGAGAAGTGAAATGTTCCCCTTCCCCAGTCCAACGTTTAAAAACACATAATTTGAGTAGAAACAACATACTTGATATGCAAACACAGTTCCAAGTCAAGACTGCTGGCTTCCGTCTTTCAATTAGGTGGTCACTCCTGTGACCTTTTCTAAAGAAATTTTGAAGACTCGATTAGAACACTGAATCTAATATACATTTAGAATAATACTAATTTAAAAAAAAAAAAACAGAACAAAACAAAACCTGGGTAAGGCAGCACTGTGTAAGAGGAACAGCTTCCTTGGTTCCCAAAGTTTGATTACAGCTCTCAGCTAATCCAAATAATGTATGATAGCAATTGGAGAGTTCCTTTAATCTAGGTCTTAAAAACAAAACAAAACAAAACAGAAAGAACATAACATAAAAGAACCTATAGGATGGTTGGAATGTCATGTATTTGAATACACAGTTAACACTAATATGTGCCCATCCGGTGTGCTTTATCGAACGCAACACCCAAGGTCACAGATGACCCCTAGCCAGAATGGTCTGTGGGGGCTGTCACCTCTAGCGACAGAGATTTATAAGCTAAAGAACATTCTCAGTCTTGGAGCATGTGCTAATTCAACGTTTACTCAAGTTCTGAGCCTTTAAGATGACTTTTAAAAGTGGACACTTTCCTTCCGTATTTTTGCTGCCTGCCTCCCTTGAATTTCTCATTTCTCTGGGGATGATTTCTTTCTCTTGGCATGGCCTTGCTGCTTTCAGTTCCTTTGAACACTTTCTGCCTGCTGCCTCTGTGTACTGCATTCTCCCCCACTGCAGGCTGGAGGAAGTGTTTGAGATTTCCTCCAACAGATATTTATTCAGTATCTACTATGCTGGTCACTGGACTAGGTGTTGCGTGGAAGAGGAATTTCCGAATTTGATTGGAGTTGAAAATAAATTCTTCCACTACACAGAAACACGCTCACCTTGATGTTTCCTGTGAAACACTGTCAACATCCTCCCTGGTTACACAGGCTCACTCTGTTAATTTTATGACCACAGTAGGGGCTACACCATTACTGAGGACACAGTTCTACATAAGAGAAGTGAAGGAGAAAAGTTATCGGTTGCAGGGATAATAATCATGTACTCTAATGGTCATCTCTTCCTTTCCTCTAAGCCCTCTCACTGTCTTTCTTCACAAGACAAAAGGGGGTTTGGTAAGTACTATGAGACCCTGTCCATTTTACAGATGATTTCACTGGATGTAGATCCTTGACCCACGGTGATCCATTTAGTCCAGAAACACAGAAACTATGTTGTCTTGAGAACTTGAATTTGAAAGGCAAGTGTGTTTTTGTAGTCTCCAATTGAGCCCAAAAGCAGGCAAGAAATTCAGCAGCACACAGAGAGACAGAAATGAAATGTATTTGTTGTCATCAGAATTTGGGGTACAAAAAGTGTCAAACTTGGGTTTGGGATTTGAATGTATGCTATATATGTGGTCCAGGAACATCTGGAGTGGGATATTAACATAAAAATGTGATTCTAGGCCATTGCACTAAGCACTCCTGAGCCAACCACAAAATTCTCTAGTAAGTCATACCCTCAAGTCCAGGTCACAGAGATCTCTTTAGATAAAGCCCTGTCAAATATGAGCTCGCTTTCAAAAATTATAAAACATATTAGGAAACGATCCCTCCTGGAAACTCAATGACAGAATACACATCAGGATCAAAATCAGATTCCTAAGAACTTCACAAGAGAGATGTAAAGCACAAAGACTATATGTTTAAAATAATTAGAAGCATAAAATAAGAGATTGAAAATATTATAAGTCAGAATGAATGGAGGCCATGCAAAAGAAATTACATATTTAAAAAAGAAATAAGGCTTTTAGAAGTAATGACTATAGTCATCAATTTAAATGGCTTAGATATGGCTGAAGAAAAAGTTGTAAACTTGAAGAGACCTAATTTTAATACTGATTGCAAGAGAGGAACATATGACTGAGTAGCCAAAGATGAAAGATAGGAGAAAGAACAATGAGAAAATAGATAATGAATAAGAAGAAATATTCAAAGAGAAAAAAAATTTGTGATCATTAAAAGATAAAGTCCATTAGATTCTTCTGAAAGCACCAAAGACCATGAGATGAATAAGTAAGTATAAATCCGAACCTTAATTCCACTATAATGAAATTGTAGGACCAGAAAGCTAAACACTTCTTAAAACAACCACAAGGAAATTTTATTTTTGTAGGAAATAATGTACAGACAGGCAGCAGACTTCTCAACAGGAACAATAGAAACCAAAAGTCAATAAAATGATACACCCCAAACACTAAGAGGAAATAACTGTCAGCCTGCAATTCCATATCCAGCTAAACTAAACTCTTTCTCAACAACAGAGATGTAATGAGGAGGGCTTGACTTTTTTGTTTTGGTTTTTGTCACAAAGACTTATGAAGGAGTTGCTAAAGGACTTATGTCAAGTAGATGAAAATTGAACCAAAGAGGAAGGGGTGACATTCAAGAAAGGCAATTAAATCTAAGCAAGAATTGTCTATTGACAAATTTTAGGGTCATAAAACAGATTGTAAATGAAATATGGAACAGCAAGGATACATGAGAGAGGGAGGAGATGACTCAAGCTCTGAAGACTGATAGTGAGTAAAGGTGACTTATGCTTTTCAAAGTCAAGTATGTGTGTAAAATATACAGGCAACACCTCGGAAAGTTGTATGTATATACGAATGGACACATGAGATGTGTAAATACCAAGTCAGTCAAACAGGAAAAGATGAGATAAAGAGAACTTAACCAATTTGCTAACAGTTGGGCAAAATGAAAGCAAAGCTCAAATAGCAAGGTAAATACAAAGCCCAAAATAAGATAGCAGAAATAAATCCTGAATGAATGTAAGCGAAGTAAGTGTGCCAGTTAAAACATAGGGATTGTTAACTTTGATGAAAAGTAAAAATCTTTGTAGCTTCCCAGGCATTCAGGTAAAGCATAAGGACAGAGAAAACAAAAGCAAAAGCAAAAGTCCTGTCAACCCGTCCCCAGCTCAAAAAGAAAGGGCTGACTCTACATCAGACTTAAAGCAAAATTCATGACTGGGAACAAAGACTGTTATAAAAGTATAACAATATAATATATATGTAATATCATAGTTTCAAATAAAAAGCACATTTAAATTCTCAGCACATCTGAATTGTCAAATTACAATCACAGTTGATGTTTTAACACATCTGTCTTAGGGAGGTAAAGCAGATCTAAAAAATTAATGAGGAAGGCAATTTGAATAAGTCATCTTAGGAATAATAATGACAATCGTCCAAATAGCGTTCCTGGTTTCAGCAGGGTGAGGTTCAGGATCCTCGTATCTGAAATCCATTTGCGAAGGCAGCTTTCTGTAGTGTGCTTTCTTGTGGGGAGGAGGGAGCTGGATTCTCTGACCTTCACTCTCACCTATGCAGGACTCAGAGAGGGCTGATTTTGGCATGGGAATACTGCTGACTTATGTAACTTGGCTATAATTTTTTTTTCCCCTTCTGCTTTTAAATTAGTGCAAGCTACTATGGCCTTAAGATTCTTTGCACGCAGCTGAGACAGCAGAAAGTCACATGCATTAGTTAGGATACAGGCTAAACTGCTGTCACAACGACACTGAAAGACCCAGTGGCTCAGATGAGATTGCTTATTTCCTCTCACCAACAGCCCAGTCAGGAGCACCAGGCGGGTAGGTGGCGCTGCTCCATAGAGTCATCCAGCTGCCTTCTGTTTTGTTCCAGGGCTATTACCCACTCACCCCCAAGGCTGTCCTCAGCTTGGGTCCCTGTTTTTATTCCAGGGCATGGGAAGGGCAGGCGGCTACTTTTTAAAAGTGCGACCCAGAATTTGCACACACTGTTTCCACTCTTTTCCCTCTTTCTTGGAAATAAGTCACATGGCCACCATAAACAGCCATCTTTCTTGTTTTTCATCGTGTGTGTGTGTGTGTGTGTGTGTGTGTGTGTGCACGCGCGCGCACGCTTGTATGTGTGTTGGGAGGTCATTCTATTGCCAGAAGGAAGGAGAGATTAGACTGTATGACAGAAAGAAACACGCAGTGTCTGTCATCGCATAGAAGTTTATTTCTACATATATTTTACTCATCCCCCGTGAGGGCCACTGGAACCTCTCAGAACCTCAAGTTTACCGCCTATGAAGATGTATCTCACCGAGTTGTAATTAATAGAAATCCAGACGAAGAAAAGAAAAAAGGGGGCCAGCTGGGCTCTCTGTAGCCCTCACTCTGCAGTTCTTCCTCTACACAGAGCAGAGGTCCCCAGCCAGGCGCGGGCCACACTGCGGGGCCACTGGAACCCTGTTGGAGGTGGGCCAGCAGTTGGCCAGACTCTGCCTCTGGCTGCTGTTCCTGGAGCCCCTCTTTCTCCTGGTCCCCGCTTTCCCTCCTGCTCCTCCCCCATGGAGGGATTTGCAGATTGATGGACTGTCACCTGGAGGGTGGAGGCAGACCCCCAGTCTCCATGTTCTTAAATAAAAGAAGGATTAATGAGGCCCTGAGAGTTGTCTCTGGGCTGGAACTCATCTCAGTGCCTGGTCTGGCCAGGACGGCCCACCACAGAGAAAAGCCAGGCGGCTGCAAAGCTTTGGTCATGCTGCCCTGTGTGTGACCTGGCAGGTTTTGTTTGTGATCATTTGTGCCCAATGGTGCAGGTCACACGCTGAGCTCCTCCCAGGAATCTGATTGTTTGCAGTTGTAAAGTGCAGGAGCTTGGATCTGTCCGAGCAGAGGGTTAAATCATAGAGTGTTTTACAAGAGCAGCTATAGGGAATGCCTTGTTTTCTCCTTATATGGCTATTTTTCTCAGTCCAGAATCCCAGGGTGTATTTTACGTGGTTGAAATACACAAATGGAGTCACAGTCTTAGCCAAACATGCTATGTGGCTTTAAAATTAACAAGCCTTTCTCTACTTCTGTACCCCAAACATACAATCGCAGGCACGGTTTCTGTTGAGACTATGAAAAGATACTCCTTCCTTTTTAGCCAAAAATATTTGATGGGGACAAAAATATTTGATGGGGATGAATTTCTACAATTCCATTGCTTTGTCCATGAGAAATATTTCTTGCGAAGAGAGTAGTTTGAAAGTCTGTGGTCAAATCTAAGTATCAAGTTTTAATCAATGGCACCTGTACATGCATCTGGCTCTGGGGTCTAGGCAGAATGGAACACCAAGCATTACAGGATGACAAGAAAAGATGCTAATGATCACTGAGGACCATCCTAGAGGTGTCAGAAGGCGGCATGTGGTGAGCCAGAGCTCCTGAGCTTGCCCCGGGTGCTCAGAGCAAAGAGAAATCTGTTCAGACTGGTAGGCTCAGGACAGATTTCCCGGGAGAATTGGAAGTTAGAGCTAGTTGGATTTGGCCAACCAGGTCAGTGGGAGTGGGGGACTCGTTCTGGGTACAGGGAAGAGTCCTGGAAAAAGGCAGAAGAAAGAAAGTGAAGGGGCTTTTGGAAGAGAGCAAATGGTCATGAATGTCTACAACAAATGGTTTCTGAGTCTGGGGAGGACTGAGAAGGTAGGGTGAGGGTGGGGCTACTTCAGCGATTAGGACTTAACCCAGAAAACTGAAATCGGATTAGTTAAACATGATGTTTAGGTATTAAAAATAAGACTTCTTATCGAAATTTCCTTATTGGAGATTTCATAAATGAGAACTGCAGAGTCTATTATTGAGGCATAATTCTTGGCCACACCTTCTGGGATACAAACTATCACCTCAGGTTTTGCAGGGAAAAAAATTGATTGACCAACTTTCATTCTTTGTGGGCAGAGGGTAAAATTGGGGGAGGAAGGCTTTAGTATTAGATTCAGATCCAGAAACAGTGTATTTTGATCAAGCTTGGATGAAAATTTGCATTTCAGGGCCATTTTAGAGATAAACCCTGACATGGGAATTATGTTTCTAAAAGTCCACTTTCTGGGTCTCATTTTATCTTCAAAAACTTCAGTTTTCTTCCAGAGATAGAGCTGCAATTATTGTGCTTACTGTAATTGTGAAGGGATTGTTGAAGTGGTTTATTGATGGTCCCTGATGTACTTGACTAGTTTGTGGTGAAGCGAGAAAGCCTCGTGGGAGCCTGGGGGGTCAGGCAGGGTTTGGGGGGCAGTGAGCTGGCAGTGGAAAGGCTCCAGTGGATTAGAGGTACCAACACGTAGTCAAGCAACCAATCAAATTGGACCAGACAGCTTGTCACAGACAGGCAGGTGTGAGGTGGTGACAAGATGGTTGGGAAAGAGAAAGCCTTAACCGGGTCTGGGAATACATACCTGTGATCCCAGTACTTGGGAGGCTGAGACAGCAGGATGGCATGTTTAGGGCCAGCTTCAGCGATTTAGCAAGATCTTATTATAAAAATTCGAAAAATAAATAGAGGTGGGATTGAGCTTGGAGATTGAATGTTCCCGAGTTCAATCCCTAGTACAGAAACAGAAAAAGAGTGAGGGAGTGGAATCCTCTGTTGAGGATTCTAACACAGAAAAGAAGGTACCATGAACTTAAATGACAGCCACCATAGACCAGCTAGCAGAGACGGCTCCTGGGCAGGGCCAACCTGAGCAAAGACACTGCAAGTTGGAAGGCTTTCGGCTGCCTGGGACCTTGAGTGAGTCAGAGGGTTTTTTGAGCCTCAGTTTCCTTCTATGCAAAACAAAGGGAATGATGGCTCCCAGAGGGTGAGTTCTCTGGGGATTAAGTGAGAAGACTAGAGAAGCACCTCGCTCAGTTCCTGGGACATGTCCAGATTCTGTGCAGATTGTTTTGAACAAGCGCCGCCATCAAGAACTGCCAGGCAGGTGAGCCAGCAACGATGCAGAGACCTACAGCTCCTCTAGGTAAGGGTGGTGATGGGGTTGATGTCTGAGAACAAAAGAGAGGCTCCAAGGGAAAGTGTCTCGAAAAAGAACTTTCGTTTATATTATTATTTTAAATATTTCAATGAAGAAGCCCGGAGAGAAGAAACACACAGCTCGGGGAAGTCACGAATGGTTTCCTCCTGTGGCACACCCCAGAGAGGACATGGCTGGAAGGGCTCCAGGGGCGAGCCTGCGGGGTCACTGGATGACGGTGCTCTCTCTGCTCTTAGACCCTCCTTCAAAGTACATGGTGCTTGCAAGGGGAATGGGTACCAGGCTCCCAGGTTGCTTGCCCAGGTGTCAGGTAAAGGTTAAACCAGGGAAGTGTGATGAACCCAAGTCATCTCTGATACAAAATGAGCTTTGGAATGTATAAGGTCACAGGAGGGTGTGAAGCCAGAGATGTTGGGGAGTAAAATCAGGAAATACGTGGGTCCTATGTAATTATTCTCTATCAAAGTACCTATCATTTGCAAGTGTTTATTGTAAAATCCATTGGGAAATACAACTCATTCTGGAGAATGAAGTCTATTATGTATTTTGCCTTCAATGTATCCTTATGTTGTTATATGTTGGCTGACTGTCATTAATTTATTATGACTATATGATTTATACTGGGGAGATACATTACCAAACGTTTATTTAGGGTGTTAAAGAGTGATAGATAAATTGGTTTCTCAAAACCACAGAATCACAGGGATGAGCAGTGAAGTGTGTAAAACCTGGCCAGCTGTGAAGATGATAGCAGGTTTAATAAAACCACTCTTGGAATCACATTCTTGCTGATATTTTTCCCTGTTAAAAAAAATTTTTTTTTACTATGCTTCTTTTGGAACTGGGGATTGAAGTAGCATTCTATCTCTGAGCTACACTCCCAGCCTTCTTTACAGTTTGAAAGAGAGTCTCACTAAGTTGCCGAGAATCTAAGTTGCTGAGGCTGGTCTCAAACCTGCAATCTTCCTATCTCAGCCTCCTAAGTACTGGGATTATAGGCATGTGCTACCATGCCTGGCTCTTCCACTGCATTTCTAATAAGCAAGACTTGGTGTCAGAAAGCCCTACCAGTTATTATTGTCTTTTGCATTGTTTTATGCACGTGTTAAGTGGGCACAACACCAAACGGGCCCCATTGATTTGTGCCACTTCAAAGACCAAAAATGGAATCCTTTTGAGGAGAGATTTGCAGTTGGCAGTGCAGAGATATATGGATATCAGGTGTGGCTCTGGTCCTGACTTCTCCTTTCTTGGACTTTGTTCTTGCAGACCCTTAGCTACGTATCCATCTCTTAGAGTGAATTTGAGGGCAATTCAAGAAACCAAAATACAGAATTTTAATGTGGGGCCCTTAGGAAGAGTCAGTGTCTTGCTTGAGTCTAAAATATTGGTCCAGTGGTCGGGCATCGCAGTTATATAATCGCGTTGTAGTTGTGCTTCCCCTTGTTCCAGGGTCTGGGGTGCATGGCCAGCCCAGGCAAACCTAGGCAAGGAGGAGAACTCTCTGCTCACAGGGGAAAACTGTGCCATTTATTCTGAGAATGTGCAGAAACAGCATTTGATTGGGAAGAGGCCTTAGGTCATTTATCTCTCACTTTTAAAATGATGAGATCGATGTGCCTCCCCAGTGGGCTGTCCCCCTTCCATTCAGCAACAATACACTACTTCTTTTCACAGAGAAATATGCTTCCAATGAGGGGGAAGGGAAGCAGGGGCTGGTTGTAAAGGGGATCAAGCAACTTTCATTGAAGGATTCATTTTTGATTTAAATATTCTGTTCTAATCTCCAACTTCCTTTTTAACTTGGCAGAATGACCAAAAGAAAAACAATGTCCCTCCCTAGCCCAGTTTACAGCCTGCCAGAGCAGAGGATCCGGTTACCTCTTCCAAATGGTATATGTTGGGTTGTTCGAAATATTAGTTTTTCTTTTTGCTTTTTAAATCTATTGCTCATATACATAGGGTTTTCTTTTAATGGCATGTCAAAGTGGACTCTGGTAAAAAACCCCAGGAGGAAAAAAGAAAGATTGAAAAATATAGATCAAATATAACTAGCTATTTAATACTTTTTTGGGGGGTTTTGAGTATGTTGTGGAAGGAATTCTCCGCAAGTGATACATCCTGTAACTGTAGGCAGATGTAATCCCCTGGCCGTGACACTAGCAAAGATTTCTCTTCACATTGGAGGCAATTGCACCCAGTCTGCTTCCTCCCACTAAGAAGAAGTACACAGGAGGAGGCCACCCTGGGCCACATGCATGACCTCCCAGGCTCCAAAATTGTTTGTGCAAGTCCCATGCTTCCCTATTCCCTATAAGCCTCTCCTTGGAAAGGAAAGAAATGCAGGGTGTTGCCACCAGGGGCTGGAACCTGGGGTTGCATCTTCTCAGAAAGCCCTTTCTCTTTCCCTCTGCCGTGAATCCCACCCATTGCTTGCAGCCTGGCTTCGTCCTCCTCCCAGGGCACGTGCTGAAGCTAACTCTCTTCAAATCCCTGCTCCCTCCAGTGTTCTCTGTAGTGGACAGTGCCTTTGGAGGTCGCTGTGAGCATCACATAAATTTGAATTTTACCCTTTCTCTGTAAAAATACATATATTAATCTCTTGGTGGGGAGTGCCTTTTTCCAGTATGAATAGGAGAGACCTGGACCAAAAACAGCTGAGGTGTGTCTTATTTGGGAATCCCAAGAAGCACAGCTGTAGATGATGATTTGCATTTGCTTGGCTCATCTGGGAGGGATCCTGGGAGATCTCAGTCGAGGAGTGGGAATATGAGACAGGAAGGGAAGGAGGCCACTGTGAGCAACTGGGTCTTAATACTGCAGCAAGGGTTCTCAAGCTCAGAACTAATGCTGTCTAGAGCTAGACAGTTCTTTACAGCGGGAAGGGCTGACCTGTGAAGTTCAGGAGCTTTAGCAGCCTCCACGGCCTCCCTCCCAAAGGTGCTGGAAGCACTCCTTTCTTTACAGCTTGTGACAACCAAAGATGTCTCCAGACATTGCCCTTTGGTCCCAGGGAACAAAGTCCAAAGCCCATGGCTTAGAAGCACAGGAACCAAAAGCACTCCGCACCGGACGCCATGCACTGAGATGGTAAGACCACCAGTGAGCACAGGTGTGTCCACTGCATCCCCTTTTGGAGCCTGAGCAGCACCCGTAGACTAAGGTGTGGCCGCTCAGTGTAGGCTGATTGCAGTCAGCTGGGGCAAGAGGCGGGCCTGAGGTACAACTGGCAGAAGTAGTTGTTTTGGGTGGCTCCTTTCTAACTCTGCAAGCTCCTGTTGACCTGGTGTCCTCTCATCCTTGATTTCCATAAAATCCTCTCGAAGCAAAGGTTACATAAACCCCGCTCTCCTTCCCGGGGCTGTAGACATTCTCAGGGGCTGAAGAGAACCCAAGCTAAAGGAAAACAGCATTTCCTGAGCCTCTTGGAAAGGAGGCAGTTTCCCCTCTGGGCTAGCTCATTCTCTTCAAACCAACCCTGTAACAAAGCTCTTATGAACATGATTTGGGGTTCACCCACACTCTTTGCATCACGACCCATAGATACACAGCTTGGAGGACCAAATTCAGATTTTAACCGTGTTCTCAGAAACTCATAAAAAGAGTGAGTTTTGTTTTCCAGGGTGGAGGCAGAATATTTTAGGAAGATGAATGGTTCCAGGAGACTCTAAGACACGGATGAATGCTGAGATAGCGGAGATGTGAAATGGGGCCCCAAGTCTGGAAAGCTGAGGAGTTTGGAGCAGTGAGACCATTAGCACAGTTAGTGGCCTGTCTGCTTCTCCAAAGCCCAAACCAAAGAATGGCACCCAGATTCCCTTAGACCAGAAGTTTCATGTGGACAGTCTCCCCCTTCACCACTCTACTGACACTATTCTGGCAAAGATCAGGCAGGCACACATTCTCAAAACAGCCAAGTCCAGCTGGGCGTGGTGGTGCACACCTGTAATCCCAAGTACTTGGGAGGCTGAGACAGAAGACAGCAATTTGCAAGATCCTGTTTAAAAAAAAAAAAAAGAGAGAGCTGGGCACATGCTTGTAATCCCCGCGCTTGGGAGGCTGAGACAGGAGAATCGCACAGGTTCGAAGCCAGCCTCAGCTACTTAGGCTCTCAGCAACTTAGTGAGGCCCTGTTTCCAAATAAAGTATAAAATAGGTCTGGTAGAATAGCCTAAAGGTATAATAGCCCCTGGGTTCCACCCCCAGTACCACAAAAATAAATAAATAAATAAATAAATAAATAAATAAAATAGGGCTGAGGCTGTATCTCAGTGGTAGGATGCCTCTGGGTTCAATCCCCAGTACGACAACAACAGCACCTGAAAAAATCCAGTCAAGTCTGATAGACATATTTCTGTCTTCCTCCACTTGACTTTGACCTTTGACACAATAAGTTCCTCCCTTCCAGACAAAATTTCCATTTATTCCCTGAACATCTTACTTTCTTCTTTTCTCCCATCACTCGAGCCTTTCCTTTCTAGTGTCCTTGGCTAACCGGCAGCTTGCCTGTAAGCATGGACTCCAAAGTCTACACCCTTGGCCTGCTTGTTTTATCATTCACCATTCTCCCAGATGAACTCATAAACTGCAGTGACGTTAGTCCCTGAATTTAATATTGACAATGTCCAGATCTGATCTCCAACTCAGACTCTTTGGGGAGGAGGAGACATTTTTATCTGGATGTCTGGTGGGAAACTTGAGCTCAGCAAGTCCCAAACATTCATTTCCTTCCGTGTGTCCTTGACTCTACCCTCTTCCCATACTCTGTCCAGTCGGTGACCCGTTTATATATGTAGCTTCTCAAGAAATCTGGGGTGACCCTAGCTCCCCCTTTCAATCACCTCCCTTCACACAGGTCTCATTCCACCCAGCATCTCTAGACATATGCCCTTACTACCTCCTGCCATGGTATTCCTGCAGTAATCTTTGTGATTTGTCCTCGATTGTCACCACAGCTTCGAAATTGGCCTCCATGTATCTAAGTTCCCACTCCTCTGTACCCCCTCCAACCATCCTTTCTAAATAAGACTGACACTGTATATATTCCATTTGAAATCTTAAAAAGAAATCCCACAATTTTCAAAATAAAATCCAGAGTTGAGCCAAACACACCAAATTCTTCTTTCCTTGAGAAGTTAGAATATCAGCCTGGCTAGGAATCAGTACTACTTGGATTCAAATCCTGGTACTTGAGGTGAATTACTTGCCATCTCTCGGTCTCAGTTTCCTCTCTGGTAAAATAGAGATCTACAGTACTTGTGTTCAGTACTTTTGCCTTTTCTACAGCTTTGCTTTCTCAAGTTTTAGTTACTCGTGGTCAACCATGATCTGAACTATTTCCTCAGTGCAATGAGAAATTAAGATATTTTCAAAGAAAGAGACTGTATTCACATAAATTTTATTATGATATATTGTTATAATTACTTTTGTCTTGTCAGCTATTGTTGTTAATCTCTTAAGATGCCTAATTAATATAGTAAACTTTTTCATAGGCCTCTATAGGAAAATAGAGAATGCACAGGGTGGGTACTGTCTGTGGTTTCAGGCATCCACTGTGGGTCTTGGAGCTCTTAGAGCTCTTGGGATAAGAGAGACTGCTACATGGTAATCTATAAAAGGCGCTTTCACGGAGCCTGGCCCACAGTAGGAGACCAGTGACTACCGTGTCACTGTTGCCTGGTTCTTGGGGTCCCAGGTGTGAGGTGAGCTGGCACATGTGGAAGAGCTCCGTCACCCCAGGGCCTCTCGGCGCTGACTCAAGCACATTGGCTCTGACATGACCTGATTGGCTCTGGGCCGTGGGGACTGCGGACACAGGCAGGCTTAGCACGTTGCCAGTGTTGGTATGTTGGTGAGAGGCGGGGGCCCCAGTGGTTAAGGACAACCGAGGGTCCCTGAGGAGGAGCAGGGTTCTAAGTCTGCTGTGCCTGGACAGGAGCTCTTCTCTTAGGGCGGAAAGTGCCCACTGGCATCAAGTTTAGACCTGTCCCGCTGAGTTTGAGCTGCTTCCTTGTCCAAGAGCATGCCACCCTGTCCAGTGAGCCTCCTCGGAGCGCTCAGGGGTCTGTAGTGTTCCGGGACATGCTACCTGAGAACTGAACGGGTGGTGAACATGTAGGGTCTTTATTGTATACAGTTGGCACTCTGCATGGCAGTGTGGCTAGAAAAGATACAGGCCAGGGGGCCTGTCTCTGAGCAGAGAGCCAGCTCTGGGTGTGAGAGGGAGGATGGCAGGAACCCTCAGAGGGAAAGGCTCACCTTGAAGAGTGACCTGGAGCCGGGCACGGTGGCACACACCTGTAATCCCAGCTACTTGGGAGGCTGGGGCAGGCGCATGCTTGTAATCCAAGCATTTGGGAGGCTGAAACAGGAGGATTGTGGTTCGTGAACAGTCTCAGCTCCTTAGCGAGGCCCTTTGCAACTCGGTGAGACTGTGTTTCAAAAAAAAAGAAGAATATAAAAAAATAGGGCTAGTGGTGTACCTTGGGGGTAGAATTCCCATGAGTTCCATTCCCAGTACTGCAAAAAATTTAAAAAAGAGTTGGAGAAGCTACAGGAAAAGTGGAGATTTGTGTTACTGTTGTTTGCTTGGTGCGGAGAGCGGGGAAGATGACATTTTAGTTTTGAGATGTCTGGAGGAAATGGTCAGGCTGGTATATGCATCTGGAATCCAGAGAGAGCTTGGGAGGCAGAGAGGAATTTGGGGATCCCCGTGGCTGTGGACACCTTGAGGCAGGCTGAGGTGGGCTGCCTGAGGAGGGAGCATGTGTCCAGTAGGTGTGAAGACTCAGTGACTTGATGCCCAGAATGAAGGGGAAGACCCAGCAATGGAGATGGAGAAGGAGCAGCCAGTGCCGCTTAAGATGAACCAGCAGAGCGAGGCTTCTAGAAGCTTCTGGAGAAAGTGTGCCAGCTTGGTGTGGGGTCCTTTCGAGCAAATTGCCCCATCAGCTGCTCACATCAGCCCTGCGAGGCCCATGGTATGCTGCAGAAAGAAGGCTCTGTGAGAACATAATCCTCCTGCTTTAGCTTTTGGCAAATGAAACGTGTAATTTCACGATGATTATCCTCATTTTGCAGCATGTTGCCCTTACTTAGCATCTGCTGAGCGCAGCCCTAAAGTGGCGGGAGATGGGTGTTAAGATGTGAGATGACACTCGTGTGGCCTCCACGACGCTCAGGGCTCTGGAGGAGAGAGCGCCGCCCCTGACTCTCTTCCTGGACACGAGGCTGATGCTCCTGGTTTTAAGTATGTTCCTAGTAAAACACACTCCATTAGGAACTGCTCGTGGAATGTGGCAAATTCCCTAGCCTCTTTTTCAAGCCAGCAAATGCAATCAAATTACAAGTTTTACCTTTGCTTCCTTTTTTTGAAAAATTAAGCATCAACTCACTCTGTGCTTAATAATAGGGTAATGAAATACTCGGCGTCCATCGTGATGTTTCTGGGAAGTAGATAATAACATGGAAGAATGCTTATCTTTTAAAGGGCAGACTAGCACATTGCATATTCAGTAGATCACAACCATGTAATCTACAAACAAAACAAAATATGTTCAGCAATAACAACGGCAACATTTGTAAAGAACCTGCCAAAATATTAAAAGTGGTTTTCATCGCGTGGTGGTAAAATAAGAAATCTGTTTCTTTTTCCTAAATGTGTGCATTTTCCAAATATTTGTTATGAGTGCATATTATTTTTGAGCAGTGTTATCCAAGGGAATGCTCTACCATGATAGTAAGGCCCAGACCCATAGCCACTAGACACATGTGACCACTGAGCAGGTGAAATGTGGTTAGTATGACTGAGGAACTGGATTTTTAGTTGTACTAAAATACTGGTAATTAGAATTTAAGTTTTAGCTGGGCATGGTGGCACATGTGTGTAATCCCAGTACTTGAGAGGCTAAGACCAGAAGATGGCAGGTTCACAGCCAGCCTTAGCAACTTTTTGAGACTCTGTTTCAAACTAACAAGTAAAATAGGGATTGGGGATTTAGTTCAGAGGTAGAATACCTTTGGCTTTAATACCCAGTGCATGTATATATATATATATATATATATATATATATATATATATATACACACACACACACACATATATACACACATATACATACATACAGAGAGAGAGAGAGAGAGAGAGAGAGAGAGAGAGAGAGAGATATGAGAGAGAGGGGGGAGGCAGGCTGTATGTATCAGGCTAATAACTACTGTAGTTGACAGTGTAGTTTTTTTTTTTTTTGTATTGTATTGGAGGTTGAACTCATAGACATTCTACCTCCAAACTACACTCCTAGTCCTATTTTATTTATTTTTAACTTTTGAAATAGGGTCTAATTAAGTTGCTGAGGGACTTTACTAAGTTCCTGAGGCTGGCATCAAATCTGCAATCCTGTCTCAGCCTCCCACATACAGAGATTACAGGCCTGGGCCACCATACCTGGTGGCCATGTAGTTTAGAAGTGCAAAAAATAACATGCAGGTATATGAATTATGTCTTGATAAGGCTGCTAGTAACATAAACATTTAAACTATGTTTGCTGCATCCAATTTTATAACATGGTGAATAAGTTTACAATTAATAAGAGCAAATATGGCCATACCCCCAGAGAATACTAGGATTTTTATTTAAATGGTTAATTTTTCTGGTACAATAAAAAGTTATTTGGTATTAAGCTTATTCTTGCCTGAGTTCAATTTTAAATGAGGGGAAAGAAACAGCCAATAACCTGGATATTATTGGTTATTGCTTTGTAATAACTTCTATGATTATGAATGATATTGTTTTATACATATGTGTGCTGAGCTTGACTGAAGGAATTCAAACAGCATCAGTAATATCTTTTGAGGGAGAAGTAAAACTTTTGGTGCCCATTTTCTAGATGAGAAAAACAAAGCCCAGGAAGGTTCAGTTCTCAAAATTATGAAACAAGAAGCCAAAGCTTTAGTTCCTGCAGCCTAGAGGATTGTGCTGTCCTTCGCTATGTGAAAAGAACAATTTCTGATAGTTATTGTGGGAAGGGGACTTCTCCAAGCGATTTGAAAGATTTAAGAATGCTGGTTTGGGTTAAGTCCTTTAAATGAAGTTAATTTTGCTTAGTTTTTTTTTTTTTTTTTTTTTTTTTTTTTTTGGCTTCTAGGACTGTCTTGAGATTAGTCCTCAGTCGGCAGGACGCTTGATGTGGTTGGATCTGTCTGTACTGTGCATGGGAATGCCAAGCAGAAATCCCTGGTCTTTTCATGTGAGCTTACTCTGGGCTCCCGCTCCCAGAGCTTCATCCCCATCCGCTCCTCCAACACCCGGGCCCCTTTGCCAACCCCAATTCCACATCTGGCAGTTTAGAAAGATTTATAAGGGTGCTGAGCTCTCCCAGCTTATGTTCCTTGGTCCACCGAGGCACAGCAGACACAGCACTAGGTTGATGGCCGTGGAATGGCTCTTGAGGTTGAGCAGGGCTGGGTGGCCTCCCCATGGTTCCCTCTGGGTGGCCCCGAGAGTCTGCTAAGAGCAGTCGGCGACAGTCCATTTCACACCACTGCATGTTTTCAAACCCCAAGTCTCAATCCTTTCTTTTTTAAGTTCTAGGAAAAAGATGTAGCCAGTTGTGATTTTAAAAAAAGTAATAAAAAAAAGTTGTTTCACCCATCTGTCAGTATCGCCAAGAAATATTCACAAGTAGCACTATCCAAAAAGTGAGGAGTAGCTCTTTTCCAAGACAGATCTCTGGAACTTGCTCCCTCCCTTGCTCAGAACCACTTCCTCTCCTCAAATCTCACTTGAAAACCTTCCTGTTTGGTTTAGTCTGATGACTGACTCAGGCTCCATTCATCTTTCTTTCCTCTCCCCACGACCACATCCTTCCATGCTTCCCTCACTCACGGCCCACCATAAGAACACTTGCTGCCTCCATCTCTCAGCCTTGAGATCATTACCCTGTAGCAACAGCCTGGCACTTCTGGTCCCTTGCTGGCCGGCCCAAGTCACCCTCCTCTCATCAGAAGTGCTTGTTAGCTTGGGCATCTCCTCCACATGGTGCCTGCTCCTCTCCCTGGTTCTCAGAGGAGGAGAAAAGAGTTTCTTGTTACTTCTGCTTAAAGAGGCACTTTGCAAGTTGTATTTCACAAGTTACAGATCCAGAAACTTAGGGCAGAGAACACGAAAAGACCTTGTAATAGACCTGCGAAGATACCAATTCCCAGCCGTGTTTCCCTGGGGATACTTCAGGTAAAGCCCGAAGGAGAGGTGGGAATAAAACACAAGCCAAACTGGAGCTATTGTTTCGCCTCCAGAATAAAGTTATAATTGTCTCAATGGAGCTTCTTATTTCCCTGAAGTAAGGAGGAAAGTAAATTCCTCAAAAAGTTCTAAGGCAGGATTGACCCTGGGAAAACAATCCCAGAGTGAGCTTTTGTTTGAGTTCTTTGTGCTCAGGGTGTTCACTCGGTACTTTCTATACCGTCTGCTTTCAATTCTGTTCTCTGCACAATGGTCAAGCTATGGATTTTCCCACAATGCACCATTGTCCTCTATCCCAAGATGGCGCCTTCTCCCACAAACCTGGAGGCAGGTGGTTTTGTTTCCGTCTCCATAGAGCTCTCACTGCTGGCTTAGAAAGAAGTGTTTCCAGAATCAAGCGCTCCAAACTTTATCTAATGAAACACATAATTGTCCCTTAAAAAAAACCTCAATAACAAGATTAACTACTACTATTTTCCTACCACATGATTATTTCCAAAGCATGTTTGTGTTTGTGAGGTGAAGAACATAAGGCAGGTATTAATGTTACCACTTTATACTTAAAGGCTTAAAGTCAATATGATGAGCCTAAGGTCACCAAAGTGGGGAGGGATACAGCTGGGATCCACAGGAATCCTCTCTAGGAACTACGCCCAGCTACAGGCCTCCTCAGTGGAGCACAAGCATCTGGAGTTCAGAGTGGGGCCGGCAGAGGCAGATTCTTTCTGTCATGTCTGACTCACTGAAAACTTCAAAGTGAATCTGTCACCCAAGCTCACCTGAGCAAGTGCAGAATGAGGAGGTCAGAATTATGTTTGTGGCAAAGCAACCTGGGATTAAGTCTATAGCAGTTAATTCTGCTATGTGAAAAGCAAATAATAAAAATATATTTTTATTGAAAACCCACAAAAATAAATAATTAAAAGCCCATGCCTAACCTCCCTTCCCTAATATTGAGGGAGATCCCCATATAAATATATGTGTTTTTGTGTGTGAGCACGTACGGTTATGTGTGTGTATTTGTATTTAATTGTATGTACTTTTTTACCTTTCCAGGGTCTTTGTTAACATGTTAATATGTTTTAAATGTTTTCTGAAGGTTAGTGGCTGGTTCTGAACTTGGATGTTAATTGTAAGTCCAGTTTACAAGACCTTAAACCAATGTGAGATGATTTGGGGAAGAGGATGAGGAGCAAGTTGTTAGCACAGATGCTGGGAGTGTGAGGACCATTTCTGGGTGGAGGTGATGTAAAGGGGAACGTGGGCACCGAGGTCTCTGTGCAGTGCCTCTGTGCCACACCTGGGAATGGCAACTTTGTAATCAGCCGACGTATTTATTTGGTGTGAGGTCAGCTATAGCTCCTAAGGCAAAAATATGATCCCCATAAAATCAACCCCCCAGGCTGGGCCTCACCTGCTCGCTGCCTAATGAATGAGACACTGACGTCAACTCACTGTAAATGGTGTGTTCATTCACTTTGTCTATTCTACAGCCTCTTTCTTACCTTCTGTGTGGATCCCATTGACTACTTTTGAACCACTTTCTTGCTTTGTGCTATTTCTTTCAGATGAAGAGGTTTAATTTCCATGCCCATTGACCTCTTCAACAGAAAACTTTGTGAAGAAGGACATGGAAGCCATTGGTAGTTTGGAAAAATGTCTCTAGCTATAAGAACAGCTGAAAAAGACCTGAGCTTCAGAGTGGACCACAGAGGAATTACTAACACAGCTCTCTTTTCAGAAGCCAACACAAAATGAAGACGTGTTTCTTGCAAGAGCAGCTGTTCTTGCCACTGGGCGTCTGCCTGTCATTCTTTCATGTGTCACAGGCAGACCTGGGAAATTCCCTCGGAAGTCCCCTCCATTGCAATGCCTATGGTTTTTTCCATTTGAATGTAATTCTGTTAAATCTTGGAAGATTTTTTGATCTTTTAATGTTATCACAAAGTAGATCTTTCTGGGGTGAGCAGCATGCCCTGACAGAGGAACAGAGTGAAGTAGGAGATGGATGGAACTCTGGCTCCCAATTTTAGCTCTATAGTTCCCAGCCAGGAGATTTCAGGTAAATCTCATTCCCCTTGCCTCAGTGGCTTTACCTATAAAATGGGACACCACAGGATGCTGAAAGCCAAAGCATCTGTCATCACACTTGTGGGTGCTCAGGAAATGGTTCCTTCCTGTCTGCTTGCCTCCATTTTCCTGTAGGATGAGGAATTGAACTAGCAAATTTCTGAGATCCCTTCTAGCCCTCTGTCATTCTGTTGACAGCACCTTAAGAAAAATTACAGCTGACACTCCGATGAATCTTGGTCTATGAGATTCCAGCCAATCATGATAGTGATGTGATATTGACTTAGTATGATAATTTTTTATTTTCCCTTTTCCTGATTTTTTTTTTTTTTTTTGGTGGTACTGGGAATAGAACCCAGAGGCTTTCTACCTCCGGGCTATACTCCCAGACCTATTTTATATTTTATTTGGAAACAGGGTCTCACTAAGTTGCTGAGAGCCTCACTGAGTAGCTGAGGCTGGCTTTGAACCTGTGCGATCCTCCTGTCTCAGCCTCCCAAGCTCGGGGATTACAAGCGTGCACCACCACACCTGGCTCTCCTTTTCCTGATTTTAAAATTTTAATTTTCTATTTTATGTCTTTAGCTTTTTCAAGTTGCATCAAATTCTTTGCAGAATGAGAAAAAATATAACTGGATGAAAGAATACATTAGCTGAAGGCCAGAGGATGATTCTACTACTACTAGTAATAATATCCATTTTTATTGAATTTTCTTACTATATATGAATAACTGTTCTAAGCTCTTTTTAAACACTATAGATTAGATCATTTCATCCTCATTTTAAGACTGTAAGGCCAAAATGATTATCTCCATTTTACAGATGAGAAACTGAGTCTACAGATATCAAGCAACTTTGTGTGACTTTGTGTCCAAAGTCACACAACTAGTGTGTGGCAGGGGTGAGGTACACGTTCAAGTTGGTAACTCAGTGCAGAGGTATTCTGATAGGCAGGCTCTTAAGAAACAAAGGTGAAGACAAACCCCAAATCCTTATTTTGTATAGGTCACTGATACCCATGGTGTAAATATTCTCATCCTGACTGATTCCAAGTTACCAATCATTTGAAACCAGCTCAAAATCAATTTTTGAATATTTAATAATCTGCTTCTGCCAGCCAATAGGAGCCAACCCAGTACATTCCGGAGAAAACCTGCGTTGATCACCACTGGGCTACACTGTCTCGGTGGATTATGGATTGAAGATGATGGAAAAGAAATAAGAAAGGAGAGATGGCTATGGACAGAGAAAGTGAGGAGATGTCAAATTCATTCACATATTCATTCATGTATGAATGGATCATTTCATAAAGCCTTACTGAGTACCGCTAAGTACCAAGGCTTGTGATATGTGTCTAGGATGCAGACACGAGTAAGATGAGCAGGTGCCCAAGGCTAAAGAGCCTGAAGTACGCTGGGGAGAGAGACATATAAACAAATAGTTGAGCACATAGGTAATAGATGTATGAAAGGGTCACAGTGAAAGACTTCATTTTGTCCCATGGTCCTTGAAGGCCAGAGTTCCAGGTAACACACATTGTGCTATCTTGCCAATCTGTGGAAGAGTTTCCTTCACTGGAGAGGTGAAAGAAACCGAGCTCTCTGCATTTTAGAACCAAATGGAGAAATAGAAGGTAGATCCACAAGAGACACAATGATGAAGAAAATTAGTCTCTTGAAACCAAATGTCTGATTCACCCCTACACCCCTGATGCCAACCCATGCTTGGCACCGGCTTGATAGTCGGTAAATATTTAGTGACGGGAGGAATCACTTAAAAATGATTTATGAACTACAAAGAAGACTGTTTGAGGCAAGGGAACCAGTGATAGTAGGAAAATAAGCCACATGAGTAGTGATTTCTAAGCATAGAAGGGATGATTTTGAGTGAGCAGAAGACAGAACATAGGCTGATGGGGGTCAAGGACACGCAAAATGGGTGTTCTGCAACACCACCACCTGGTGGACAGGCAGCATACAACCTCGCTTGGGATGAACAAACCTGACAAGTCTTTGACTCCAACGGAGAAGCCAGAGGTCTGTCACAGCCTTCAGGAGTGTTTGAATGGTGAGTTTAGGAATGCAAGGGACTATATAATTCATTGTTTTCCTTTAAAAGTCCAGTAGGTGAGATGCTAATAAGTAATTGGACCAGTGACATTGTCTGCTCCTCTCTTCCTGATTGGCTAAGAGGAGGCTGTTGCTATGGGAAGCCAGAAGTAGTTAGAATACTCTTCCTCAGGACTTGGACAGGATCTACAGGTACAATTGAATATGATATTCCTCCAGATGGCATTGGCACCTTCTATCTGTGCATGGTTCCTAGTTTCCAAAGGCTTGTTCTATAATTACTTTTGCTGCATCCTGCTACAATTCTTTGAGGATGTGAAAAAAGATGCAAATGTCTCTATTTTACTAAAGGAGAAAGTGCCACTCCAGGCAGGTGTGCACCTGAAGTCGCACAGCTGAATTCCAGCAGAGAGAGGCCCCAGACAGTTAACTGTAAATGGGAGGCCTTCTTCTCCTCCTTCTCCCTTATGAAAATGCCTGCCACCCGGAGCCTGTGGGTCCCAGCTGAGACACAACGGTGGCCTGAAACGGTCCTTCTTACTGTTTGAGAACTTCTTGTTCTGTAGTGAAAATTTGAACCTGCCTGCCCCAGTTTCGCAGCCACCTCATGACTTGACAAGCAGTTGCTTTAACTCTAACAAAACTAGGCCATCTACAGCCTAAGTGGAGCCCGCTCCTGAGGCAGACCCTGCGTGGAGGCAGCTCCTTTCCTGAAGGGACAACAAAAGCATGCTTTTGTGTGTATTTCACTTGATGGAAAGGAATCCCCAGTGAGGCTGTATTTTCCCCCTGAATTCTCCCAAGTCCAGAATGTATCCAGGTTCCCGAGATTATCTCGGAAGAGGTATTCAGCTATGAAGATGGACGAATTGTCTTCCAGCTCGGTAGACAGGGCGTGTGCGAGAGTGGAGGTGAGGGGGTGAGGCTGGGGACATGGGGAGAGGTCGGGGAGGCTGAGATCCAAGGAGTCAGACATGCGAGGAGACAATGTGTGCGGACAGATGTTGACGGGCAAAGGAAAGAAACCAAAGGGCCAGCCCTGGCTCTGGGGTCCCAGCTGCCAGGGACGTTTTCGGCGGAATCTTTTTAGGACCTGTCAAGGTCTGTCTGGCAGGCTGTCACTTCTCATTTCTTGGCTCTCACTGAGGATCTCCGTGTCATCCCTGTCATGAAGAGACCCGGCAACTGGCAAAGAATTTCCTGGGGCGCCACCTGATACACCATTATTTGCCTCTTATCATCTTGGCAGAGTAGTTACGCCGCTGTCAGAGGTAATGGAGACCGTGCCACTAAGAAAATTGGCTGTAATTTATTTATCAATTGCTTCTGCATACCACAAAAGCGGCCTTCTACTTTACGGCTGGGTCTAAGGTATTTGAGAGCCCCCGAAGTTCATGGTTTTCCGGTATTCTAAGTTCTACTTATGGCCTTTCCTGTACATGACACACAATACCACCCTTGTGGCTTACAGTCCGTTTTCTTCTTTGCTTTCTTTAGTCACAAATCATCCCGAGGCATCCCTTAAGTGCATTTGTATTGTTAAGTGCACTGGCTTGATTTGGTGTTAATTCAATTTGAGTGCCCTTAATATCTTGTGGGGGTGATGCAATGCAGGCCGCCTGTACCTTGTAAAATCGGGTCCCAGGTCTGCCTGGGAGCAAAGCACCTTTCCCATAGCCATTTACCAAAGTTGCTGATAAAATTTTCATAAGGGAACCTTTTTAGTCTGACCCTATTGTGTTATTCTACCATTAAGTCTTAGAGAACCAAGCTGGCTTCTAGTGACAGCTTATCACATTCTCCATTATTGCTGCCTGCCTGAAGAGCTAGCTGGCTGCGTGCGGGGCAGGCTCCCTCCCTCCCTTCCACTTCTGGTCCATTCTGGGAAAAGCCTGCAGGCCAGCACCTAGGGGCTAATGCACGAGATTGTCTCTGTGGGTGCCAGAGAACTCAACTCTTTCTGATGAGCTGGCCCTCCCTCACCTTGGACCGCTCGGAGGCTGAAGACATGATGTTGTTGGGCCAGAGTGACAAGAAAGGAAGAAGTCAAGGGCAGGTCAAAGTAGAGGCAGAGCCACAAAGCACCTAGAACAACACCGGAAGCAGGGGCAGCGATGACTACCACTGACACCAGTGTGTGGCGGGGGAGGCTGGGGACTGTGCTTGGAGAATGGGCTTTAGAAACCCAGTGATGTTCTTCCCTCAAAAAGAACCCCAGAATTGGGGGTTGGAGGTACCTGCTAGGTCTCCATCCAAACTCGGCTTTACCTATGTGGTGGTGGTAAACTTGAGTAAACTGGGTCTCCCAGCTACAGTTTTTGCCTCTGTGGAAGAGCGATACTAACACTGCCTCTGTAGGGATTTTTTTTTTCTTTTTGTACTAGGGATTGAACCCAGAGGCATTCTGCCTCTGAGCTCTCCAGCCCTATTTTATTTTTTAAATTTTGAAACAGGGTCTCACTAAATTTCTGAAATTGGCCTTCAAACCGTAATCCTCCTGACTCAGCCGCCCAGATACTGGGGCTATAGGCCTGTGCCACCACGCCCGGCTTCTGTGGGCTCTTGTGGTGATTAAATGAGGCCCGCCCATACAGTGCCTGGAGAACGGCTGGACATCAGCCCCATCCCTTCCACTTCCCTTAGAATCCAGCGTGCCCTCGGAGGCCACAAGGAAACACTGGTCAGGGAACCTAGATATAATCCAGGTGCCTCAAGATGAGAAAGGAAGAGAAGTCTAGAAACTCGGTCTCCTGAGCCTAGATGTGATCCAGAGTTCCTTTTCTCCCTCCCTGGTCTCCTCGATGCCATCCGTGGACATGGGAGCTCAGGTGGATTTGAGGTGCGTGAGGCTACTTTCTGTTTTTCTAAGTACAAGATTTTTTAGCTGCAGACTAAGTCTTCTGGGTGTTCTGCCTCCCCTGGGCTGTGTGAGGACTGACTGAAGCCTGCCCGGCAGTGTGAGTATCTTATCAGACTGTCTCCTGCTTTGCGTGATCAAGCACAGTAGTCTAAGAAACAGAAATAGGAGATGCTCTTCCCAAAGAACACTTTGAAATGATCATTGTGGCTGGGCGTGGTGGCGTACTCTTGTAATCCCAGCTTTTGGGAGACTGAGACAGGAGGATCTCACAGGTTCAAATCCAGCCTCAGCTACTGAGTGAGGCTCTCAGCAACTCAATGAGACCCTGTTTCCAAATAAAAAATAAAATGAGCCTGGGAGTGTAGACTGGAGGTAGAAAGCCCCTGGGTTCCACTCCCAGTACCACATACACACACAAAATGATCATTGTGAAAGCTATACAGGTTCACTGTAGATGCTGGACAATCTAGTTAAAACATAGATACTATAGGAACTCAAAAAGATCATTTGTGGCCCCACCACCCATAGCCATGAGATTGGGTGTGAGTTTCCCCCTCTCTTTCTATACATACACACTTCCTCGCTCACCTGCCGGCCCTCTGCAGCACACTGCAGTGGTTAAAGAACAGACTCTTGGACTAGTCTGGATTCAAATTCTGGCACCATTGCTTGAGCAAGTGACTTTACTTTCCTCTCATTGCCTCATCTGTAAACATGGGCTTCATAATACTAGCACCTTGCTGGGTGGGGTGTAGAGAAGCAAATAAGTTCATCCATGTAAAACATGGTGCCTGGCACACAGTGAACATGGAGGATTTCCCTTGAGGATTATGCAGTAGAAACCTGGGATCCCATGATATATCCTGCTGAAAGTGTGTTCACACGGGGGCAGTTTCTCTTTTGCTTGCACCTTGTGGCACTGCATCCTGAAACAGCTCACCAGACAGGGTCTCAAAATTGGGCTGAGCCTGCCCACGCCTTGGTTCAGCATGCCAGAGCTAAATGGTGGTAATCATGTCTTCAGCTTCAGAGAGTCTGGCAGAAACCTCACGGCCTGGTTCCCAGGAGGGATTGTTAGACCCATGTCATATGTTAAGGCTGGGCAGGTTCTGGAGTGGCTGCGTGAGGTCTCCACACAGAAAAGGTGGGCTTCCCGGTGCCAAGTACAGAACAGTCCAAGTAGGTGGCCTGGCCACGCCCTGGGCTTGGGATGTGCTTTTATTATGTTGGAGATTTAGGCCTGTGGGTAGTAAGGAGTAGGGATAAGATTAGAAGACGAAGACTACCTCTCAGAAACACATATCTTGTGGAAAAGTGCTGGGAGTCTCTGAGTTTTCATCCTTCTGTGGGGTTCAAACATGCTGAGAGTAAAAAAAAATGATCATTTTGAGTCAGACTAGGCCAGAAAGGAAAGAGGGAATCCAGCAGTGTGTGTGTGTGTGTGTGTGTGTGTGTGTGTGTGTGTGTGTGTGTAGATCATATGTATGGAGGTGCCAGTGTGCAACCTCATCGGGAGGGACAGGAGGAGCAGGTGGGGGCCACAGAAGGGAGCTGTTTTTGATGAAATACGGGCTAATGCTCAGGGCATCCAAGGAGACAAGGCTCCGGTCAGGGAACTGTGTTACACTGGAATTCATAATTGATTAGCTTACTTGCCCCTTGATCTTCAAGTGTATTTGGGGAGCTGAGGATGAAGTATTTCTGCCTTTTCACAGCAAGAACCCTCTGGAACTATATTCCCAGCCTGTCCTGGGAAGCCCAAGGTGGTGAGCTTGCTTGTCACACCCTCATCGGGCTCCTCTGGAGTGGGTTCGATGGTGCCCGGAAATGTGGCCATGCAAACAAAAAAACTCCACTCAGATTCTTACGGAGGGCTGCTGTGGGCCCACCCCAAGCTGGATGTCAACATTGGCTGTGATTGCTGAGGCTGCCCTCTCACAGCACGGCCTGAAATTCATATCTATCCTATTGGCCTGTCCATCAGTCTGTCTGACTCTCTTTACCTTCCCTTTGGAGGTAAAGGGTGTGGGCTATCATAAAAAGGAAGCTACCGGGATGTTCCAGATAAGTTGCTGCAGGTGGTGATCCTGTAAAATCTGAAGAGCTGAAGCAGCCAGGAGAGGAAGAGTGTAGGCAAAGCCCAGTTTGGTGTTTTGGCATGCTGTGCTGGGGGCTGATTCCCATAACACAAGCCCCTTGGGAGCCTTGATAAATCCCAGCTTAGCTCTCCTGGCTGACCAGAGCTCTAAAGTCCAGCCAAGGAGTGGTACTGAGTTTGTCCCTGCAGATAGTAGCTGGATCAGAGGCAAAGGACAGGAGAGGCTGGTTCTTCCAGTGGAAAAATTTCCTGCTGGGGAAGAGGGAATTGGGAATTTTATGAGGTATATGACAGGGAAGTCCAGCTGGGAAGGACCTGGCTTCCACAGGACAAAGCTGCTTTCAGAAGCCAAAGGGACTTGTCATTACCTGAGAGCCCCAGAGTCCAGGCTGTGCATGGGTGTGGTAGTGAGGGCTGTGCCAAGGCTGGTTATGAGGAGGGAGCTTGACTGTCCTTGGACTAATTCTCTGAGGGAGACACAGAAAAGGAGCTGCCCTATTTCCCCTCTGGCCAAGCATAACGGGGCCTCTATCACCCTATGTTGGCTTTCCTGTGTGGATACCCTATCTTCACCACCACCTTCATAAAACACTTTCATCTATGACTGGATCCTTTCTCTGCTTCTCAGCCAGCACTCATGCTCTCTCTTTATGGAAGCTGTGTGGCCATCTTTCATTTAGGGAAGTCCCTACCCTGATGCTCCATTAAGGCAGATCTGGGTGGGGGGAAGTTGGGGCCTATGATCCAAGCCTGGCCTCAGTGATCTGCTGAATGATAGGCCTGTGAGCCCGGCGGCCCAATCAGAGCCAAAGCTGGACCTTCTCTTGGAACTCTGGGGGTGGAGAAGTTCTGTTTCAGCTGGGGTCGATTAGAATGATAGGGTAAAAGCCGGGAGCTCCCAGGGCCAACATGACGAGGAAACCTATCTGAAGGAGAAGCCTCCGGAAGAGAAGTAGAGGGAGGTGGGTAAAGACAGGGTTTCTGATGAAGTCCTTTGCACACTGGGATCACATCGTGCCTGCGGGCAGGATTGACCCCTGGACTCTTCAGTTATAACAGCCAGGAAATTTCCCTCCTGTTTTCTTCAGCCAGTTTGATTTTTCTGCTACTTTAATGAACCACGTTATGCCTTTGTTAAGTCAACACTCCTCATTGTCCTTCCTGCACCCAGCACCTTCTGCCCTTGCACTAGTGATCTGTGTATGTATTTCTCCGAGAGTTGAGGCTTCAAACTCTTGAGCTTTCTTCTCTCTCCTACTCTCTCAAGACTTTCTGCCTCCTCTTGAGGTGTCAACTAGGACCTCTGCAAGAATGACTCCCACATGTGTTTGTATAGCTTACAGCTCCTTGCCTAAATCCAACATCCAACAATCTCGCACACATTTCCACATCTGCCCTATATCCATGTGCACACACAGCTGGCCGATGCCAATATGTCACTCCTAATTCTTGGGAAGGGGAGACACCCCACTTCTTAACTTCTTCCCCTTCAACTCTGGCATCTGGTCCCTATAGTTCAAAGTCAGAATTATCCTTGATTCCTTCTTACTTCTTCTTTTGGCCCTCTATGTTACATCATCTGCCAAGTCTTCAAAAATATCTCCCGTTTTTCCTTCATGTATCACCATCCTCTGATCTAAGAGCTCATCACGATGATCTCAGAAACCTCTTACCTGTCTTTTAATACACAGTTCAGGCCATCACATGTACCCAGCACCTTCCAGCTTAACTTCTGCAATTATCTGCTTCTTCTCAGGGTTCACCAGAAGAAACCACATTCCTTACCATTTTTCATCTCCATATTGGTGTTCATGAGCCACAAGAGGCCATGAGAACATCTTTCTGGAATACATATCAGCTGTAAGATTTCTTGGGATCTGGGAAGTGAAGCATATTTATTAGAAATTAATTTTAAACAGTGTTTTTGTAATAAATAGACCTGTCTTACATAAAGTAGAATGCAAAGCTCATAAAATTTGAAAATTAAGTGCAGATTTCAAAGACATTCTGAGATTGTAGAAGTCCACTTCCAGCCACCACTCAAGAGTTCTGGATTTCCTTTTCCTCTGCCAGTAAGTAGAAAGTTTGGAGAAACATTGGCATCTTGAATCCTGTCTAACCTCAACTTGATGTCTACCTCAATTGGGCCAGTCTTTCCCACCCTCTTCCATGTCTCTCATTATTTCCTGGGGTAGAGTGCTCTTCTGGCTGTTGGGAACCCAATGCTCTGGCTCCCAACCCATCCGTGACATGGTTTCCTTTCCCAAAAGATCTCCGTTCTTTTTTCCCCTCGCATTACCTGAGTAGCTTTATAAATCTACATTGATAAATGGGTTATAAAATGGACAAGAGCCACTTTTTTGCTCAAACCCCTCAAAAGGCTCTCTCTTGTCTGGCTCAGATGCAGCGCAGCTCTGAGGCTTGGCACAATGGCTCTTTGATGAGTTGGTTCCTGCCTGCTGCTTTAGTCTCAGCTCTCTTGTGGCTGCCCCTTAATATTTGCTGTACAGCCCTGAAAAACGTGGTAACACTCCCATAGCACCATTCACCTCTCTCTTGGTCCTCTCCATCCCTTCTCCTTCTTTTATCTTTACCCATTTAGATTCAGCTCATGCATAATAACTGTGGCCATCCTCCTGAGTGGTCATAGTCTCCCCAACAGCACTTCCTCTTTGCATCAAGTGGGACAGTTTTGCTAACCTCTTTCTCTGCCTACCAGATTGTGAGGTCCTTAAATGCAGAAACAAATCATCTTGTTATTCCTGATATAATGTTTCTTAAATGAATAACCTTATGAATGAATAAGAGATATCAGGAGAGTCAGCATTTAGATTTCTGTCCCTTGTCTACATGGACAATGTGTTGCTTCACCTCACTAAACCACATACTATTTCTAGTAATATATTATTTCAGTTTCAGGCCCACAGATATTTTCTATTTCTAGTTGCCCCTGAGAGTCAGTCACAGATTGGAAATGAAGACTGGATGTGTGACTGAAATTGCAAATAATTTGAAAGTGGAGGTCAAGATAAGCAAGACCAAAGTGGCCTCTCTAAGATGGCACTTTGCACAGACAAGCGTCTGTATAAATTACAAGAGCTCTTAATTGCTTGTTGATTTTTTTTTATAAGCGCTCTGTTCTTGTATCATGAATGTAGCATCTTCTTTTACATCTCTTAGAATATTAGTTCAACATAATATGTTGGATGGTGGACCTTATTACATTGTGATCCAGTGGTTGATTTGATAGGGGCCCATATGTCAACATAAATAGGTCTATTTTATTGGAGTTGTTAATTTCTGTGATCTCCTATCTCTTCCAACTGCCTGACTGAACAGTGTGGGCAAACTAAGTGGAAGATAGCCTAGGATGAGGGATTTCAGAATTCTACTTAGTCTTCTTGTTTTCAGCATCACATCTCACTTCTATTCTCTGCTTTACCTGATGTTTCTAAGGGGGCTGGGAGAGGGGAGTCTGCATTCTCTATATAAAGCCTTGTAGTCAAAGATACTTTGGGCTACCAAAGTATCTATACTTATATATTCTACCCTCATTTTCTGACATACCTAGTGCTTTCAGTTATGGAAGCTTTCCAGCTCCTTGGTGCTTAAAAACCTGCTTCTTGGTTTCAATGCTCACCCCTTCATCCAGTCATACTTCATATTTATTCCCTTTGATAGGCTATCTCTAGTTTATTTTTCTTTGTTCTCATGGATTTGTGCCTTTAAAAACATTACTTTGCTGGTATTTTAATGAAATCTTATTGGTGCTGTGGAAAGCCAGAGATAAGTACCACGTTAATTCTGCAATTTCAAGCCAGAATTTGGGCTGATTTCCTTTTAATTTTTTTCATTCCATTATTACTATACAAGTGCTTTTTTGGACTCAGTTACTACATGGTCTGTGCTGTTCGGTATCCTAGACACTAGAAGTATACTGTGACCAGAACAGACTGTGCTCCCCTTCCATTGCTTACACTCTACTTGAGGAAATAGATAAATAGGAAATTCACAAGCAAGAGGAGTCCCCTGAAAGAACAAATACACTCAAGGATTTGTGACAGAAGTAACATCTATTTTAAGATGGTTTGAGTATGTAGTCAATATTCAGGTAAGGAGATGGAGCAAGATGTTCCAGGCAGAAGAACAATTATTAAAGTTTGGAGGTAAGAGAAATAGCATACACTAAGAACAAAAATTAATTGCAAAAGTTTACAGGAAGCAAGAGAGTGAGATATGAAAAATGGGCCTGGGTGGTAAATAGGGCCTGATATTGACCCAACATGTAAACCCCTGATATTGAACTTTATTCTGAGGGCAGTAGGAAGCCACCAAATGCTATAAATATAAAACCAACTAAATCATGTGTGCTTCCTGAGCTGACTTGTTTCCTATTTCTCCCAGATTTATTATTATTACTGCATATGTACTGAATCTATATTGTGAAGTTCATATGTCCTGATGATGGCTGTAAGTCTCTTATTTATCATTCTTGGTATTCTCTTTTGGTGGTTGTTTTGTATTCCATTTTATCAGATATTGAAATTGATACTTTGGCCTTTGATTCGTGTTTCCCCTGCATCTTTTTTCCATCATTTCATCCCTCTGTTTTCTTTTAGTTTCTCTCATAGACCACATATTATTGATACATATGTAAAAACAATGATTAACAAACCTGGCTCTCTCTGTTCTCCTATACTTACATTTATTTACCCAGTAGGTATCTATCATCTATCTATCCATCTATTAAGTATCTATCATGTATCACCCATCATCTGTCCATAATCTTCCCCTCAACAAGACATGTTACCCCATTTTCATGCCTCCTTGGTATTCCCCCTTTCTCTTGCCCCTCTCCTTTTCGATCCTGTTTAAAACTTTCATTCTGGGTTATAATGGATACATTTATTTCTTTTTACTTTTTGGCTCCTTTAGACAGTAGTGAACTCTATTACATTGTCTGAAGCCATTCATTTCCTATATTTCTTCTAGCAATCTCCTGGCTTTACTTCTTGTATGAGCTTTCTAAGTAGTTCTTTGTATGGCAAAACTGCTAAACCTTTGCATGCTTGAAAATATGTGTCTATTGAGCCCCCATATTTAAATCATAATTTGGCTGAATGTAGTGTTCTAGTTAAAATTATGTTTTCCTTGTTGTTTGAGTGCTCATTATCGTTTTGTGACTTTTGCATCCCATCTTCTTACACTCACAGCTGCTACCAGTGAGTCTGAAGCCAGTTATCTGCTCTTTCCCTCTGAGAACTTGAAGAATTTTTCATCATTGATGTTCTTAAATTTCATTTTAATGTGTCAAAGTGTTGATTTTCTCATCTGTCTTGTTTGAAACTTTCTCAGGTCTTTCAATCTTAATTATGAGAAATACATTATCATGACATTTCCATATTTATCCTCCATGGTGACTTTTTTCTGCTCATTCTTAGACTTCTACCATCAAGATGTTGGCACATCTTCTAGGTTTTCTCTACCATTTTCTCTTTATCTCTTTCTAATTCTTTTTTTATTTTTATTTTATTGGTGCATTATAGTCATACACCTGAATGGGTACAAGATGGCAGGGGTATACATCACTCTTCCTACTTCTTTCTGGGAAAGATCCTCATATTTCAGCATCCTAATTTATTCTTTGACTCTTTCTCTCCTGTCGTTTTTCTATCTATGTTGTTCTTTATATCAGCTTATTATATTTTTCATATTTAAAATCATTACTCCTTTCTTTTGATTTCCTCTTTCCTTTTCATATTACTAACAGTTTGTCTTTAAGGATATTCACTATGCTTACTTAAAAATCTTGATCTGTCTGTTATCCTAAATCTTCTTTATGTGACACAAGTTGTTCAGCTTATCTTTTCTTCCTGGAGGTTGAACAATGGAGGTAGTAGGTCACTGGGCCTGTGAACTCAGCTTTCTTCAAGGACAACAGCTATTGTGGTATGGTAGCTATATAATCAGAAAGGGCTCAAAGCCCACTGAGAAGAGAGGTAGGGCAAGTTTCAAGGTACCAAGCTCCAGATCTTCCAGAACTACATGCTACCACTTCAGTTCTGCTTCTCTATCAGTCTACAGCTTTATTTAGGATCATCCTTTAAGTGATCTGAGAAAAGCAACATGGGAAGGAAATGATTTCTATAGATTTCAGTTTTTCAAACTTTGGGTAGAAATCCATTAATGGGTCATGAGATCAATTTAGTGAATTAGCCAACATTAAAAAAAAAGACAAAGCTGGGCGTGGTGGTGTATCCTGGTAATCCCAGTATTCTGGAGGCTGAGACCAGAAAATAAAGAATAAAAATTAGGGCAGGGGGTAGAGCTCGGAGGTTGAATGCCCCTGGGTTCTATACCCAGACCCACCAAAAAAAAAAAAAAAAAAAAAAAGGAAAATAGAAATAGAACAGATTAAATTAGAGTAGAATAGGCTGAAAACTATAGAGGGCATCAGGAATCACACTGTCTTATGAAACTCTCTTTTGTATAGAGTGTATATGCACTGAATGGTAATGTAAAACATACTCTTTATTGTTGATGAAGTCAAAATCAATTTGAAGAGTAGAGCGTTGGGGTGTGATCCACCATTCCTGAGGGTCTGTGGGTGAGCAGGCCTGATGGGCTGGGTGAGTGAAAGCTCAAGGCTAGTTGGCTGGGCTACTTTGTACATCAGCCCTTTTCCTCAAGGGGCATTGGCATTGCTCTGGTCTAACCCAGTGCACATCTACCACCTGGCTGGGGCGCTGGTTTCTTTCCTACAGTGAGGTAGGTAGTTATCCTCCAAAATTAGGCAGCCAAGTGGGGAACTAAGAGCTCTCCCGACTCCCCCGCCTGTCCTCCATCACTGCCCAGCACTCCTGCCAGGCGATGGTTGGTTCATCATGTGGCAAACGTGCCCAGCATGATCCCACAGCTTTTATGTGAAGCTCCCAGATGCAGTCTTCCTTTTCACTTCTGTGGTTCTTCCAGATTGATTGTGTGGGAGGGAGCCAGCAGCCTAAGCTTGTTTTCATCTTGTCTGAGTCAGAAGCCTCGCCTGCAACCTTGCCTAGGGCTGCTGTGCGACTGTACCATGATCCTCAGCATCCTTGGCCCTTGGCAACTTCCACTCCCTCTCCACCTGCCTCATCCCTTCCAGCAGCACGTCCTCCTGCTGGAGCGCTCTCTCTCTCTCTCTCTCTCTCTCTCTCTCTCTCTCTCTCTCTCTCTCTCTCTCCACATTCTATATATTTGGACTTCTGCATTTGCCTCTCATCATTGGAAACCTTGGGCCTTCCCCAGCAGGGAGACTTATAGCTGAACAATCACATTGTTGAAACCCTGACAAGTCCACCCTGCTTAATAGTTCTAAAAAGATGGGAGAGGTCCGAACAACTAAATGGCTTCAGGTTGTAGACCTGCAAAGACAGGCTTGTAGGACCTGGCACTTGATGGGGTTTTAGTTTTTCAAGTGCTAGTCTCACTCAATACAGATTCATTACTGGGAGAATGGCTTGGATATTTGGATAATCATCTTCTAAATAGTTCCCTTTTCCCCTTTCCTATTGTGATTTTTGGAACTCAGCCAACAACAATGCAATAGGCAGGCAACTTACTGAGACAAAAATCAAACAGTGCTGGGTCACATTAGTAAATTATTGTGTATTAGGTGCAGGTGGGATTCTTCAACTTCCTAGCCTGGCAGAGAGCTTTTAATAAAACAGCACGAGAAGGGACAAGCTGTTTTTGAAAATGTGGTATCATGAAATCTGGAGAGAAAAGGAGAAGTCCAGGTAGCTCAATGGTCAGAAATGTAACTTGCTGCTGCTGCTGCTGCCAGCCTCCAGGTTCATTGTGAACAAGCCATCCTTGCATACCTGAGGAACTGAGCCCTCATCTTACAGGGTCAGATCGAATCTTTGGTCTCAATTCTCCATTCCCTTATAGCAGTATTGTACCTACCTACCCTTGACATGATTCCATGGTGAGTGGAGGATATACCCACTGCCCTTGACTTTGGTCTTGGCCAAATGAATTGCTTTGACCAATAGAGGTTAGTGAATGTGATAGGAATTTGGCATGAAGTAAACTTGTTAGACGGGGCTCAAGGCCATGTGCTTCTGCCTCTTGTCATAGAAAGAACACATCCAAAGTAAGTGCTGGTCCAGGGAGCATGGGAGATGTGTACAAGATATCTAAACCCATGCGACAGGATGGAGCTAAGCCCAGCCAAGCCCAGCCAAGTCCGGCCTGTGATGTGTGAGAGGAGAAACGTTTTTTGTCGAGTTTTATTGAGATGTTTTGTTTGTGTATGTGGCTGTTTGTCATGCAGCAAACCTGGCTGATGTATTTGTTTAACCGGATAAATTGGGAATCTTACTTCATCTTAAGCTGGAGGGAAGAGGGAAGCATACATGGCTCTTTTCCAGGTTGATGCCTGAGGTTAAGAAGTGGAGGTGTTGTTCATTCTCAGGAAATTTCAAAAGCATTGATTTCTGTGGGGAAGATGTTGTCAAAGGATACAAACTTGCAGCTTATTAGATGAAAAGACCAAATATATTCAGGATGACCATAGTTAATAATAATTTATATGTGAACTTTGCTAAGAAAATAGATGTTAAGCCTCCCCCCCCCCCCCGCCCCCGTCAGGTGATTAGGAGAGGTGTGGGATACGCTAATTATCTTCATCGTTGAATCATTTCAGAGTGTGTACACATATCAAACATCAGTCTGTACACTTTGGATACATGCAACTTTTGTCAATTATACCTCAAAAATTTTGGGGAAAAAAAGGTCAATCCAGATGCAGTTGATCCTCTCTAAGGATGTGTGTGCCTATAAGGGAGGGCGGAACAGTCCCCAGCATTTGCTGAGGTGTGACATTATCTAAGGTTTGGATTCTAGTAAGAAGTAGAAAAATTGCATTTCCCAGCATATAGTGGGAGGTTGAAGTCAAAGGCTTGAGTGATCTGTATCTAACTCTGTCAAGAAAAAGCTAAGTCCTGAGAACTTTTATGATCATGGCTTAGTTAACAGTGAGCAGAAAGTCCACTCAGCCTGGACTGAGGGGGCTTCTAAATCAATGCTAGAGAGAGTGATTTGATTTGATGGACACGGAGTCTCAGTTTCCAACATTTAATCATAGTGCTAAACAAATAGAAGATGCTCAATAAATTGACTTGTAATTGATAGATCATCAGGAAATTTAAACCTACTCACAGCACTGCCATTAATTAATTACATGACCACGTGTAATGAAAGTTTAAACTCTCTGCTTCCTCACATGGAAATGAACCTAAACTATTTGCTGTCTCCAGCCTTAACAATATGGATGAAGGCTGAAAACAGAAGCCCAGAAGTGATAGAATAATATTTTCTTCACACACTCAACTGTGTTGGGTGCTTGGTATTTCAGGGGCAAGAGGTGTACTAATTCAGAAAAGCAGGTGCTTCAAGACAAAGCTCAGTCTTGAAGGGGTCATATTTTCCCCTATGATCTCAACAAGAAAATGGATCAAGGAGCTAACAGCTATGTTGTTCTGAACTTTTTTTGCACTAAATCGTGAGGCCAAGTGAAGTCTCTGTATTAAGAAATCAAGCTTTTTATTGTATCTTGTCCTAGTCAACATCCTCACTGCTGTAATCCAAAGCGACTGACCACACAACTTATAGGAAGGAAGATTTGTTTGCTTACAGGTTTTTATAGATTCGGAGGTTCAGTGTACGTGAGGCCAGGATCTGGAGAGAGAGAGAGAGAGAGAGAGAGAGAGAGAGAGAGAGAGAGAGAGAGAGAGAGAAAGAGAATATGAATGCACAAAGCTCCACTCTCACATCATGGAGTCCAGGAGTAGAGAAAGCAAGCAAAGGGAGGAGGAACCATATATAACCCCTGATGGTGCATCCCCAGCGACCCACCTCCTCTCTCCACACCCTACCTGCTCAAGGTACTGCCCAGTAAATCCATCACAGATTATTTATCCATTGATGAGGTTACAGTCTTCATGACTTAATCACTCTGAACATTAACACATGGGCTCTTCAGGGTACATTCTGTATCTAACTGGAACACATCCTGAATTGCATGTTGGGAGTCCTAATATGACCGCTAATAGTTTTGTGAGAGCATGTCCCCAACTGGCTGCAGTGCAGGATGAACACCAGCAACATCTCTGACTACAGGTCCTCTGGGCTCTTCTTAAAAATCTCTAGCACAAGGTGTTAAGGTTTAAATTGTACCCCTCCCAAACTCATATATGGAAGTCCAAGGCCCCACTACTTCAGAATGTAACATTATTTAGAGATGAGATCTTTACAGTGATATCTGAGCTACAAGAAAATCATTAGGATGGGCCCTCTTCTAATATGGCAGATGTCCTTACAATGGTGAAAGATGGAGTCAGACAATCACACAGCAACTCACAGAATGTCATGCACAGATGAAAGCAGAGACCAGAGCAATGTTTCTATAAATCCAGGGCACCTAAAATTGCCAGAAAGTCCCCAGAAACCAAAACAGAGGTGTGGAACAGATCCTCTTTCACAGCCCTCCGAAAGAACCAAACCAAACCTGTTGGCACAGTGATTTCAGACTGCTCATCCCCAGAACTCTAAGATAGTCATTCTGTGTTCAAGCCATCCAGTTTATAGTATATCGTCACAACAGTCCTGGCAACCCAACACACACAGAATCGCCGTTCAAGAAAAAGCTAGTTCCTGTCTTAACATCAAAGACCTCCATAGTGCTTGTGATGTCCAGGCACTGTACTTATATTCACTCATATATTCCTCATAAGAATCCTAAGGATTAGGAGCTCAGAGTATCCTCTCTTTGCAGATGATAAGCCTGAAGCACAATATCTGCCCAAAGTTAGGAAGGATGTGAGACTGGGGCACAGGCCCAGGGTCTGTGCTCTTGCCTCCTGTGCACATGATATAAGGCACATCTATGGTGTCAACTTGCTCTCAAACTCTCAGAGAGAGTTGAAATCTATAGTTGTTGGTTTTTTTTGTCCCCTGAAATAATAGGACAACTCTATTTCTAATCCCACAGGATGACCTCTCTGCTACATTTTCAGTATGGTTTCCAGAGCCTTTGCCTTCTTTTCTGAACATGCCCAGCTTTGTTGACATCACCATTAACCACCACAGCTATCCAGAACCCTAGCATATCCCCAGATGTGGTCCAATTTAATAGCCAGATAAAAATTTTATCAGAGCCTGTTGTAAGAGCAACAGGTATTTGCTCTTACAAATTTGCTCTTAAAAAATTCAAAGGAATTTGAAGCAAAATGGTGAAGGAATAGTATTCTGAGATCTAAATACCATATTGATTTTTTTTAGAAGTTAAACTATACTAATGATCACATATTAAACTTGTGGTCAACTAAGGGACCCAATCAGAACTCACAGCTACTTAGCATGTATCCCCTTGTCTATACATAGTTTATTTTTTAACTGAAGTAATAGACTTTGCATTTGTCCCTAATCATTTTGTTGACCCCCAACTAACATTTCAGACTTTCAAAATTATTTGAATCTTGATTTTTATAATTTCTGGCCATTAATCACAGTATAGTGAACTTCATCAGTAGATTGTGTTGTAGGCAGCTAATGTTTAAAAAAGTTAGATAACTTCTACTTAATTCAAATGACTTAAACCAAGAATTGATCTTAATGATATAAAAACTTTAAAAAATAGTTGTGTGTGTGTGTGTGTGTGTGTGTATGTCTGCAGAGATACCATTGTGCACAATGCACAAATGCACTTAGGTATGCTTGAGTATATATTATATCTCAGTGTTTTAAAACTTCATTTGTCTATAGTTTTCTTTGATTTTTGTTATGCCCTGTAACTGTTTCTGCCTCCTTTTGTCTATCTCCAAAACAGAAATACTGAAGCATGCTCAGATCAGAAGGCCATGGCTTACTGTAGGTTTGATCTAACCAGGATGAGAGTCATTACATCTTCTCTGTGACTGTCGCATGCAGCAATTTAAATCTGCCCACTGTTCAGGAGTTCTTGGAAGAAACTTCTTTTTTCTTTTTTTCCAGTGCTGGGGATGGAAGCCAGGGGCATTCTACCTCCGAGTTACACCCCCAGCCCTATTTTTTATTCTTTATTTTGAAACAGGATCTCACTGAGTTGCAAAGGGCCTCACTAAGTAGTGGCCGAGGCTATCTGCACATTGCAATCCTCCTGTCTCAGCCTCTCAAATGCTGGGATTACAAGTTTGCACCATCACGCCTGGCTCGGAAGAAGCTTCTTTATGAGAAACTTCTCCAGCCTTCAAGAGACAAGACTAATCAAGTCTTCTAAGCAGTTAACCAAGGACTCTGGAGTTATCTTCACATTGCTGGCTCTGAACCCTTATCTAGAAGAAATACTGAGTCCACAGCCATCCCAAATCTTCTTCTTCATGATCTGTTTTCTGCTGATGCCCTGCTACATGTCCCCATTCTGTGACTTTCTGTCCTCTGCTGCTTCTGTTTGTGCTGATGTGGGGAATATCTTTGTTTCTACTGACTTTATAGCTCTTACAACAGGCTCTGATAAAATTTTTATCTGGCTATTGGAATGTATTTACATCCCTCTCCCTTAAGAAATGTAGAATCCATTTTCCTGTGGCTAGGTGAAGTAACTAAGACTGAAACTCAGGCCATTGTCCTATGTAAATTCCAGATACCTCATCGGAGCTGGAATTCTCACCACTTCTGGGAAGCCTAAGGGGTTTTAATGTGAACATTGTTAGTTGTTTTCTAGAATCCATTCTCCCTTCCTTCCTTACAAGACCTGATTTTCAGTAGATAGTCAGTTCCCACCAATAAACTAGAGGGAGGTTCATTGAATTCTGGGTTTCAGGGAGGAATCTTGATTGGCCCAAGCCACCTCCCTCACTGGTCATTACTTCTGGGATGGGGTTTGGGGCAATTTATGCTGACAACTATTGGCACAAGGGCAAAGGACTTAAATTGGCCAAATAAGACTGAAGGTAAGGATTTTTGTTCCACAACTGGAAGAGAGATTTTGTCTCTTGCTCATGGACTGTGAATAAGGAAACACGTAATCCTAGGTGCTATTGACAACCAACTTTCATTCATGAAAGAAGCTAGCCTGAAGACAAAGCCAGCACTCACAGACCACTGGGCTCAAAGGGGTTAGAGCAGCAGAACCACGTCATAATATACCTGGCCTTTTTTATACGTAAGGTAACACATGTCTCCCTTGTTTATACCTCTCAGGGTCAAATAATTTTAATCAACACAGGTCCTTAAGAAAATAGCAGTCCTGTGGCTCATTAGATATGGTGGAGCTCGTAAGGCAGGTTTGTGTGGGGGAAAATCTGGATTTTAAATGTTGAAATGTCAGTTGTGTTTGTATAGCAGAACTGAAATGTTTGTTTCTATTGATTAGTTAAAAAAATAGAGATGCTCACTGAGCCTCAGATGAATCTTCTCCACTCATGAAATATTTTTATCCCAAATATGTTATCTAAATATTCCATCTATATTTACTACAGAGTAAGAACAGTCATGTGGTTGGCTGTTCATATCTTGTAAGTGGTACATAACTACAAGGAACCTTAAAAATCCTCAAAAATATGCTGCCCACTTTGCAAAATGGTCTAAATTACACTGGAAAGATAAACTTTTAGTATATTTTAGGCATGTATGACTAAAACAAATATGCTACATTATAGCCTTTCATTTCTAGATGACTACTCTTAGAAAAAGTATTTTTCTCACAAAAAAATGTAAATATGCCTAATAATCAGTCATACCGCTCATGACTTGGAGAGCTTAATGAATGAGGGTCTTTTTGCTGAATTATGTATATTCTGAACTCCATTGATAGAGAATAAACTCATTCATGCCTTCGTGGTTTTTTATATTTTAGACATTCAATCTCTTTTTTCTTGGTGACAGCCTCATTTTAATGCCCTCAGACTGGTTGTCTGAAATTTCCTGAATCCTAATTTTCTTTGGCCGATGTACATCTTCATCAGTGTTTCTAACCTGGATTGTAGGTTACTTTGCTTTTTAGGGGGGTTAAGAAGTGTTAATTCTTGAAAAGAATAAACTTTCCTGGTTTCATTTCAAGAAACCAAAGTATAACTTCTAGGTTTTTTTTTTTTTTTAGTGGAACTTATAAGTCTGTACTGTGTGAGTGTGTGTGTGTGTGTGTGTGTGTGTGTGTGTGCGCGCGCGCACGCGCACAGGTGCCTTGAGCACATGCATGAGCTTTTTATAAACCAATAGCAAACAACTTAAGAGATGTGGTCACACAGAATGGACTGAGCATCCTTTTCTTGAGTGAGAGATAATAAATCATTCTTCTCAGGTGGAATCTTTTATTTATGCTTTGGGATTCCATTTTATCGAGAAAGCTTTGGTTTTCCTTTTTGGCTTTGTCTAAGCTGTGCGTTAGCAAGTAATTCAAATCAACCTGACATTTATTAGTGAGGACATGACCCTCTCCAGTCTCACACTCACAGCCTAGCTGTTGCCATACCAACTTTGCCGTGGACTTTCCCATTTGTGATTATTTGTGTGCGGTGGCAACCATGTGGGGCTGCAGATGGTCTGTCTGGAATGAAGTCGTTCTCCTCTGCTAGGCCTTAAGATTTAGCTACTGAAGGGTTTTCAAGTTTCGTTAAAAGAGTGATGACTTAGCCAGGTGTGGTGTCACAGGCTTGTAATCATGGATGATCACAGGTTTGTGGCCTGCCGCAGCAATTTGTGAAGGCCTCAGCAACTTAGTGAGACCCTGTTTCAAAATAAAGAATAAATCGGTCTGGGGATGTAGCTTGGAGGTGGAATGCCTCAGGATTCCATCCCCAGTATCATACACACACCAAAAGAGTCATGACTTTAGCTGGGCATGGTGGCACATGCTTGTAATCCCAGCATTTGGAAGGCTGTGACCCAAGGATCACAGTTCGTGGACAGCCTCAGCTAATTAGTAAGGCCTTTTGCAACTCATTGAGCCTTTGTGTAAAAAATAAAAGACTAAAAAAAGCCGGCGTCTGGTGCATGCTTGTAATCCCCGTGCTTGAGAGGCTGGGACAGGAGGATCACACAGTTTCAAAGCCAGCCTCAGCTACTTAGTGAGGCTCTCAGCAATTTAGTGAGACCCTGTTTCCAAATCAAATATAAAATAGGTCTGGGAGTATAGCCCAGAGGTAGAAAGACCCTGGGTTCCACTCCCAGTACCACATACACAAACAAAAAAAGACTAAAAAATATGGCAGGAAGTATAGCTCAGAGGTACAATGCCCCTGGGTTCCACTTCCAGTAACACACACACACACACACACACACACACACACACAGTCATGACTTAAAATCTGAGCAACTAGATAGAGTTACCATATTCATCAATGAAAGATTTTTGGAATGGGATATATGCTGAAAATGTTCCTATTTTCCAGGACATTTCACACTCTTATCCTTTTATTCTCACAATAATCCTGGGGTTATCAGAGCACGTATCATTATTTCTGTTTTATAGTGGAAGAAAGTAACTCAAGGAAGTTGAGTTGCCGGTGCTCAAACTGAGAGCACCTGAGCGCCACCATCTCCACCACAGGAGAAGCAACACTCTAAGACCATGTCCAAAACCTTGTCTCTCTTGCTCCTGACGTTGACTTTATAGCTGGTCTGTGGCGATTCTGAGTAACTTGCTGCGGTGGACAAGGCTTCTGTCGACATGGATAACTTTCCTGGTGTGCCTGTTAAATACTTATTACTGTACTTTTAAATTTTTCTAAGAAAGAGAGTGAAAGTGTTTCTAGAAAGACCTAGATACACTTTTCTTTCTTTCTTAGAGCCCCAGAGATTTGTTTCCTCTGGGAGGTGGCCTCTTCAGATTCGGATGATGATAGGGCCTTGGGGTGTTACTAGTTCCCCTATGGAAAAGTTAGAATTCTGAGGCTCTTTCTGCATCTAAGAGATATTGTTTTGTCCTGATGTCTCCTGGGATTCCCTCTTGTGATTTCAAGAACTCATTCAGTTAACTGATTTTTAGTGTTTTTATGTGTACGCAGGGCTCAGCCCTCCCTTTGGTGATCTTGCCGTGTTTTCTTGTTTACAGGGACTATATTTGGGAGCAAACAGTCGATTTTGCCAAGATAATTGATAGACTAAAGAGACTGAAACATTGTTTTTCTACTTGAGTTACTCTGCTCTTGCAGAATATTCCATTGAGTGAAGGTTGGACACAGGTGGTTCCTTTTAACCCTGAATCAATATGTTCCAGAGTTGTGCTATTAGCGCTGGAAATCTGTACAGAATGCTTAAAATAAAGGTTATTTCTTTAAGTTGGGGAAAGAGTAACTCTGGGTCCTTGAAGCATTTTTTTTTTTCTTTTAACTCTGAAGAGCACCCGCGGTGGCCCGTTGAGGCTGTTCTAAGCCACTGATTGCTTCCTCCTCCTCTCTTTACCTGCCGTCCTTGTACCTTAGACACTACAGAAATCTCTTCCAGAGTAGTGGAACTTGCTACTCTTCCTATTTTCCTTTCCCTGCTCGGTGCCCCTGGCCCTTCATCCTGGTCATTCTGATTGTCCTCCCGGGGTGCCTCATTATCCACAGCTCAGTTCTAGGGCAAGTACCAACAATTAATGAAGGCATTGTGCCACTGGGTTTACATGTTTTGGTAATTGGCCCAGCACTGCACAGCTGGGAAGTGCAGGGTGTAAACTCTCACCATCCTCTGGTTTCCCAACTGGCTTCCTCCCACTTCCCACTGCCTGTGTCTGTCTATTAGGAGCATCTCGTGGGAGGCCTTGGGCTCCTGGGGTGGGCCCTGCACATTCACAAAGTCACAGAAGACTGGATGCAGGTAGGGTGTTAGATGTCATCTAATGTAATTCCTCTATTTAACAGATGGGGAAACCAAGGCAGAGGGAGTTAATAAGCTAGTGAAGTAGGCAGTGTGGCAGAGGAGAAAAAAAAATGTGGATTTTTTTTTTTTTTTTTTACAATCATCCAGGTCTAAAATCCAGACAAATAACTAGCTGAATGGCCTTGGCCAAGTCACTTAATCTCTTTGAGTATCAGTGCCACTTGCTGTGGCAGGAAGATCAGGACACCTACAAAATATGTGTGTATAGTTTTAATAACTAATGTCAGCCGAGTGTGGTGGCGTACACTTGTAATCCCAGTACTTGGGAGGCTGAGGCAGGAGGATCGTGGTTTCACAGCCAGCCTCCACTACTTAGTGAGGCCCTCTGCAACTTAGTGAGACCCTGTTTCAAAAGAAAGAATAAAAAATAGGACTGGGGATGTGACTCGGAGGTAGAATGCCTCTGGGTTCAATCCCCAGTACCGCGAAAACAAACAAAAAAACAACAAATACTTATTGTCTTAATGACCAGCCCACCAGTCAACTGGCTGCCTTGCTTGGATACCAGGAGGATGCAAATAAGCTGCAGAGTCACTCCCGTGCTCCTTTGGGCTCTTTTCAAGATACACTCTTCTCTAAGTGATCTTGTCCATCCTAATGGCTCTCTGGAGTGTCAGAGGTTGATCAGGTAACAGAAGCCATACTAGATGTTATAATTCAGAGAGTCAGAGGCTTACAATGCTATTGGAAGGGCCAGGGCGCTAGGTGAGAGAGTTCAGCTGTCTGCAGCATTGAAGTGTCACTATCAACTCCAACAGCCCCCAGGAAGCCAGTTCCACTGGCTGGCAGCTCCAGACAGGTGACTCACTGGAGCTTGCCTGGAAATCACTGCACCTGCCCACTGCCCACAGGTCTCCTGACACTGATGCTGGCTTCCGACACTTGTGCAAGGGCACCAAGAGGCCAAGTCTGACCCACAGCCACACTGGGTAGAGTTCTGGGAAATGTGCTTCCCAGCCCCTCCCCTGAGCTGTAGGGAGAATGGGAACAGGAGGCACGAACGTGATGGGCTGACAAGCAAGGACATGGCCTGCATTCATGTATAAGACAAGTCTTTATTCCTCACCACATGTAAAATACGGTAACAGTGCAAGAACCCTGGGGACCGAGTTCCTGAGACGACAGGAGGCTCGGTGGTGGTCAAGGGCAGGAATACGAGTGTTCATTGGGATTTAGTTCTTTATCCTCTTTATGAATTGTTCTTTTAGCCAAGAAGTAGGGAAATGAAACTGAAGAGAGAAGGAAACCGTGATGGACTCTCTTTTATCTCACTCCTTTGCTGTCTGTCCCCAAAGCAAACAACTTCTTGCCAGGAAATGTCACTTTTTAAGTTCACATTAGTCTTTCCAAATACTCATGAGTCTTTACCAAGTCTGACATAAGTTTCAAATATTGACTAAGAGCAAGCCCTGTGTGTGTTGTACATAACACACATTTTTGGAAGAAGGAGGTTCTAGGCATTATTAACCCCAGGGTATGCTACTTCTGAGCTACACCTCCAACCTCTTTTTAAATTAAAAAACTTTTTAAAATTTATTTTATTTGTGTGTGTGTGTGTGTGTGTGTGTGTGTGTGTGTGTGTGTACGTGCATGGTCCTGGAGACTGAACCCATAGACATTCTGATCTACATCCCCAGCCCTTTTTATTTTGATACTGGGTCTCCATAAGTTGCTGAGCCTGGCCTCGAACCTGTGATCCTCCTGTGTCAGCCCAAAGTACTAAGATACAGGCATGTGCCATTGTGCCTGGCAAGTAGGCTCTATTCTGACCTAAAGAGAAAGGCTCCTAATAACAATTCCCCATATGTCTGATGCCGTGGAGTACTTCTGGAGGGTTAAGAGAGTGAAGAAATACCTTTTTTTTTTCTTTAAGTAAAAGAGAGCTGAGCATAGCGATAGAAAAAAATTCGTGTAGAGAATTATTTCCTAGTTCTTATCTCTGACCATTTCTTTTTTTTATTTTATTTTTTAAACCCTCATCTTATCACTTAAAAAAACAAAACTCAGAACTCTAGCCTTTTTTTTCTCTCACCCTAACTGTGCCATTAGCGGGTCCCCTTCCTGGTTCTTCCAGGGGGACTTGGCCATAGTCAGTGCTGAGCCCCCTCCCCCATCCGGGAATACTGAGTGTACGGATATAAATCATTCTTGGATAACATGATTAGCCAACTGATTAGGCCAGTGGGTTCTGGAATGTCTCCTCCTTCCAGCACCCCTCCTCCACCCACATACATCTTCCTCACTGGATTTCAAATTCAGATAATGCACAGGAAGAGATAAGAGCCATTTCTGTTTCCAGGATCCCTTCCCCCCACCCAAACTCACCATTCTACCCAATTGGGAAAGAAACAAAATCACCAGGATATTTTTTTCCTTAGTCAATTTGCAAGATGAGGCCCAAGAGGCGGAGCACGCCAGATGTTGTGGAGAGCGTGACCGCTCGGTCCCTTCGGCCACACATGCTGAAGTCATGAAGTTGGGGAACCTGACTCAGGAGTCGCCGTCCAGCCTGGGAGCTGACCAAGCGCCAACTGCTCTGGGACGGCTGATAACCCAGCAGTCCCTGAGCATGGTCTGGGGCAGGGTGTTCTCGGCCAGGGTCCATCAGAGGGCACTGGAGGGTGGGGACTACTTCTGGCATATTCTGGGAAATCCGAGTGGCTCAGAGTTCAGAATAGCAGGGAAGGTGTCTGGGTGTCATGGATTCTTCTGGAAGTGCCAGGGTCTATCCAGGTGGATGGTGGTACCTCAGAGGCATATGTCTAGGTAAGAGAGGACTTCAATAGGTTTGAGTGAGAGAGAATGAGAAAGCACACACCATGCTTTCTCTGTTACAGTGACATCTTTATTAACATGATGTGAGTTAGTCGTCACTTTCTATAAAAATGAACAAAGACATAAGAGGCAACAGGGCTTTAAACAAGGTTCTGGGCTCAACTTGTTCCTCACTGAGCCAAATTACAATCAGTTTCTGCTCTGTCTTAAGGATTTGTTCCAGTTCCAAGTAGTAGTACATTTACACCACTGAGGAGGAAGAGGAAGAAGAGGAGGAGGAGGAGGAGGAGGAGGAGGTGGTGGTGCTTGGGAGGCTGAGATAAGAGGATCACAGGTTCAAGGCCAGCCTCGGCAGCTTAGTGAGACACTGTTTCAAAATAAAAAATAAAACAGCGTTGAGAGGTGTAGCGTGGAGGTAGAATACCCCTGGGTTCAATCCCCAGCAGAAAAAAGGAAAAATAAGATTCAGAAGGGTTGAGCTCTATGCTTATTTTCTCTAGTCTAAATACAACTTGGCAAAGCAAATAGGATTCTCCTCCTTAGCCCTGCTAATCAGCTCTGAGATCCATTCCAGGCTGCCTCCATTCCCTAGAGACTGGAGTCCTTTCCTGGGCTCCTATGAAGAAAGAGTCCCCAGACACAGAGTCCTTTGCTCAGCATCGCCCCAGTGGCCTGGTTCTCAAGCAAGTTTGGTCATGGGAGGCTTGTTGCAAGTGCCGATTCCAGGTTGCTAGCCCCAGAGGCCTGGATGGGACCCCTATGGCATCCTTGGTGAGTGTCCAGGTGAGCCGGACAGTTGGTGAGCATCGGCAGCCTGCCTGGGACAGCTGCCTGGGAGCTCCTTTCTGCTCCTCCCTCTTCGGTTCCCCCTACCCAGCAGGTGCAGACATTTGCTAACAGAAGTTCTTTGCTATATGTCAGAGCATTTTACAACTAGCTTTCTGCAGAATAGTTTAAAAAAAAAGAAAAAAGAAAAAGAAAAAAGTTCAACTTAAACAGAGCCAAACAACTTTTACCAGAGCGGTAAAGTCAATTTCCTCTAGGGGTTCTGCTTTGGGGCTGATCTGGGAAGCTCTGTTTGCTCTGAACCCTTTGGCAAATTTACCCTGGGCCCACCTTTTGCAAGATTCAGCCTGCAAGGGACTTGGACCACCAGGCGGGATCTAGTCTCCCTGTCCTATTTCAGACCCTTGTCCCCAGGGGTGGGCGGGGACTGGCTGGGGCCTCCGCCAGCTGGGTAGCAGAGCCTTGTGCCCTGCTAGCCCTGTTTTGCCTGGTGGCCTTCAGGGCTCAAGGCTCAGCAACATGGGTGGTCTGCGTGCTGGCAGAGCGCAGGGCTGCCGGAGTTCACAGCCCCCTCTGGGGGACATGACGAATGGCTTCGCTGACAAAACGTGGTCTGCTTTCCATCTCTGAGCTATGAACGGTTTCGTTTTCAAAGCAGGAAAACAAACCTCGGGAACCAGACACAACACACGCAGGCCACAAAACTATACAGCCATTTTCTTGTCTCACATAAGGGACCTGCGAAGGTGAAAGAAAAACGGCTTTGTTAGAATTCTTTGATGAAAACCAAGTACGCAAAACGCCACCGGAGGTTGTAATGAGACCTCCTGCGCCTTCCCCTGTGGCCCCTCTCCTGACCTGGTGGAGACCCAAGGCTTGCTGGTGGGTCCACCTACCTGACTTTGGTCTTTTCCAGGGGCACCCAGCATCCGTGTTTCCCAGACGTCACAAAGGAGGTGAGTGGGACAGGAACAGGGGCCACCGGGGCAGGCTAATGCTCTCAGTCCCTTGGACCCACCAGTCCTGTTTCTATCAGACTCGTTTAATCTAGGTCCACTAAGCTCTCTTTTGAAGAAAAGGTCTGGCAGCTAAAGCACATCTGAACTATTCTAGTCTACTCTGTTCTCCTTTGCATCTAATGGGTGGTTCCAGTGAAGAGAGAAGGCGAGAGGAACAGCCATTTAGCAAGAAGCGCAATTTCCATCCTCTCCTCTCTCAGATGCTGCCCACTACTGCCCTCTGTAACACCCTCCCTGCTTCTCCTCTGGGGTGTGCATGACAACCTGAGGCTGAGTTGTCAAGAGTGGGAAAGCACTAGTGAAGAATTATGTCACAGGGGATTGTGAAGGACAAGACAAGCTGTTAGGAACCAACACAATAAGTGAGCTCCCTGCCTCAGCCTCTCCCAGTTGGCAGACAGATCTCTGGGATGTCAAGGTCCTAAGCTCCACACTGGCTCATGGACATACTGCCGACCCTCCCCGTGTTCCTACGGCGACATAGAAAATAGCACAGAGAGCTTGGGGTGGCTGCCTGATCTACAGTGACTCACCTCCCTGTGATTCGCATCGATCATGTCCATTTTAAGTGGCTTTGTGCCCCTAGCTGTAGCTAATTAAGCCAAGATGGGCCAATGGATCCTTGGACTCAGGCTGAGACAGGAGATATCATAAGACATGGGGCAATAACCTTGTGGACAGAGAGGTGTCATGAGCAAAGACAGGAGGGATGAATAAATATAGAGGGCATGGTAGGTTAGAGGGAGCTCCTGGAAAGGGGATGGGCCCTGTTGCCTGAGTTAAGGTACTTGGAATGTTTTTTCAGGCATTTGACCACTATTAGGGCTGTCCTAAATAGGAATGATGATCAAATCTAGAACTTAAAGTGTTAACTTTGATGGCCCTGCAAAGATAAAATAGTGGGGAGGTGGTTAGAAGTTTCCCTCTCAAAGCAGATCATTTGTTTACATTAGAAAAACCTTTATGGAACGAGCTCACACTTCGACAGTCACTGTGAAGAAGACAGAAGAGGAGATCCATGGTGTAGACTCAATGGGATGTGAGGACTGATCTGAGGTAGAGGCGAGGAAGGTCCGGAGTCTGGGATTGCTTGAACACCCCGGAAAAGAGCTCTTTGGGATAGTGGTGGGGATATATTTGGAAATGGGTTTTCTCCTTAGGGAACGGAGCTATTCTAACATCTAGAGGATTTCCAGAAGATTTGGGAAACCCACATCATCCACAAAACTACTATTATTTTTTGTTTTTGCGGTGCTGGGGATGGAACCCAGGGGCATTCTACATCCGAGCTACATCCCCGGTCCTATTTTTTAGTCCTATTTTTTAGTCTTTTTATTTTTTTGAAACAGGGTGTCACTGAGTTGTGAAGGGCCTCACTAAGTAGCTGAGACTGTCCGCGAACCGCGGGAGTCTCCGCCTCCCAAATGCTGGGATTACAAGCGTGCGCCACCACACCCGGCAAGCACAAAACTACTATTAAAGCAAGTAAGTGTATGACATGATGACATGGAACAATCACAGAGTGCCAACAAGGAGATCCTCGAGGAAATGTGTTACCCCAAAGAGGTGTGACCCCAATACTGCCCTCACATCCCCATTGGGAGCAGTTGTGCCTCTTAATGATTCAGAATTCAGAACAGGGCCAAGAAACAATCTCCTTTCGTGAACATAGGCTTCTTTGTAGAAGATCAATAAGCATTTGGTCCACTGTAAAATGCAGGCCCAGCTTCTTTGTGGGAAAGAGGCTCAGAACGGAAGATTTTATTTTCTGTCAATTCTGTTCCCTACACTTGTTATTTTAGAACTTCCCTAAAGCTTGTCTCCTGAGCTTCTAAAATGTGTACTTTCTGCTTCCAAATGCTCTCTGTCTCACTTTATCTCCCTCCCCACCCCTCATATACACAAGACACTGAAATGTGAAAAACTCTGTGAGCTACTAGAATGATCTTCTGCATCATCTACTTCCATGTAGAAATGACAGCCAGGCAGGAGGAGGAGGAGCAGGGGCTTTGGTATCAAACAAACCTGGTAACAAACTTTGAATCAATATTTGCCAGATGTGATTTTGGGCAAGGTGATGAAATTCTCTGAGCCTCAGTTTCTTGAAAACTATTTGAATATTAAAGGGGAATTATATATATACATAAGTATATACATATGTATTATGTGTACATGTATGTATGTCACATAGTAGGCATTTGATAAATATTATAATAAAATTTATAGTATGTGACTATACACTGAAGGTTTCTCTACTTCGTAGCTCCTCGTGGTAAATAACGGTTCCATCATTTCCTCCAACAGGTGGAATTCTCTAGAAACAAAACTTTAGCAAATATCAGTGTGGAATTTATTCATGTTTTATTTAATTACTTGGAGCATTTAATGAAAGAATGAATTATTAAATGAGAACATTGATTGTTCCCTGTGTATGGCAAGAAGATCTCCTGTGTATGCTTAAAATAGCTCCATAAAATGTAGAGCAGGCCATGGTAAATTAAAGAAAGGAAGGGAAATGGAACAAGAATTGAAAATACAATTAGCCTGTAAGTCTGCAAAAAATGACAACCACACCCTAATGATCCCACACCCAGGACTTCCAGCTGTCTACACTGGTGGTGAGGGCAGATCCCAGGGGCTTAAATGCTGTGGGACAAAGTTGAGGACATTCGAGGGCTGGTTTCTGGGTCTGAAGCTCTCTGGTGAGATGCCCTCCAGACCTCTCTTTCCTGCTTTACCGGTCTGGGCCCTAGAAGCCTGGGCCTTGGGCACCTTATTGGGTTTGTCCAGTGGAGGTCTTAGAAGGCTGCTGTTCCTGCAGAGTTCCCCTCCATGACAAATGGATTCCTGGTTCTAGAAACCACTCACTCTGCTCATCTTTTAGGGCCAAGAGTGGTAACAGGTCCCCTGTCCTTAGACCTGGTCCAGCACCATCCCTTGTGTGGCCATTCTGCCATCACTCTGTACCTAGTCCTCCTTTATCCAACCCTTCCAGAGTCCTTCCAGTTTGAGCATACTCTCTGTTTCCTGCTGGGGCCTGACTGGGCAGTTGGCACTGGTACAAGATGAGTCTCCCCTGCATCAAAGGCTGAGAAAACTGAAGGAACGGAGACAAGAGGAGAAAACAGAAAATGAGGGAAGGCAGGCGAGGGTAGTAGAGTGTATTCATGGAGGACAAAGGAGCAGAAACAGCATAATTCAAATTGAGGTAATAGCCACTGAGTGGATAAGCAATGCTTGGGGAAAGGGTGAACCCCCGACATGGCAGGCCGGGTCCGTCCACCACACGGAGACTCACCAGCCCTTGAGAACATCCCAGGTGTCAAGGTGGAGACCCGCAAGCTGGTCCACACAGATGGGCTGGAGCGTGTCACCAAGAGTGAGTGGGGCCAGCTCAGGTCAGTAACCTCTGGGCGCGTTACCTGATTAAGATGCAACCTTAGTGTTGATGGTTTTAGTTGTATAAGCCAGTCTCTAGGAGATAAAGCTAAACCATGTGCCATATATTCCCAAGGAGGAAGCAGCATTTGTTGAGGACTCACTCTTGTCATAACAGATGCATCTTAATCCTCATAGCAGCCTGAAAGGAGACTAGCATCCTCCCCATTTTATTAGGTGAGGAAGGATGTTCACTGAAATTAAGTAACCTGCCTGGAGCTACCCAGCTAGTGTGTTTCAGAGGAAGGAGCTGAACATGGTTCTTCTGATTTCACTGAGCAACGTGCTATCTCCAAATAAAAAGTAGGAAGCCTTCTCCGGAATGATCTATGGACATTTCCAGCAATTAAGGCATTATAATGCACTTCTATATTCTGCTTGTTTCGCTGGGTCAAACCTGAATAAGGCTGCTTTTGTGTCTGAGCTGCACCCTTTACCATGGTCCTCACTGGAGTCAACACATGCATCTTTCTGAGTGGGTCTCATGTATGTTATCGGTGAGAATCCAAGACTTTACCTGGAGATGGTGGTGGGCAGGGGAGAGACAGATAAGTGGACAGACACACACAGACTTGCTTTTTCCACTCATCTGCACCCCAGGCCTTGTGCCCCAGATGATGGTCAGCTCTGTGTTAGGATCTGTCAGTTTCATGCTAGGGAATGTGTTATGGGAGTAGCAGTTAGAAGTATCTATTGTGAGAAATGAAGAGATAGAACATGTGAGCTTTAAAGGGAAAGAGATGTGAAGAGAACCAGGCTAACCCTAATGGAGCACGTCATTCAGTGCAATTCAACGGTTTTTGAGAATGTGTGTAGCACAGTTTAAATCAGAGCTTGAATATTTTTAGCTGTGTGATTGTGAACTAGTTTATCAACATCTCTGTATTTCCTAGTGAATAAAATGGGGATAATATTGTTACCCTACTTCCTATGGTCATTTGGAAGATTAAGTTATCTTCATGCAAAATACAGTGTTTGAAAGGTAATGGGTCAGAATAAATGGTCACCACTGTCATCGCCACCTTCATCAAAGACTTCAGTGCCTGCTCAGAATGATACGTGAGTAAGAGCTGATATTGTGCAAAATGTGAGCAGGCTGAACAGTATTTCTCAAGAGAAACCCGAGGAAGCTGGCTTGGGTCCATGGCCCCCGAGTGTCGGGGTAAGCAACCTAATTTCCCTGGTCCTCAATTTTGGCACAAGTCCAATGGTGCTAGCAGTGTGTCAGCTTCCCAGCACACCACGTTAATGAAGTAGAAGAAATGGAGCTCAGTGCCTGAGAGCACGGAGCTACAAGATAGTAAGAGCAGTCCTAACCTGTGACATCACCAGTCAGGTTTCTGCCACCTTGAACTGCCATCTCAATAGACTGTGTTCCAGAATCAACTTTAAAGAACCTTATGCATTCCCAAAAGTAATTTCTTGACTCGTTTTTCTCTGGAATGTCCTCTGTTTGAAGAAATCGACTTACATGTGTTAGCCAGAGAAGGTGTATAAATCGGGATTGGGGAAACAATGATGGTATAGTGTGCTGTGCACATATGTGGGTGTATTATGTTCCTATTAAAATTAAGGCTGTGCTGAGAACTCCCAGCTACAAGTCCCAAGTCCTCCAGAAGGAGGGCTTGCTCATTTTATAGCTCTGATTGTCACTAAGGATAAACCCTTATTTGGAAATTCTTTCTTTTGAGAAAGTTTTTGTTTTAATATTTTGTCTTAAAAATAAACACGGAATCAATATCAAGTACAGCTGATTTGAGAACTGCTAGTGAGTGACTATTATATGGTAGTTCCTGAATTTGGAAACCTTATTGCTTTCAGGCTTATTTAAAATGTCAGTTTTTAGAACTGGGGATATAGCTCAGTGGTAGAACTTATAATTAGCATGCATGAGGCCCTGAGTTCAGTTCCCTAGCACCATGAGAAGAAAAAGACAGATCAACAACAACAACAAAACAAACAAATCTATGTCTCCTAGGGTCTTGTAGATTTAATAAAACAAAGTACCACTGAGGTTTTAACTACCTGAAAAGAATTAACATTGGAATTTCTCTCAGGAGCAGTTTCAAGAGCCTGTGAAGATGCACCCTACTGTTCTAATTTTATTCTTCTAGATTTCATTTTCAACAAAGAGAAATGGGACAGAAGAGCCTCTGGGAAAGGACTGGGTGGGAAAGGACTGGCGGGGACCCTTGGAAGGCTCTGGTGAGCTGCTGGGTTGCAAATGTGAAGATATGGTAGGTGAACGACAAGACTAAGGTGAAGTGCAGGTGATGGGTCTGAAGATAAATCTGCTGTGTCTCGCTGGCTGCAGTGGACCAATTTCTTAGCATCCCTGATGTCTTTTTTGAAAGAAAAGAACAACTGTAGGCTTCCCTAGTGACTTATTCTGTGACAAGTGTCTGAGAAGCCTGTAGTGGAGGGGTTTGGAGAGGCAAGTTGACCACAGCACCGCTCACTAGTCAGGTGTTTGTCACCTAGAATTGCAAACTGAAGAAGGCATCGACCTCCATTGAAGACACCCCCTCTGGCCATCTTAGTGGCTTCTGGCTCTGAAGGCTACTGTCAGCGTTGCTTTGGCAACTAGCAAGAGATCCCCAACCAAGCCACTTAAAATTGGGGAAGGGCTAAATGAGCGATGTGTGCATGTATGCCTCTACCAACTTGTACCCAACTAAGATGTGTGAAAACAATGCACCAATAAAAAAATAAGGATAATGATTAAGGAAAAGATGCAAATTTAGAGTTAGTTTCTTATCTCTTCCACCAGCAGTTAGGAAACTCAAGAACAGACAGGAGATAAGTTAGTGTGTGTCGTCCAAATGTGAAGAGGGAAAGGGAATGACTGTCAAACCCACCTTCCCAGTGGCCATTTGGCTGTGAGGGAAAAAGTCTTACTAATCCCTGCTTTGTATAACATCAAGTGCCTGTAATACCAGCAAAACCTGAGCTTTAAATAAATCAGAAAACAATGGAGGCATTGTCTGAACTCACCAACTAGTCATGTGCTCTCTCTTCTGTGTGTAGCCAAAACTCAGCCCAATCTTATCGAACTAAATTGATTTATGAGAGGAAAAACCTAAAAAGGGAAGTAGTAAAATAATGATATTAATTCTAATAATGCATTGACTAGTGCCCACATAAATCACTCTTTCTATTCAGATTGATTTCATAAGTGTAAGAACTCGGCGAACAAACCCATCTCCAGCCGCCTCGACAGTTCCCAGGGCCTCCTGGTGCAGATAGAACTTGGGGGAAAGGGTGGGGGGTCTGCTGGAAGTCCATAGAAATTTTGCCTGAGAATGGCCTGTGGGATTAGCCCCAGAGGTATGGATATAATTGGCCACACACACAACTGTTGCCGCATCCGAACATTTTTGGCAGCTCATGAAAGCTCCTTTCCTAGAGGCCACTTGAGTGTCCAAATAAAAGGGGATTTTTGTTAGTGAAAACTGGAAAAAAAAAAAAAAAAAAAAAACCATCCCAGGATCAGGCTAAGAGGGCCTGGCCTGTTCAAATATACCAGTGGGCTTGCCAGGGTTGGAAGTATTACTGGCAAGGATGTGGAGCAGCCTCGAGGGAGCCAGCATGGATCACAAGAACACCGCTGCGTGCCCAGGGTTGCTTTCCTCCTCCCAGAGAACTGGTGCGACCCGCCTGGAGGGCAGAGCTTCTGCTGCAGCAGGGATCATCGACATGGGCTGTCTTTCCCCCTGGCCCCAGGCTCCCCTCTCTGGGTTTCCTGCCGCACACACCAGGCTCCCCAATCCCAGACATGGGGTGGGGGGTCCATAGCAGGCCTGTTTTTGCATGCAGCCTGGGAACAGCAATCCCTCTCAGCGAATCTGCAGGGTGTTGACAGGCTTGGGTCCAGGGAGCTGGGGAGGGGAGCAGTGTAAGCCAGGCTGCAGAAGTAAGGCCACAGAGGCCTTTTCTTATCACCAAAGGGCCCCTGGCTGAAGAAAGCTCTCTGATTCTTGCTTCACAAAGGAAACGCCTCCTACATCCGAGCCTGACTTGGCCTTTGGATGGAGCAGAGGCTTGCAGGCTCTGCATCTACAGTGACCAGATAAAATATGGGATGCCCAGATAATTTGAATTTCAGATAAAGGAGGGATAATATTTTAGTACAAGTGTGTCTTAAATGTGGCATGGAAACTAATTGGATTAAAAGAATTATTTTTTTATTTGAAGTTTGAATTTAACCTGGCATCACATATTGCTATTTTTAGGTGGAATCCTTAAATTGCTTCATAGTGGCTTTTGCTTCAATATCATCTCCTCCCATGAAGGTGGATGGAGTGTGTAAACAGGAACAGTAACATCACTCCTGTAATTATTTGTCTTACATGGAAAAGGGATGTTTGCAAATGTAATTAAGGTTACTTATCAGTCAGCTTTGAGTTAATCAAAATGGAGATTACTTTCATGGGCCTAACCTAACCACATCAACCCTGTAACTATGAGTCCAGAAGCCAGAAAAAAGTAAGAGACTCACAAAGTTGAGAATTGCTCTGGTGGCCCTGGAGGAGCAGATGGCTGTGGGAAGGCCACAGCGTGGGGAAGAGTCCTTGGCCTCCAGGAGCTGAGAATAGTCCCTGGTTGACAGCCAGCAAGAAAACAGGAGACCTCAGCCTACACCCAAGTGCTGACTGGCTGACACATTGGTGGCAATGTGTCACTTGCTAAATCTGACAGCTCTATCTATCTGTATCTTATGGTCTCCAAGATGCAGTTATAGGGGATCCTGGTGGAGGCAGCAAGGACAGAAGAAGAAAGGAAGAGACGGAGACACATACGCTAGAAAAACTCTTGTCGGTGACCTCAACAGGGGAAGCAGTGGGCAGGAAGGCGACTTGCAATACTGCAGTACTGTTTGCTCTGCAGCCTCTGCAGCCTCCTCCCTCCCCACTCCCTCTTCCTCTTCAGGGAGGAAGCAGATGATGGGCTTGTCACCTGTTTCAGAGACAGATGCAGTTCCTAGGTCATAAGTAAACATGTGGTACCAGCCAGAGTCCATTACTGATTCAAAGCCAAAAAACACATCCATACTACATCTACATAGGATAAATGTGTGTGTGTGTGTGTGTGTGTGTGTGTGTGTGCGCGCGCGCATGTGCGCGCGCGTGTACACGTGTGTGCGTGTGTGTGTGGCATGTTGGCCCATTATGATCATAAACAGGGAAGGTGAGGCTCTGCCAGGCTAGACCCTCCCTGGGCATAGATTCAACTCTTGTTCAGATCATGTAAATAAGACCTTAGAGTCTGAAAGAAACTTGGATAACTTTTTAAAGAGGGTCAGAAGACCTGTTTGTGTTTTTCCATTTTCCAAATGTTCTTTTTTTCCTATAGATTCCCCTAAATTCACTTTCCAATGGCTTTTTCTGTCCCCCTGGCCCCAGGCTGCCCTTGAAAGTGGCTGGGGGCAACTCAAAGGTGTCAGACAGTCAGCATCAGGAGGTTCTCTTTCATCCCCTGAGTGTCTGGAGATGTGAGTTTAATGAGAGGCATCGACCTTTGAATTATACAAATGGACCTCTTTAGCAATCATTTCCCTCCCCAGTCCATACCCACCCTCAGCTTTTAATCTTCTCAATTATATTTCCTTTTCATTGATTACTACTTCGCTAACTTTCAGATTGAGCGGGCTGTAAAACCTCAGTCACACAGGTAATGCAATTGTTCTTCCAGCCTGACGCCTGCATCTCGCCTCCTGAGAGGCCCGTGGCCCCCTCTCACCCTTTTTGGGTCTTGGCAGTTCCATAACCTTCAATTGATTTTGCAAGATGGCCTCTTCTATCTGCAGACCTGTGCACTCCCCTTTAGGAAGAGGGGGTTTCAAGTTGTTAGCCAGCTGTAAGCAGCAGGTGTGTGTGTGTGGGGGAAGTGTTGCATTGCAGGCTGGAGGTGCAGAGAGGGGCCCTTACACACTGGCTGCTCTCAGGCCTGGCCTGGGAGCGGGCAGGTGATGGCCTGGGAGCAGCAAGCCCTGGGCTTCTCTTGCACCTCTGCTCTGACTTTTTGAGCGACCTTCACTGAACCACTTAACTCTCTGCATTCTCCTTCAGTGCCATCTGTAACCGGGGAGACAATGGCGCTTGTATATGGAAATGCTTTGAGGGGTGATGCATAAAAGACGCAATGTAAAAGCCAGAGAGGGGCACCGTTCCCCATAAAGAGCCCCTTGTTTTCATCTGCAGGAGGCCCCGTTTGAGTGCTGAGAGAAGAAGTTGAGAAGAAATCTCCTTGATATCTGAGGCCAGGCGGAGGAAGTGGCTGGGGACCAGTGAGAAATCCCTTCTGCGGCTGGGTCTCCTGGGCTGCTGCCGGGATGTGAGCTCAGCCAGGGGCATGCTGGGAACTGGCCAGCAGAACAAACAGCCTGAGGTCTCTGCACCCAGCCTCACTGCACCCAGGGCCATATCAGGATTAGCCGGGCTGCCTGGGGAGGGGGGTGCTTCCCAGTGATTTACGGGCATTGACGTGGGGATCCAGGGGGAGCAAGGGGGAAGCCAGAGAAGTTTGGGGACATTTTCTAAACTGGAGGTCGTTCAGAGGAAATTGCTCAATAAAAACCAGGTTTCTTTAACTGAATAGATCAATTTACAGTTCATAAGGTGGAAAAAGTCGGAGACTTCAAGATTTCGGCGGGTGGGTCTCCTACGGCTTCCTCCCTGGCGAGGCGGCTGTGGCTTTGGCCCTCCCACCGGGCACCCCTTCTGCAGCTTTCAGGGCCAGCCTTTCTCTCTCATCCTGTTCCCCTCTTTCTCTGCTACTTACATATTTCTGGTTAGGAGTCTTCCCTCCTCCCTTCCTCCCTCAAGCCTCCCGCTTTCCACTTCCACCTCCCCGCAGTCCTTCCAGAAGTGTCTGTGGATTTTGTTCTCCAGATGACGGCAATGCTTTTCCATGGTCGCTCCTGTCAGCCACCTCCCCGCCCGCTGCTGGGCTCAACACCCCTCTCCCTCTGAGGTTTCGCCTCAGATCCCCAAACCTTCTGCTTTTCTCCTTCAGCTGCCTGTGGCCCGTGTTTCTGCATACCTCTCAACTCCTCTCTTTCTCCCTCTTATCTTCCTGACTCTTTTCCTTGGTTCTCTTGACCTTTCTCAGCGGCTAAAGATGTAATTCATGAAAAGCATCCTGTAATGCCACTACTGACTGGGCTTCAACTTGCACTGCAGCAATGGAGTTCTTGGGAGGCAGGATCACAGGAAGGTAGACAGGGTCCATGTGGTGTTATAATAAAACCCCATCATCCATCAATCATCCATCCATCCATCCATCCATCCATCCATCCACTTACCCACCCACTTTTCCACCCATTTAACCAAGTCTTCATTTAACCTTTCATTGATTTCTTTAACAAACATTCACTGACTATGTGCTATACACCAGGCATTGGCTAGGCACTCGAAAGAAAGCAGTGATCAAATCTAGACATAGGTTTTGACCTATGAGGCTCAGAAGGAGGGACATACATAAATAATCAACACAAAAATATAAAAATTCAATAAGCCCTAAGGAGAGGTATATGGTACTGAGAGACCATCTCACTGGGATCTGACCTACTTAGAAATGGAAAACAAAGCTGAGGTCTGAAGGCTTCCAGGAAAGAATATGCAGTAGAGATGGTTTCTGGCAAAGAGCACTCCTCCTCATCCCTACCAAATCCTCTCGCATCTCCTGGCCAAGGATTCTCACCCTTTATGTAGAAGTCAAAGCTATTAGGCCACACATTTCAAATACATCACTGCTTTTGAAATGATAAGTGTCTTAAAAATATTCAAACTAAATGGTATTAATGGACGTCAATCCTTCTCTGGGAAAAGGTCTTAAAGGAGGTGGAAGGGGTATTTAAAATGCAAGGGGGAAATTGTATGGAGAAGTGTGTCCCTAGAAATGTAGGGGGTATCTAACAGTTCCACACTCCCTCTATGCTGCTGTGGGGGGCTCTGAGGCCTGGTGAGGGAGGACACCCCACTCCCTCCCTCCTCAGCCCACTGTTCCAGGTATCTGGTGGCTAGCCTGAAAAACTGCCCCTTCCTTCTCTGGGGCCTCAGTGCCTCGTACGATCTGGAGAGCGGGTGGTTCCAAAAGTCCAGATCTCCCCTCTTCCTCTCACTGGCACCGGTCACAAATCCAAAGCGGCCATTGGGTTTCATGGCTTGATGGCCTCGTAATTGTTGTTGGAACTCGCTTTGGATGGATTTACGGTAATGAACTCACCTAATAGCAAACCCGTCACGGGCCTCTCTGCCGACAGGCTCTTTCCTGAGTGAAGATATTAGAAAACCATTCTGTAAAGGAAAAGCAATACTGACTGGTGACTCTGAGTTTAAGAAAAACACCACTGTTTGCGTTTTTCTGTTGGCCTCTAACGTTAAATGCTACATTGGCCGGTTGCTAACCTACAGGGTTTTTGGCCAAGGCCCTGTTTATTTTGGCTCTAAATGTATGTATCACAAGCAGTTTGTGTATTTCTGGGCATGTGTGTATGAGCCTGTATATGTTATAAACTCCAAAACTTTTGAACACAAGGTTTTGTACTCTTTTTACAGATTCTTCTGGCCAAGAACACTGGCAACTGGCAGGCAGGACAGCCATGTACATTAATGGCCTGCTTTCAGGCCACCTCAGCCCATCACAGCCGCTCTTGGGCTTGGTCCAGCCTGGCACTGAGCTCTGGCGTCCTGGACCCCTGTCCTATTGAGTTATGAATGAGGGAGGTAGCCCCTGCAAGGGAAAGGGACTCCGGGGACAGTGAGTGCATTCTGTTTCACCTCCATCTGCAAGCGAATCCTGAAGAATGTTTGGGATAGGGAGTTTTCTTCTATCAGGGTCCAGAAAAGCCCCATGTTTTTGTGGCTTTGGCATTAAGCAAACAACTGCTTTTTTGTTCTCTCCCCAATTTATTTGCCCAAACAAAAGGCAGCTGTCAGGGGAGAGAAAAGTACAATTTTTCCAGCGTTTGCCCCTCTCTGCACCCCTCTGCCCGGCATGCTTTCTGACTCTGCATCTCCACAGCTCAGGGTCAGATTTCCAGCCTGCAGAGAGGCAGGCTTTGCTGCCGGGGAATGCAAATACTACAGCCACCTCTGCCTCTCCCAGGCCTCCTGACCCCAGGCAACCTTGGGAGCCAGAGACAAAGTTCACAGGATAGCACCTGCCCTCTCCCAAACCCAAAGGGTTTCCCAAGCCTGTAAACCCCAAACCCAGCAACATTCCCTCGGGCGTCAGAGTTTGGATAAACACTGAATCCTGGAAGAGAGAAACTTGTTTCAGCTCCAACTTCTATTTCTTTATAAAGTTTAGAAGTCAGATCTTCTTCCCAACAAAGGATTGTTAATGAATTGAGAAGCAGCTTCTAGAAAAGAGGTGGCTTATCAATTTGCATCTCATTAGAATATGGTAAAATATGCTAAACAATAAAATTAAATGATATAGAATTTAATCTTCCTTGGAAGCTGGTTGGGATTAGGCGTGCCCTTATCTGCCCAGCACACTCATGATTCTTTTGCAGACTTGGGCCAAATGTCACCTTCTGGGGGAGGACTTCCATGCCACCCAACCCAGAGCTGCCCTGACCCTCTCTTTCAGACTCAGGGCTGCCTCCTTGGGCGCCTGAAGAGCCCTCTCAGCACTGTCACACAAAAATGTTGGCACTTTTCATTCTGAAATAACTTTAGATTTACAGAAAGGTTTCAGAAAACCCAAAAGGAATTCCCATATACCAGTGTTTATCATTTTTCAGATTATTGTCCTCCAAAGAACTTTTGTAGATATTTTTCTTATCACCCTCTGAATACTTCCTCCTCCTCCTCCCCCTCCTCCTCCCCCTCCTCCTCCTCCTCCTCCTCCTCCCCCTCCTCCTCCCCCTCCTCCTCCTCCTCCTTTTCCTCCTTCCTCCCCTCTTTTCTTCATTATACTGAGAATCGAACCTAGGAGCATTTCACTTCTGAGCTGTATCTCTAGCCCTTTTTACTTTTTCTTTTGAGACAGCATTTCTCTAAGTTTCCCTGGACTTACTTTGAACTTGGAATCCTCTTGCCTCAGCCTCCTGAGTAACTGGGTTACAGGTGACCTCAATTTTAATACCATAGATACACTATATATCTGCTATGGACTCTATGTATAGATGAGCTTTATATGTGAAATGATAAAATGGGTAAGACATTTCATCCCTTCAAACAATTTTCATTCCTGAGTAACTGGGTTACAGGTGACCTCAATTTTAATACCATAGATACACTATATATCTGCTATGGACTCTATGTATAGATGAGCTTTATATGTGAAATGATAAAATGGGTAAGACATTTTCATCCCTTCAAACAATTTTCATTCCCTCGAGTGTGGTACTGCCTCCATGAAAAAACACATGCTATGTACCATTTACCCACATTTCTCAAACAACAATATTTTACCATAATTGCTCTATTTTTCTGTCTAAATTTGTATGGGTATATTACACACACATCAATTTGCAAAAATTAATATATGTATAAATATACATGGATTGATATATATTCACATTTATAAAATATATATGAATTTATAATTTTTCTGAACCATTTAAGAATCGTTGCAAAGATACGATACCTATAATTTAGAAAGCATTCTCTCTAAATTATGACTTTCTTAACAAACTTAAAAAATCTTTTTTTATTTTTGCCGTGTAGTTGTATGTTTCTCAACCCCAGGAACCTATGTCACAATTATGTTTGGAGACTGAGTAGCAGGACCTCTCACAGAGTAGCAGACATCGCCAAGTAATAGATGTCATTGTAATGTCAAATAGGGCATGCATTCATTATGATAAAAGCTTTATTTTAATATAAAAGATATATTACATCGTATGCTATGCATAATGATACAAAATTTATTGTTATTGACAAGTGAGTGAAAATCTCAGGGTAGGCAGTTAACTATTCAACCACAAAGTATTTCTTTTTTTTTTTTTTTTTTTTTTTTGGTGGTACTGGGGGTGGAACCCAGAGGCTTTCTACCTCCGGGCTATACTCCCAGACCTTTTCCACATTTTATTTGGAAACAGGGTCTCACCAACTTGCTAAGAGCCTCACTAAGTAGCTGAGGCTGGCTTTGAACCTGTGCGATCCTCCTGTCTCAGCCTCCCAAGCGTGGGGATTACAAGCGTGCGCCACCACGCCCGGCTCAACCACAAAGTATTTCAAGTTTCAAAAGACAGAAGAAACTAGGTAGAAAATGTATAGCTTTTGTAAGTTGCTTTGAAAACATTAAATAACAAAATAAGTGACTACCCACCTGGTGGCAATTTTGTGGAACAAGAATGGGATACTCTGAGCTTGCTGAGCTTCCTGGCCATTTCTAGGAAGTTGCCATGCTGTTCTTTGGGAAGTAGTATCATCTTTTATCTCAAAGCCTTGTCTTCTTGGATTCACTCAGAGATAGTTAAAGGAGGCCTTCCATTTGACAAGTACATATGGGAAGCTTGTAGGTTTTGTTTTTAATTTTCTATGTGTTAAAAAATAGTTAACTCATATTTTCCTTGACTGAAAAAATAGGTGCCAGGTATTAGACCCTGTGCTGTGTATAAGTCATTAGATATTATGGTATTGGGTATGTTGGAGGGAGCAGATTCTTCATGGATTCCAGAATGAGCAGATATAAAATAGGATTCCAGGGACTGGGATTACCCAGATATGACTTATTCTAAGAGTTTGGAATTATGCATAGGAATAAATCTCCCTTCTATAGAACATGTGAGTGAGATATATGTCTACATCCACAAAGTATGTAAGTGAGGCATATGTCTAAGTTATGTTAATTGCTTACATAGTAAATTATTATTATTGTTGTTGTTTAGTGGTATAGGAGATTGAACCTAAGGGCATTCTACCTCTGAGCTACACCCCTAGACTTTTTCATTTTTGTCTTAAAACAGGGTCTTGCTAGGTTGCTGAGAGTCTCACTACATTTCTAGGTCTGTCTTTGAACCTGCCAGCCTCCTGTCTCAACCTCCCAAGTACTGGGATTACAGGCATGTGCCACCATACCTGGTTTATGGTAAATTATTTTGCTGAAGTGAACTTCAAAGTGGTGCGGTGCTATTTGATAATCTTGGGGGGAAAAATTGTTAGTACTTGGCATTCTGAACATGCTTTAGACCTTCTCTGAAGCTTCTTGCTGACTGCCAAACCCCTTGTGTACCCATTGGAGACTGTTCGATTCTGTGAAGACTTTGGAGACATCCCCTTTGCCAGGTTATCACAAATTCCTTTGGAGAGTACCACAACTTGTGGGGGGAAACTTTGAGACTGGGCTGAGAAGAAGAAGAAGGAGAGTTAGTGAATATAGAAGGAGATAATATAAAAAATTAAGTGGCTCGCAGTAGTGTGAACTAAGTTACACTCCATCTCTTCAACCTCACACTTCTACTCTAAGTGGCCAGGAGGGAGTGACAGACTCTGAGACAAGGACAAATCGCCATGAGGGCTGGAACGAGTGATAGCGCAGGGCTCCACATCACTGAATCCTGGGCAGAGAGGGATCAAAGGAGTTGTAATATCTTGTTCCATAATTCTGCACATAAAATCAAGATCCTGGGAAGGCAGTAAAATATTTAAGGCCACAGAGCAGGTCACTAGCAAACTAAGACTGAAATTCAAGTTTGGCTTCAACTTTGAGAAGTAGAATCTTTTTTGTGTGTGTGGTTGTTGTTGTTGTTTAGTGCCCTTATTGGAAAGTTTGAAGATTAATGGGATGAGAATATGTTTTGCTTCCACTTCTGCTTCTTCAAAAGAATAGTTTGCATAAATTTAAATATGTTACAGGTCATTATTTGAGATGATCAAAGAGTCCAATTAAGAATCATATTAATCTCGCGAGACTAAGAAACAGAATAGGTGTCCTCTTCCATTTTTCATTTCCACACTTTTCAGATGGGAAAAGTAGGGTCTGGCTGAAAGCAGTAATGCCATTGTGGGATCTCCTTGAAGTCCTGAGTTGGGACGAGCACTTTCTTTCCCGAGTCAGGCATCTGTGGCGTTTCTGTTACACTGTTCCTTAGTGGAGGAGCCAGGTGCTGTGGGCAGTTGAGGTTTTATTTACCTCCCTCTCCTGTCTCCAGCTCATGTCAGCACGCCCACTTCATTTTAGGTCACTGTTGAATTTATTTTTGGTGTGTGGTACTGAGGATTGAGCCCAGGGACATCCAACCTCTGAGTTACAACCTCAGCCCCATTTTATTATTATTATTTTTGGAAACAGGGTCTCACTAAATTGCAGAGGGCCTCACTAAGTTGCGCCTCCCAAATACTGGGATCACAAGCTTGGGCCACCATACCCGGCTCTGAATTAATTTTTTAGTCGAACAATTTAAAAATTATTCCAAGATATTCTATCTATTCCATTGAATCCAGAATCTCTCGAAGAACATCTATATCAGCAAATTCGGGGAAATTTAAACATGATGGTCTTCTCTCCTTAATCTAGAACTCTCAGAATCCGTTCCCACCCTAGGGTTTTCCTTATCTAAATTAGACAATCCGGCGGAACTCTGTGGGGTTTGGGCAATGGGATATGGAGAATTTTCCAAATCTCCCAGATGTGAACATTCACATTTTGTCATGTCTTGTCATTTTCAGATCTGCACTCTAACTTTCAGGGTAGACAGGTGAGGAGGCTGAGAATTAAAGCTATTTTGTTGCTTAGCAGGCTCAGACCCTATTTCTAATTTTCAGCTGCTTCAGATGAAAAAAAAAAAAAAAAGAGCTAAGATTTCCCCAAGAGATAAGATGTTCCTTTAGAGAAGTTATAGAAAGCCTCTCATCTCTGACCATGCCTTGAAGGCAGAAATGTAGAGCCCTAAGCATGTCTCCTTTCTCTTACAGCAATCCATAAAACTGGGGTCTTGACATTATGACCTGTGGTATCGCAACAGCAGGGAAAGCAAATGCCTCTGGACATTTGCTGGAGGAGGCTGAAGACAGGGGGGGGTGGGGGGGGTGGCTAGCATCCAGCCTCAGGGAGTGCGTCTGCGGAGTGGGCGGCCACTGGACTAGAAGCAGCAGGTGCTGGTACTGCAGCCCTGACTTCCCCATGCCTTCCATGCAGCAAGGCCTGCTACAAAGGAGCTGGAACGGGGTTGAGAGGGTCGTCTGCAACACATGCGAGAGCAGCAATTCTTAAGAACCAGGAGAATCATATACGATCTGATTTTTGCACTTAATCACAAAGTTTGACCACCTTGGCTCACAAATCTGGGCAGTAACAATCGAGAAGGGCTGAGGGACAACCACGCATTTAGACAGACCTGCTTTGCAGGCTGCCGCGGTGCTTGTCACCTCCAATCTCCAGCTGACCATTCCCTGCTGACCTTGAGTTCATGACTCCTTACTATAATCCCTTGCTCAATCCTTATCAGGGCCAGAGCACACAAGAAAATAGGTCTGATCCACATCAGGACAATAAATGTTTTTTAGAAAGGAAGATTTTTATTTCCATCCCCCAAATCAGCAAAACCTTCCCAAAGAGATTCTACAAGCTCCCCAGCCAGCAGGGAGAGTTGACTGGGTCCATAGTAACCAAAGGATTTAATAAGAGGGGACAAGACAACTATGCCAGGATAGATGACTTTGGCTAGCCTTTAGGTGAGAACATGGTGCCTTCTTCCCCAGGGGATATTGCACAGTTATGGAAGTCTCTCCTTTCTCCTTAAACCACTTTATGACCTTGTTTCTGCATTTTAATGCCTTACTGTGACCTCGACCTCTAGTAGCCTTGAATTTCATCTCTCTTTTCCTTGCTTTGGTTTGACCAGGCCAAGCACTAATAGGAAAGACCTAAAAGTCGTCCTACAAGATAAGAGATGAATTTGCAAGGTGACTGTTTCAAAGCATATTTACAAAATTATTTCATAATTTTTCTCTCCAAAGATGGTTCTTAATTCTGCTCTTGAGTGTGGGGCAGAGTTATCACCTTCTTCCTAAAAAATGATTTCTAAAAATAAGACCAGGTCATAGACGGCACTGTGAGCTAGGCATGATGGCACATGCCTGTAATCCCAGTACTTGGGAAGCTGAGACAGGAGGATCACTGGTTCGAGACCAGCTCTAGAAACTTAATGAGACCCTGTTTTTTAAATATAAAAGGGCTAGAAGGGTAGTGGGGAGGTAAAATGCCCCTTAGTTCAATCCTTGGTGCTTAAAAAAAGAAAAAGAGAAGGAGGCGGAGGAGGAAGAGGAGAAGAAGAAGAAGAAGAAGAAGAAGAAGAAGAAGAAGGAGAAGGAGAAGGAGAAGGAGAGGGAGAGGGAGAGGGAGAGGGAGAGGGAGAGGGAGAGGGAGAGGGAGAGGGAGAGGGAGAGGGAGAGGGAGAGGGAGAGGGAGAGGGAGAGGGAGAGGGAGAGGAAGGAGGAGGAGGAGGAGGAGGAGGAGGAGGAGGAGGAGGAGGAGGAGGAGAGGAAAGCATGTGGCTTTCTTCTTGTTCCTTTTCTTTCCTTTTCTTGCTCTGGGGGAAGCCAGGCACCATGTTTTGAGGACATTCAAGCAGTCTATGAAGAAGAACTAAGGCCTCCTGCCAGCATATCATCTTGACAGTGCATTTTCCAGGTCCAGTATACCCCAGGATGACTACATCCCTAGCCACAGTGTGAACTGCAACCTCACGAGAGCCCTGAGCAAAGCCTTCTCAAACTCCTGATGCATACAAACTCTGTGAGATGACTGATACATGTTTAGTGCTGTTTACAGCCACCAAGTCTTGGGCTAATTTGCTGCACAACAATAAATGACTGATGCTGTGACTAGGCGACAGCCGCATTGCCTCTTTTGCTGTCCAAGCTAGCACTCATGCCAGTCATGAGAATTACAAACCAGATAAGAGGGAACTGTCTAGAGCAGATCAGTAGGGAAGATATTCTGGGAAATATTACAGCCCTGCTATGTGATCTGGTTGTTGATGCCACTGTATTTATAAGAAACTTGAGAACTTACAAAGCAATTGCTCATACACATTTCTTTACATTTCCTTCCCAAGTGTTCCATGGGGGAAGGCCGGGCAGAAATTGTTTTTCCCAATTGAAGGATGAGAAAACTTAGCCTCAGAGTTTCAAATTTCAGCTGGTTAATATGTGATAAAGACAGGATCTGAACTGAATAATAACATGTCTGGGTTATCACCAAGCTTCCTTAAAGTGATGCCATTTCTATTTTGTGGGTCAGTTAAATTCAACTCAGAATACTTAATGGCAAGAGATAACATTTACGAAGAGCTTGGTGCGTGGTAACTGAATGGTAGCTATGCTTATTATTATGTTTACCATATGCCAAGTGCCAGGGGTACAGAGTTGAACAAGACTGGGCTCTTTCTTCTAAGGAGCTTGGGCCAGAAAAATAAAGCAAAGCTTGCTGAGGGACATGCTTTAAGGAATGCCTTGAAAAGCCAGATGCCCAAAAGAAATGAAGAAAACAGAAAGAGAAATCAAGATTCCTCACTGAAGTATGATTAGACCAAGCAAACCAAGGCCAGGGTTGGAATGCCCAGAGCTGCTCACAGTTCTGACTGGTCTCAGATTTATGGCTGGAGTTGTCTGTCACCCCAGTTAACCATACCCAGAGCTACCACCACAGAACAGGCTGTTCGAGTGCAGATCAGGAGCATTCTGCTCTTCAGTTCAGCTGATAGTCATCTTCCCTTATCTGAGGGGACTTCTACAGAGGCCTGAAACTGAGGATAATAGCAAACCCTATGTGGACTATATTTTTATACATACCTATGATAAAGTATTACTTAAAAAATAAGGTACAGTAAGAGATGAACAATAATAACTAATAATAAAATAGAACTGTTATAGTTATATACTGTATTAAATATTATTTAAAATTTATGCAAGCCTGGCGTGGTGGCACACATTGTAATCCCAGTAGTTGGGAAGCTAAGATAGGAGGATTGCAGCTTTGAGGCCCACCTCAGCAACTTAGCTGGATTTCAGAAAACTTAAAAGACCTTGTTTCAAAATAAAAAATCAAACAGGGCTGGGTATGTATCTCAGAGGCAGAATGCTCCAATGCTCCTGGGTTCAATCCCTAGTAACACACAACAGGAAGGAAGGAAGGAAGGAAGGAAGGAAGGAAGAAAGGAAGAAAGGAAGTGAGGGAGGAAGGAAGAAAGGAAGGGAGAGAGGGAGGGAAAGAAAGGGAAGGAAATAAGGAAACTTCAGCACTGTTGATGTCTATAATTTTCTATTTAATATTGCCGCATCTCAGTTGAGCACTGGTAATTGAAACTGTGAAACTGAATGAGGGAGAAATACTATATTTTTTACCTGGTTTCCTCAGATCCAGTGTGACTTATTGAAGTGTGAGAACCAGGCAGGACATCATAGGAGAAAAGGCTCTGGAATGAGGTCCTCTTTCAGTGGCGGTTACTCTGGAAACCCCATTTCAATCACTTTCCAGAGCTTACAGGGTGGAAGTCTGGGGTTGGGGACAAGACAGGGGGTGGGAAAGGTGAAGGGAAATAGCCTTGGTGGCCGAGGGGAGCAGCGACCTTGGCATTACAGTGACACCAATTACCTGGCGAGGGTATCCAGCCATCCCTTGGTGCCACCAAGACTCCCTCCGAAGGAGGGCTGAGAACCGCTCCTGGCCAGGTCCTGCACAGCACTGAGGATGGCCTGTTTTCATCTGAGTTCTCTTGTTTTGTTTTTTAATGATCACCAGATTCCCATCGTTCTTTGTATGCAACACCCATTAAACCTAAACGATTCTCCAAGACAAAGAAAACACCGCATCAGGGGACACTCGCCAATGAGAAGTCCATGACCTTCTCGTGCTGGGACACTGGTATTTTAAAGGCAACAAATGCATGATATCGGATGTCCCATCCAAGGCTCCCTCACGGAGCAGATCCAACAAGTGTCCGGGAGAAGAAACAAACTCAGAAATGCCCCCACACGATTATGGCGTGCCCACAAAAACAGATCGTCAAATTCCTCTCCCTCATCAGGCAGGCGGGGGATAGGGCGTGTGTGGTGTGTTTGGGGGGTGCAGTGAGCCCCTGCCAGGGCACTGGAAGATCACCATTGTTCCCTGAACGGCACAGATGAGGGAAACTGGAACTTTTGTTCACCCTTGCAAAAACACAAGGCACACCATGACTTCTCTCTGCCCAGAAGTCTTTGCCTCAAGGCAAAACATCCACTATTTTGACCCCACTCGGCCTTGGGTCAGCTGACACCCTCTTCAGCCACATGCACAACAGAGCTCTGAACCTGAGCTGGTCAGGAGGAGCACCAGGCGCATGGAGTGAAGCCAGCAGAGAAGGTGCTGTGGAGCCTGCTCTGTTCTCCAGGCGGCCACGCGGGCCCCTCTAGAGGCCAGAGCTGCAGCCTCCCTGCTCGGGATTCTTTGTCTTTTAGCAAGTGGAGGCAAAGGTTGAGGAAAGGGAAAACATACTCTCTGGTGAATTACAATATTTAGCTTTCTCTAATCCTATTCAGGTGGTGACTGGAGCAAGAAGGAAAACCAGGCTAACATGCAGGATGGATAAAAACCCTGATTGCTGCCCCGATGAACGTGCGTTGGCTGGACTGAATTGGAATCCCGGTGATGTGTTATTAATGGGCCTCCAGTTCAACCCGGGCTTGGGGATGGGGCCTATGCAAGTGGGAGGGTCTCTCTGGAGGGAGGCTGGGTGGAGGGGGCAGGCAGCCTCCCAGTCTAGCCTCGACACAGCTGGCTGATAGCTGGCCGGTCTTCCAAGACTGTCCAACCACACACCTGCGACTCTGCTCCTTTGCTCCTGACTGTGCTACAGGTGATTTATCCTCCCCTGGAGCCTCCCCAGGCCGGGCTTGGGGAGAGAGTGTGCAGAGAAGGTGTGGGGGGACCACGCTCTGTCTTCTCTGTTCCCCAGGGAAGGGCTCCCCAGTGAGGAGGGTAGAACACACTGTCACGCATGAATAATACACCTTCTCCTTTGCTGTTTGGAGGAGCTCAGCAAACCTCGCAAACAGGATGTGCTTCACCCTCAACAACTCCCTGAGGTTGAGTCGGATTTTGATCCCCCCTCCTACTTTTTATTAATAGATGAGGGAATGACAGCCCAGAGCAATTAGTGTCTGGGAGTGAGCTGGCTGCAGTCAGAGCCGAGTTGAGTTAGAGGAAGTCAGCAGGGGAGAAAAGATCTGCTGAGTCCTTTAGGGGGCAGAAGCCCTCTGGGCCCACCCCATGCGTACACCAGTCTTGTGAAAGAGACCTCAACAATTACAAAGGCCAAGTATAGATCAGTCCACTGAAAGGCTTTTATCTGTAATTAGCGAGGGGGTTCCCTTCTAAGGGGATGTTACTAGGTCATGTAGACATCACACTGCAACTTCACCCAGGTAGTTGAGGGCAGAGAGGTATTGCGTCTTTCAAACTGTTGTCCTGTTGAGTTCAGGCAATGAAAGCAAAAGTTCCGGTCAGTTCTCTGGAAGATGATTCCTAGATTTTTTTCTGCTGAATGGATGCAACCAGAAGAGAGACTCAAAACTGGGTATGGTGGTGCACACTTGTAATCCCAGCATTTGGGAGACTGAGACAGGAGGATCACGATTCAAGGACAGCCTCAGCTACTTAGTGAGGCCCTTTGCAACTCAGTGAGACCCTGTTTCAAAATAAAGAGAATAAAAAGTAGGGCTGGGGGTGGGACTTAGCGGGAGCATACCCCTGGGTTCCATCCCCAGTACTGCCAAAATAATAAATAAATAAATAAATAAATAAATAAATAAGAGAGACTCAAGTCCCTGTGTCTTGAAGTTTTACCTGGTCAACTTGCCACTGAGTGATTGACTAGTCCATAAGGTATTTTTGTCTTTTTTTTTTTAAATACAGAATCTTGCTAACCTATCTCATCATCTCTCTCTAGTCTTTCTTCTACCACACCATAGCAAGAATGATCTTTTAAAAAAAAACAAGGTTTAGGACTGAAGAATGTAGCTCAGTAATAGAACAACAGTTTAGCATTTGCAAGGTCCTGGGTGTCATCCCCAGTACCAAACAATAAAAGACCAAAGTCCAGGCATGCCACTCCTGTACCAAATGTGCAATGGTCTTCCATAACATGTGTGTGTGTGTGTGTGTGTGTGTGTGTGTGCGTGTATCATACCCAAGGACATTCTACCTCCCAGCTACACCTCCAGTCCTATTTTATTTTTTTATTTGGAAACAGGGTCTCACTAATTTTCTGACAGCCTCACTAAGTTGTTGTGGCTGGCTTTGAACCTGCAGTCCTCCTGTCTCAGCCTCCCAAGTACTGGCTTCAGAGACATGCACCACTGTGTCTGGCTTTTCCATAGCCTTTGAAATAAAATTCCAACCACTTAGCACAGTATGAAAGGCCACCATCCATTCACCAAACAGAGGAAATTGCCATTTTATCCCCATAGCCCAAGCTCATAATTTACTCATTTGTTCAGACACTAAACTGAAATATATAGAGTGGTTACTATTTCCCAGTCAATTCTTCAGGCTCTTGGGAAAGTACTGCTCCTAAGAGTGTGCAGAGCACAAGCTGACCAAGACTCGTGGAACTCACCCTTCTCCTCACAAGTCATTGCTCTTTCTGCCTTTTATTTTTTAAAATCAGCTCTCTTTACTTCTCTATCCCTCTTATCCTTCCCAAATAACACTCTTGAGTGCTCTGAAAGCACATGTTACAGGAATTGGATGGTATTTTCTGAGGGTGGGGACTTTGTCATATCCGTGGCACTTAGCACAGGACCCAGCTGGTGGTAGGTGACCCTAGTGGTCAGGGTTCCACTGATTGGCCAGCGATATGTGAGAACAAGTCTGCTGGGGGCGTCTAGGAAAATCCTCTGAAAGCATCCACGCATCATTTTCTCTAGGATGTCATGTCTGAAAGAGATACCTGGGCCTGCTACAGCTATCTTGCTGCCCAGGTGAAGGTAGAGTGAAGTGGACATTGAGGATAGCCGGGCAGGAGAAGAAAGCAACCTCAGCCTGGGAGCATCCAACCTCGGGGCTGAAGCTATGTAAGCAGCAAATTTCTCCTGGTTTCAGCCATTCTGAGACAAGGTCTTCCCTTTTTTCCCCTTTGCTTCTCTTTCTCTCTTTTCTTTTCCCTCAATTTCCCCCTCTTCTCTTTCTTTTCTCCTTATTTTCCTTCTAAAATCTTCCTCATTGATTTGAAGCTCAGTATGTGCTTTTTGTTGAACTGACACTCTGGGGCCCGGCATCTGAGTCCAATTGGCAACATCTGGTATTAATTGTCTTATCTGCTAATAAACTATAGGCTTTTTAAGAAGAGGGAATCTATTTGGTCTAGAATCTTCTGTTATTCTCTCTTCCTAAGTAACTAATGCCTATCATAAAGAGCTCCATAACTGTAGAATTGAGTTAAACTCTTCTACTCCCCCCTTCTTGCTTAATTCTGATTTATCACTCATTTTTGTGCCACATAATTTTATTCTGCGGTTTCTTCTGTTGTTCGTAAAGTGTTTCCCACTGGAAGTCTTACATTCCCTAACAAGATATTTCAAGGCCAGCCGGGTTTGGTGGCACACGCTTGTAATCCCAGCATTTGAGAGGCTGAGATGGGAGGATCGCGGTTCGAGGACAGCCTCAGCTACTACTTAATGAGGCCCTTTGCAACTCAGCGAGACCCTGTTTCAAAATAAAGAATTAAAAAGAAATAGGGTGTATTCATTCGAGTCACCCCTCCATGCCAGTCTGGTATGGAGCTGTATTTCTATTTTCTGTATTTCTATCTTTCTAATAAACTTCTTTAAATCTTCAAAAAAAAAAAAATAAGGCTGGGGATGTAGCTTGGAAGTAGAACATTCCTGGGTTCCATCCCCAGTACTGGAAAAAAAGATGTTCATGTCCTAGGTAACAGCACCGGAACAGTAGCTCTATGCCTTTGGTATTCCACACACTCTCAGCATTTTTAGGGCTTATAAGAGGCACCTACTAACTTCCTAATGAATTACCCATTGAAACCTTGACTGGTATCAAATGTGTGCCTACCTTCCTAATTTAGTGCTGGATGCCTATGCTGACCACTCTTGCATGTTTAACTTGGTTGCTTGGTAGGAGAAATTCTTACCTGCTTAATATTTATGCTCTACTTTGCCAGACAATTAGTCAGCAGCAATAAAGACATTGTGATTAGCAAATGAGAATATTGAGCTATCGTCTTTCTGCAAAAAACAACCCCATGGGCTATTTCGATTCAGTGAGGCCTTGAAGGACTGGTGCGGTGGGAGTAGAACCAACATTTCCAAGAATATAAAGTCAACGGGGTGAGGACTTTGGCAGTGACACCACACACCGGCACCCCTGTCTGGCCATTAGGCCACTTTGATGCTGTCTGTTGGTAATGATGGAGCCCACTTTTCTCTCTTGGTCCACCAGACACACTGTTTTTGAAGTTCTGCTTCTTTGGCGTGTCCCTCTGGGTCTGCAAAAAGCCTGCACTGACATTGGCTTTTGCCAAGAAGACCCTGGCACCCTGAGTTCTGTCCTTAAGAAAGTGCTCTGACAGGAGGCTCTGCTGCTGTATCCCACACCTGGCCACATAACCGATCTCAAGAACACCACTCAGCACTTTAGATTATTTACGCCAATTCCCAGCAAACAGCCAGCCAGGGAGAGGTAAATACAGGGGCCCTCCACATTCCCATTCCTTCCCTGCCACTTTAGGCAGAGTTTCTACTATCTTGGTGATGAATTTTGACCCTGGCTATAACACAGTATCTCCCAGAGACAACATTTTAAAACCTTGAAACCAAGAGAAAGTGGGGATTGGTGGTGAGTCAACAAAGCTGCCCTCCATGTTTTTCTTAAAAAGAACAGTTATGAGGTCTTTGCCTTATTTAATTTCTACCTGCATAGTGGGGGGGGGCTCATGGTAGGTGGTGAAGGGGGTAGTGAATTGTGTGTATGTTTCTGTGTCAAGATTAGGAGGGGGTGCTTTCTTTTGAATTTAATCTATGTCAGTCCTCCATGACCAATGAAAATATCCCACTTTAAGACATCTTTTGACCTGCCAGGTACATGCCCTGAGAGATGCAAAGATGTATAAGATACATTCACATCCTCCAGGGACACATTGGCTACACACAATCCAAAAGAGAAAGAACTTTTTCTTTTCAAAATAGGTTTTTACAAAAATAATTTGTGATCATAAGAACTTATATAAATTAGAATTATATTTAATAGAGAGTAAAACCTCTACTTCTCCATCTTCAGTTTCAGTGATAGGCACTATTAAGAGCTCTGTTGTAGACTTTCAGAATTTTTACCCATGGAGAAACATGCATTCTTTTTTTAATTTGTAGTACTATAGATCAAACCCAGGGGTACTCTACTTCTGAGTTATGCCCCTACCCCTTTTTATTTTTTGATTGGAAACAGGGTCTCACTAGGTTGCTGAGAGTTTCACTACATTGTTGAAGCTGTCCTTGAACCTGTGATTCTCCTATCCCAGCCTCCCAAGTATGGGACTACAGGCATGTGGTACCATTGCTGGTTATGTTCTCTCTCTCTCTCTCTCTCTCTCTCTCTCTTCTCTTCTCTTCTCTTCTCTTCTCTCTCTCTCTCTCTCTCTCTCTCTCTCTAGTTTTTATTATTTTGGTGGTGCTAGAGATCTAACCAAGTCCTATTTGTAATTTTTTTTTTTTTTTACTTTGAAACAGGGACTCACTAAGTTACTATGTGCTAGCCTTAAACCTATAATCCTCCTGCCTCAGCCTCTCAAGGTGCACTACCACAACTGGTGAAACATACATTTTTTTTGTGTGTGGTACTGGGGTTTCTGGAAACCCTTCTACCTCTGGGCTACACTCCCAGACCTATTTTATATTTTTTTATTTGGAAACAGGGTCTCTTAAGCCAGCGAGGCTGGCTTCGAATCTGCGCGATCCTCCTGTCTCCGCCTCCCAAGTGCAGGGATTACAAGCGTGTGCCACCATGCCTGGCTGAAACATACATTTTTATGCAATGGGGTCATGTCATACACATTTTCCTTTAATTAATTAATTAATTTATTTATTTATTTATTTTTGGTGGTATTGGGGGTAGAACCCAGGGGCTTTCTACCTGCGGGCTATACTCCCAGACCTATTTCCTATTTTATTTGGAAACAGGGTCTTACTAAGTTGCTGAGAGCCTCACCAAGAAGCTGAGGCTGGCTTCGAACCTGCACAATCCTCCTGTCTCAGCCTCCCAAGCACGGGGATTACAAGTGTGTGCTACCACGGCGGGCTGTAATTTATATCATTATACACAGACATATTTTTGTCCTGTTTTACTTTTTATTTGCTAAGTAGCATTTCATCGTCTGTGTATCACATAATGTTTCCCATTGGGTGGGCTTTCCAGTTCTCTGAGAGTGACTCCATTAGAGACAGTGTTGCTGTGAACATCCTTGTGCATTATTTCTATGCATGTGTTGAATCAGGGTTCTGCTTAGGGGAATCAGGAAAGATTTCAGGAAAAAGATAGACTCTTTAGTAGACTCTGGGGGATGGAATGGCATGAGCAAGGGCGAAAAGTATATTCAAGGTTCTGAAATTCCACCTCTTTGATGTGTAAATTGGGTAGCCTCATCTTGAGTAAATCACTCAAAGCAAAGGGTTTGGGGCAAAGGGGCTGTTTACAAGGGAATGTGAGTTGAGGGTCAGGCATCTGAGTTGGCAGGTGCTGTCCTAATAGCTGTGTTCATCTGGAAACACAGAGCTTGGGTGGATGAGGGTGGAAGGCACTAGACTTTCCAGGAAGCATTAGAAAAGCTCAGACACATGAAAGAGATACTGTGAAAGGGGACTCAACAGTGCTCACTCTGAACATATGAAGGAAGCCTTCACCACCCTTAGAACAGGGCAACCTCCCACGACAGTGTGTAGACTCACCGCAGGTGACAGTTACCTCTACAATACTGTTTCATCTGACTGGGAAGAGTCTCTGTTATGCCTTAAGTGTGGTCGCCCCAGCATGGCTCTTCAGGTTGCTAGTTTACGGTGGAAAGAGGATGGTTTGCAATGACCTTTTCAGACAGGGACTGTGCAACCAGCGAAGGGGTTTGGCTGTGTTTCCTCAGTGACTCAGTGGAAACTTGGGAGTTACCTCCAAAGATGTGTATCTGGACTCGGTCATTTGGGGCAATTTTACATCTATGGTTACTGATTTAGATTTTCCCTTTTATCTAAGTCAACCTTCTTCTCCCAACCCCATCGAATTACAGAGACCTGTTTTTTGCTTTCAGAGCAGGAAGAAAGGATGGGAAGATACACTTCAGATATTTAGTTAGTTCCAGAAGTATGTGTTATGCAAAGCACCTTCAAGTACTAGGTTTCTTGAAACAAGAAGCTATCATCTTGCCCCATGTGTTCCGCTGGCAGCAGCCACAGCATTAGCCATCTTCCTCAAGAGCATAACACTCAGCTGTTTACAGAGAAAGAATAACAGCTGAGAGTCAGGAGAGCTAAACCCTGGGCTCAGCGCTCTCTTGCGCTCTCTTTCTCTGTCTCTGCTCTGCCTTCCTTCCTATCTGCCATTACTACTCCAAGTCTTATTTTACTTAGGATGAAATGACAGAGTTGTACATGATGAGGTCTTTATGGTCCTTCACGGTAGAACGTCACAAACTCCCTGTGAGGCTGATGGGGTGTAGCATGACACTTGCTCTGCAGATTTGGATATGAAAACCCAAAGAGGTCAGTGGCCGGGCTAAACCGAATGGGACTCTTCAGAGATGAGACCAGAACAGAGTCCTGCCACCTGCTTTCTAAAGGATAACGCTGCCTTCTGAAGGTTTCTGTGTGAAATCAGTTGGGGAGAGACAGAAGGTCAGGTGTCTGACTTCCTTCCTGTGGACACACACCTTCTGCCCCTGGGTGGTCACCACTCCAGGCTGACCCCAGGTAGCTCTGCTTCTCTTCACATTCTCTCCCAGATACTCAAAACTATTCTGGCTCCTCATGGGCCCCACTCCCTGTCACCTCTTGGGCTTTTCATAAACTGAATTTAATTTGGGGTGGGGACTTGTAAAACACTTTCTCCTGAATCTCTTTCCCTAAGATAGTTTTTATTCCTTCGTCAAGCCTTCGCTTCAGTGTTTCTTCCTTCAGTGGTTTTCCTGGCCAGTCCCCCAGAGCTGGCTTAGAGGGAGCATCCCTGGACCCCATCAAACTCCATTTACCCAATTATTGTGATAATAATATTTACCAGCCCACATGGTAAATACCAGTTCACTCATGTCACAGACAAAATAATATACTGGATGATAGTTCCTAAATTGTAGTGGCTTAAACAAGATAAATGTCTTGCTTCTTTCGTGCAATGTAAAGTTTGGAGATGCGCTATCCAGATCGGGTATGCTGCCTTTATAGTCAATAGGAACCCGGGCTCTTAAGCTTTTCCTCTAACATTCATAGTGTTACCTCATGGTTTTAACATGGCTGTTGGCCTGCACTCCATCACATCCACGGAAGGATCAAAAGGCAATGTCCCCCAGATAAGTCGGCCTGCTTTAGGAAATTTTTCTGTGATTTCTACCAAAGTACATCTACTTGACTCTCCTTAGCTGGTTAACGTGGTCTCTTAGCACCCTGAAAACCCGTGGATGCTCTTGTAAAACAGAAAGAGAGAGCAGCTGCTGGGTGGGCAGTCGGCAGTCTCTGTCAGTCCACCTCCTCGGGGTGTAGGAGGTGGTCCATGACAGCCTGGGAGCCAGGAAATGTAGAACTGTAGCCTCTTAGAAATGTTTACAGCAACTTGACATTACTGTGACAGACCATCCATCCACAATGGATAGGGAATTAAACAACAACTAACCTTCACGGCAGAGAGCCTGAGCAGCCCTGTCTATTAGAGGACTGCCTGTCTTCCCCACAAGATGGCCGGCCAGCGGAGCAAGGGTGGATCAGCTGCGCTCTGTGGAATCCCAGGTTCTGCAGCACCTCTCAAGGGGACTGACGAGACTACTGGGAGGCACAGGAGCAGCCTGTGCACTCATCACCCACCATGTTGAAGCTCTACTCCTCTTCCAATTCCCTTCATCATCTCTTCTTCCTGCTTCTCTCTTTCCCTCCTATTTGCATCTCCCTGGTCCATCTTTCTCTCCCACCCCTTGAATGTGGCAACATCAGCCTTAGCCCTGAGCTCTGGGCTGCTTCTTGTCCACATCCTCCTCTTAGGGTCACCCACTGCAGCCAGCAAAAGGCCTCCAGGTCCGGTCCCAGCGGCTCCCTCTTGGGCCCAGGTGTTTCCCAGGGGCTCAGTGGGATGCATGGAAAACAGATCTGCTTCCTCCCCTGGGCCAGGCTGACTTCTGGACTCTTTCCTTCCCAGGATGGAACCACGGCCCTGGCTGGCCTGAGGAGAGTGTTTCCCCCTCTGTGGCCCTCTTCCGCCTCCCCTACTTCTCCTTTTCTTAGGGCCCCTGCAAGAAAGGGTCACAAACAGGATGACTTGGAACAGTATGCAGTGTCTCTCCTGGTTCTGGAGGGGTGAGGCCTGAGGTGACAGGTTCGGCAGGGCCCTGCAGACAGGCCCGTGGTCACCTTTCGGGTTCATGGTGGGCTCAGCCGTCCTTGGGTTGTGGCGGTGTAACTTCAACCTCTGCTCTGTCTGCAGGGCTGTCTTCTCTCTTGCCACAGTCACCTCTGTGCCTCTCTCTTCTTAAAAATACTGCAGTCATGTTGGAGTGGGGGGCCACCCTCCTGCAGGATGACCTCGTCTTAGCTAATTTATCTACAAAGTCCCTATTTCCAAAGTCCCCATTTCCCAGTACCCTATTCTGAGGCATAACATTTCTCTTTCTCTTTGTAATTATTACTTATTGGAAACATCAGTTGGGGTGTCCAGGACACAGACTTTGAGGCAGAATTTGAGGTGGTTCGTCAGGGGGATGTTTGGAACCCACTTCCAGGGCAAAGGGGTCAGGAGCTGGACCAGTGACTGCCTTGCTGGAGCTAAAGTGAACCTTTAGAGTCTCAAGTTGGGCCTCAAAGATCATGGCTTCTATGACCAACCACAAGAGGCCCTACTCTGGGGCCCTGGGCCATTGGCCATAGCTTTGTTTATCAAACTAGGGTGGTTTTCTATATTTGAAGGAGGGGTACTCTTTGAGGAGCTTTTTCTGCAAGGATGCACCCTAGATGTTGGGTGATTTCTCTCCTGAATGAGAGTCCTGGCTCCAGCTCCGTAATCCCCCCCTCAAGGCCTGGTCAGCATTCCCAGCCTTCTGAGCTGGCTTCACAATCAATGGCCCCAGAAAAGGCAGTTTTACTCACTGAAGTCACCGATCAATGAGACCAGATTTGCATATGAGCTGAGTGCATAAATCCTGGGGAGGCAATCCTTTGTCTTCCTCCTGGCTTCCCTCCCTCCCTCCCTCCCTCCCCCTTCTCCCTTCTCCCTTCTGTTCTCTGGTCCTCCTCTCTCTGCTGGCTGTTAAGATCTTTCCTGGAAGACTCCTCCTTTCCCTGTAACCCCCTGTATAATAACTCCAGCTGCAGAGAGCGCTCCATGTGCCCCCATACGCAGCAGAGAAATGCTCTGTTGATTTGCCTCCTTCCAACCAACCCAACATTCTGTGAGCCCCTTGGATGCAGAGGATGTTTTCATCTTCCTCTCTGCATATGACAAAGGGTGACCTCCCAAGAGAGTCTTCGACACCCCTTCTCTGCTTCTCTCTTCCCCCTTCTTTCCTCTTGATTCTCCTACCATCCTCTGGTTTCACTCACTTGCCTTAAGGAGAAGACCCCCAAAGGTGTCTGTCACCACAGTTGGGACCTTCCATGTCCCAGAGGCCAGGGAACCACCAAGGGCAATTAGGAATTGTTTCCTTGCTTGGCCCTATCCCCCACTACAGGTATTCCCAGTGTATTCACTCACCCCAAAGGGACTTCAGGAACATGAAAACCACTGGGCTCTTCTCTTGATTAAAGAGTTGGGGAGCCTCGGTCAGAGGCAGAGGTATCATTTGGTCACAGTGGGGAGCAGAGGACCTGCCTGCAGTAGGTCTCTCCAGGAGATGGTGCCTATGGGCTATATTTGTGTTTTCTGTTTTGACCAAAAAAATCATAAGGCTTGTGCTGTTTTAAAACAGACACTACTTTTGGGTCTATTTTTGGCAGCTCTGTCCTGTTTCTGAGTGTTCTTTCTTTTCCTTGCTCTGGAATGTTGGAAAGAGTAACACTGGCACATTAGGGGCTTCTCCTCCAGGCTACATCATTTTTCAAGATCGGTCATCTTTTCAAAGAAGAATTGGCAGGGATAACGGCCAAGACAACCTCCTGCATTATTAGTGAAGGGAAAAGCAGCCTGGGAGCCCATCTCTCTGCTGGCCAGTGGAGACGAGAGGCCCTGGGGGCTGTGTCGATGCTGCTTACAATCTCGGTGGCTGCTGACCTTCGGTAGCACGTCACAGTGTGTGTTCATAAAGAATCTCGTTTGCGTCTTACATCAACTCTCCTGAGTTGTAACCACAGCAGGCACAGGCGATTGACTGAGTGACTCAAGGCTCTAGATACCACATCACCTGCCCAGACATCCACAGCTGGGGGCATGGCCCAAAGCTCAAATGCAGTTCCCTGTACTCCTCAGTGAGCTCCAGTGCCCAGGGATGAGCTGTGTTCCAGGTACTGGAACCAGAAGGCACCTGGCCAGAGGCACCTGTCACCCTATTAGAAGATGCCACCCACCTCACTGACAGTGGGAATTGCCCCCTGATGAAGTCTACTCTTTCTTAGATAGAAAATCTGTTTTTTAAGTCAATGATGTGCAACCGCTGAGCCTCCCTACTCAGGTGTTCCTCAAAAGCTGCGGGGATGCAGTGACTGGATCGCCTTCGCACTGCCCTAGCCGTCTCCCTTCCTGAGCACATTCCTCTCCCATCAGGGCTGTCAGCATGGCCTCGCTGCTCCCTCCTGCCCTCTGGCCCACCGAAGCCCATTAATATCTTTGTCTTGGCCAAAAAATATTGTGCAGTTACTCTCCTGTCCCAACCTTCACTGAAAAAGAATCTGGTTAATTAACATTGATTACAATCCACCCACGGCAAGTAAAAATCGATTGCCGGGGTCCCTAATTTGAATGCTCTTCTCTCTTCTTATCGCCTGTGAGAAGGAAAGAGACAGAAAGTGTGAGAAAGAGAAGAGGTGAGAGGATGGAGGCTATTTTTTAAGCCGTGCAATTTCCAGGGTCCCTGGTGAGGGACGTTAGCAGTGTGCCGGTCCTTGGATCTCGTGCGCTCTTCTTTGGCGTGGCCATTTTTCAGAGTGACGTCTAATTGCTGCAAATAGTCATTGTGCACATTTGGGCCTTTTCACAGCTCCCTTCTTTATTGAGAGAGGAGCGGTGGTATTGATTCTGGATGGCCAGGGAGAATGCCCAAGAATATTAGTAAGGAGCAGAGAGAACACAGTACATAAACTTTTATGACACCATGTCAAGGCGGATCGTGAAGACATAAATGAAAAGGACAACATGGCTGTAATTACCACAAGCCCCCCTCTTCCTTCCGCTGTGGCCAGCGGCCCAAGCTGGCCAGGGAAAATTGTAGAGGGGATGAATCGCACGACTCGTGGGAATGGTGGCCTGTAGTTGTTGCTCCTCGTTGTTGAAGAAGAATATATGGGGCATAAAAAAAAAAAAAAAAAATCACTTGTGATGGCCCAGAGGTGTGTCATGGATTCTCATCAGCCTGGCCACTACTGCTAGACACGTGACACGGGGACAGTCTCTTAGATGATCCCAGCTGCCATTCTCTCGGATAACAATTCCTCTGCAGAAGAGGTGTTGGGTTAAATGAGATAGTGTATGCAAACCCTGTATATGGGAAAAGAGTTGGCCCTTAGGAGATAGAAGGTACTATACTCACTATTCATCTTGTTGATTCCACAAATATTCCCAGAGTACTTGCTCTGGGCCAGCAATGAGTTTGTGCTGGGGGTGGGACAGTGCCAGGACCTCATGGATCTTGCAGCTCCCTGGGGGAACACATTAATCAACCCAGACAAATGTGACAATGCCCGCTTTGCAGGCACTGGGAGGGCGGGAAGGATGTGGGGGTGTATGCGTGACTCGTCCAGGGGTTTCTGTGGCCCCTGCTTTTTTGAGTCCCATTTATTCATTCATATTCTCTCCCCTACTCTAATGCATAGGGTCTTTTTGACTTACGGCTCTATCTCTAGTGCCTAGAATACTGAATGTCACTTAGTAGGCACTCAGTAAATATTTACTAAGTGAACAAATAGCTACAGACTTAGGGCACAGAGGAAGAGTCAGGATGTGGCCTTTAGGAACTTATAGTTACATGGGGTACAGCAGAGATCGGTAACATGTAAGGCCTCATGGGACGTCTAGCACGCTTAGCTACAAAGTGAGTTAAATTTACCAGTTGGAAGGCTTTCTTGGACACTAGCTTCACACCCCAGCACGGAGACTGATGTGCAATAGACCCTCATGGCAAGTAATGAGAGAAAGTGGAAGGTGAGGGAACTGGGCATTTTCCCCTTTGCTTGGGTCCACACCTTAGAAAACTGTGTTCTAATCTCAACAGAGGGGCTCCTCTTGACAGTTTTCAGAGCGTGTGTTACGGTTTGAACTGTTAGGGTTTTGAGGGAACTGTTCCCGGGGACTTCTGTTAGACTCCCAAAAACTATTTCCCGTAACTACGGGTTCTTGTCCAGACCAGGACTGATATGTACTAGTCCGGACTCTTGCTGAAGATTTCAATGAGTTTATTATCACAAAGATAAAAATATAGGTTGTAACTGTTATGGCACCATTATAAAGAGGGAAAGTAGAGTTTAGAGTAGAGCACTATGCCACAGAATGACATAGTGGGATGACCCGAAACAAGTCACCGAAGATTCCTGGACACAGAGTATCTTTATAACCATCTTCTGACCCAACTAGATCTCCGTAGCAGCTCGTTTGATGTGTAGATGACCTACTCTGTCTCTAGCACAGCCCCCCCCCCTACCTTTTGTTACACTCCAAAATATGTTAAGTTGCTTATCCGAAATCTGGGATTTCCCCTCATCTTTGAGGAAGTTTGCCTCTCTTTAGAAATGTAAAAAGGCCCTATGCTTCTATTCTATCATGTATCATCCGTGGGGCCTGGAGATCTGCAGCCCTTTCTTTGAAGCTCCTGGCTTTTTTACTACCAAAGATATATTTTGAAAATCTTTCCCAATACTGGTACATTAATACATTTTGAAGCCTCTTCCCAATACTGGTACAGCGTGGGCCCTGCCCAAAGAACCTGGAGTCCTGCACTGAGACCTCCACAGCACCCTGGCCAGTGAAGGAAGACAGAAAACAGAGACATAGGCTCAGTTCCTGGGGGCCGATGGTGCAGAGGACAAGTCATGGTTGTACCTGAGTGCTAGGCAGCTGGAGGATGTAGACAAGTGGTGTGTTTGAGTGGAAGAGTTGGTGGACACTCCCTGTCTCCACGACAGTGAATACTGAAAACACTAATGGAGACTCCACCCTGTGCTAAACCCCAGGATCCCAGCTGATCCAGACTCAGGGCTTCCTGGGAGAGCGCCACCTTGTGGAGAAAACACAGAGTGCATAAAGGACACTGGTGTGATCTAGGGACAGGGAGGAAGATGGTGGTGTGAACTGGGGAGGAGACCATTCCACACAGACTGCAGGACACGGTGCCGCTGGCATAGTTGGCTGCGACAAAGGGCAGGAATGAAACTGCCTATCAGGCAGAGATGAGATGGCCGACTGCCTGCCAAAGACTGGGTGCCCCTGCACATGTGTAGACCCACGGCTGAGAGCAGCTGTGGAGCAGGGCGCTCGGTTTCACAGCCTTTCTTGTCCCCAGGTGAGACCTGGACCAGTTCTCAGAGTAAAGTGTTAGCCAAGGGACGATGGTTATCTCTGAGCCATCCGGAAGGAGCAGGTGTTCTTCCTCCATCCTCTTACTCCCCATCCACTGGCAACCTGTTGACGCTCATGGTTGCCTGGTAAGGCTTATTTGGGGATGGCAGAGCTGCTGGTAGCCTTGCCTCCACGTGACTGTGTGGAGCAAAGTTGCCGCCCCCTCCAGCCTGTTGATGTGGAGGTACCTTGGGTGCATGGGATCGAGAAGGAAGCGTCCACTGGGCTGGAAGTGCTACACACCCAAGTCTACTGTTACAGACATCAGGCGCTTAACAGAGGAGGATGGCGGGGGAGAGTCAGGGATTCCCTTGTATGGGAAACAGGGTAAACAAAGCCTCAGAGGCAGAACAAAGTGTCTTCAACCTCTTACATTGTGGGTGAGCGTGTGAAGTGGTTCAGCTGCTCTAGATGTTCAGCACTTTCCTACACAGTTAAAAACTCCCTCCTCCTGTGTCCCAGAAATCCAGCTAAGTCCTTTCATTTGGCTAAGAAAACTAAAATCATATGTCAACAAAGAGATGAGTACTGGATACTTACAGCAGTATTGTTGGTAATAGCTAGAAACTGCAACCAGGCCAAGTATCAACCAATAGATGAACAGATAAAAATCATTGTGACACATTTGTATTGTAAAATACTATTTAGCAATGACAAAGAACGAATTGTCGATACATGTGACAACATGTATGAATATAATAAACATGTTACTGTAGGAAAGGAGTCAGATAGACATGAAAAAGTAGATATGAATCATTGCTTTATATAAATTTCAAGTCAGACAAACTACCTTATATAGTGAGAGAAATCAGGATAGTGACCATTTATGGGAAGAGGATTGACGAGAAGGAGATGAGGGAATTCTCTGAGATACAGAACTATTGAGGGGGCAGTTGTGGGGTATATATATGTATCAAAACTCACTGACCTTATGTACATGAGATCTGGGCATTTCACTGCATGTAAACTTTCCTTTATTGGAAACTAAACAATAAAGAATGTGTTCAGGAAAATGGATGAATAATTTTTACATGACATGTTAGACAGGGAAATGGGTGTAGAATTCAGCAGTACATAAGACTGGTATAGAGTTTGGGGCATTTAATACTAAAGAAGTTTGGGCTTTGCTTCTAAACAATGGGAAAGCATCCAAGGCCTTGAGCAGGGGGTACTGAGCTCTTGTGCAGCTCTGGGACTGTGTCTGGTGGCAGGATGAAGGAGAGATGGAGGAAGACGACAAGTTTCCTTAGGGGCGGGCCCTGTGAGCACTGTGCAGATTGGAATTTCCCTGTTCCTCTAGGCAGAGGCTAGCTGAGGGACTGCTGAGGGCCAGCGGCAGTGTTTGCCAAAGGTCAAGTCATGAAACAAGCAGTTTCTTTCATACAGAGAATATTTTAATCCCTCTGACTCTATAGTAAGACCAGGCCCATGTTATTATTGGAAATGATGTCTATTATTAGTTACTGTTACTCCTCCTGGAGTGTGGAATGCCAGGGCCAGGGAGGAGCTGGGCAGGACCCAGAGAAAGAAATGGCCTGTGAAGTTTGCATTTTCCAGAGCTCAGCAGACAGGCGCTTAGCCTTGCAGCTACTTATTTTTATGTTCGTCCACTCACACCTCAGGCCTTGATCCTTGGTCTGCGTCAGAAGGTGGAGGCACTCAGAAGGAGCTGTGGGCAGTGGTGACCGGGTCGGGTGGGGCCCCCCAAGACGGGTGTGGAGGGGTGCCAAGGGCACAGGCGCAGAGCAGAACAGTCACCCAGGCCCACGACTGCGTAGCCAGTGTGCTTCTGGAAGAACCTGGGAAAGACTGTCAGAAAAGCCTCTACGCCACCTTGATTGACCATGAAAATGAACCTCACTGATTTCTAGCGGCCTCAAAAACGATGGGAGAACCAACCAAAGCAGATCAGAAAACTGATCTAGGAAACCAAAGGTTCCACTGGTATTTTTAGAGCGTTCACCCTTGATTGCCGCTGGGACACCACAGTGGATGAGACAGACGAGGCCCCTCCCCCTCTTCCGTTCTGCTGTATCACCTAGCTGCATCTCCATGGTGGGCGTTTTCCAAGACAGTCCTGAATCTATGGGGATTTTTTCTTTTTCAGCAAGAATGATTCATTAAATGTTAAACCAAATGGGGCCTAATTTGAGTCCTTTTGTCGACTGTTCCTTTTAAATGTATCCAGAAATCAGAACAACAAACCCTTTGTTAGTCTCCGAAACAGAATCTCATAAGTTGTAGTAATTGGAGCTGTGTATACCTAGCAGGTGCCCAATAAGTGGCTAAAGGGTACCTATCCTAAGCCACCGGGGCCTTCTGGACGTTAAGGCCAGGCAGCTGCCTCCCAGAGTGATCACCACGTTGGCTGGGAACCCCGCAGAGGCAGCTGGGGTCTACAGGTGTTCCGCAGCTTCTGGATGAGGAGGGCTACTGAATTGTTGCGGTGTTTGCAGTCCCCAGGCAGCAGGCCTCTCAGTGGCCGCAGGGGGGCCTCGCTAGTCCACCAGCTGTCCTGAATGGGTAATACTTGTCAGGTTAGACCTTTGCCCTGCCCCAAACAGCAGTAGCCCGGACACAACAAATCAGTCTTCCAGGAAGCTGCAGATGGTGAGAATTCCTCTCAGGCTCCCAAGGCTGCTCTTCCACTCCAGATGAATTCCTGGACCTCGAACCCTTGCCACACATGGGCCTTGACCATGATGGGTCAGCAAAGCAGAGGGATAAACTTCAGAAGGTGATAGACCTCAGTTTGAATCCTGGCTCTGCTAGGTACTAGCAATGACTCTCTGAGCCTCAGTTTTCTCATCAATAAGTAAAGATAATAATGGTGACGACTTGTGTTAGTCAGGGTAAGTAATGTTCCTTACCCCAGCCGGCACTCTTAAGTTTCATTGTCCTGCAGTGGGAGAAGGAAGTTTACTTCTTCTTCCCAGAAAGTCTAATGTGAGGGTTTGGGGTCAGCAAGAGTTCCCATGGGCTCCTCCATGAGGAGTGATTCAGAGATCCTAATCCTTTTCAGTGTGTGGATCTCCCACCTTATAGGGGCCTGGAGTGTCTATTTCCTATCTTGGAAGGGGTAGGGGGATGTTAGGATGTGGATTTAGAAGGCCCCCCAGACCTCATGTGATAGACAAGGCAGCCATGTTGGAGGCAGGACTTGGCTGCTGAGGACGGGTCCCTGGTGGCATGGCCTTGAGGACTGTGTGTGCCCCTTACCTCCTCCCCTTATTTTCAGGATGCGCTGAGCAAGTGCAGCTGCTGCAGAAGCCGGCCCCAAAATGGAGTAGGACTTGGGACTTCTCCAGACCCGTGAGCAAATCCATCACTCTTCCTCCAAGTTTTGTGTGTGTTGGGTAAGTTTGGATCACAGTGGTGAGAATGACGACTGAAAGACGGGGCAGAGGTGGTAAAGAGAGACAGACAGAAAGACGGGGTAAATTGCCTTGGAGATAGTCCCGAAGCCCAAGAGGCCAACCAAGAACTGTGTCCTCACACGCGGTAGCTGAAATTGGCCATGAGAGAAGTATTTCCATCACAGAAGTTAATGAATGCTACCAACGAGCCCCCCCAATCTGGTTGTTTTGCATTTCAAGCACGTTCAAGGATGTTAACAAATGCTGCGTTGGGTGAGCATCCCTGGGATGGCGCTTTCCCCTCAAACCCTTTGTGGGAACTGGAGGAGGAAGTGGACCGGAAGTCAACAGAGGACAGAGTCCCCTGCCAGCCTCAGAGCCTGGGTACTTCTCACTAAGTTCCACCTTGCCTCGGCGTTTTTCCCATGGTGAGAGACAAGCCATCTTGCATTCTCCACACAGAAGCCTTGTTTGGATTGGTCAGAGCCCCAGCTCTCACTAATCCTGCCCAAGTGTTCCCTGTTCTTGACTTCTTTCCCTAAGACGTCATGCTGCCAGAACTGAGGGGTCTTTGGGGGATGGGTAAGCTCAGCCCAAAGACGGTCTGCCTGGCAACGACCCCGTAGAGGTGCTTATTAGTCACGCAGCCTGCGCCTGCGCACATGCCTCGTTTCCTAATAGCCACATTTTCCCCTTTTGCCATTTTCTTTTCTGGGACCTCTGGGAACCATTAACAAGGTTTTTCTTCTATCCGGGATTTGCAGGAGAGCACAGATGGGCCCAAAGTGGCCCAAGTGACATGAGAAAAGATGTGACAGAATTTGCTACTGGAACCTCCTGCTTTTCTTACCTGCCCCAAACATTTGTCACCATTTCTTAAAATCGTGTGGAAAGAACAGAGGCTTCTCCGGGTGGGTCGAGGGCTGGCCTTGGCCGGGGTCTGCTTGCTAGGCTAGAGGCCTGGGCTGGGGGGAGGTGGGAGTCAGCTTCGCTCATCATCCCAGCAGAGGAAAGGCACGGTTCAGCGCGTTTTTGTTTGTTTTTACAAATTCAGCAGGCCCACCTCCACCCCCACACCACCCAATTTGCAATCAGACCTTCCCTAGACTCTGGACTGCAGCCTCACAGGGTCAGGCACTCCAAACAGCAGAGGATGAATGCTAAAGCCTGAAATGATGTCAGCGGCTTGTGCTGGAGCCAAGGAAAACAACGCGGGGGCCTCGGTGGCTTCATCCCTGAGTTCGCAGCAACGCAGCTGCGAGTCACAGGCTTCCTCTGGAGCAGAGCACTGTCCTTCTGAAATGGATTCTGAACCCAGCAGAGCCTTTCAGACGTCTCCGGTTCTCCTCCGCGCTCCCACCAACTTGAAGAACTGATGTTCTCCAGGGAAATCCGAGAGGGAACGGGTAGAAAGCAGGCTGGCTAGGAGCAGCAGGATTTTGGAAGTCTTGGGGGAAGATCTTAGTGTCTGCGGTAGGGCCAGGAAGAGAAGAATGAGCACCTGGGGCAAGAGTGGGCTGGCCAGGGTCAGAGAGGGAATCCACAGCTGGAGTGACTTGGAGAGGCCCCAAGCCCTCTGGTCTCCGTGCCTACTTCCTCTTGATTTGTAGAGGTGTTGGTGTTTTGTTTTGTGCTTTGAAGAGGCAGAAGCTGGAGAGGCCAGAAGGCTCCCACTTGTTCCTACCCATTGAAAGACAGCAGAGGGGCTCTGGGAGCTTCCACCGTGGACACGGCTGGCTCACCCTGCCGGCCACTTGACGGTGGGCTGCCTCCATGGTCAGTAATCCTGCTGTGCAAGCTGAAGCCCACAGACGCAGCCCTGGGGGAGCTTCTGAAGTACCCCAGAAGTGTATTTCATGGATCAAATGACAAGTTGGTGGGAGCTGTGTTATGTTTTTTCTTAGCCTGGGAGAGGGAGTGGTTAAGTGTAACTCCCTGGCTGCTACTGCCTCAGAGGCCCGCTGCCATCACAGCCTCCTCTGCCGCCTCCTCGTTCTCATCTGCCTCCTCCCTTTCCTCTGCCCAGCTGCCTCTTTCTCCCCTGACCCTCTCTGACTTGCTGCAGCCAAGTGAATGTGTGGCCTGACTCATGATGGGATGCAGGCCTCTCCTACTCCACGGGCCGCAGGGCTGGGCCGCACTGGCCTGGGCACAACCTGCCATAGAAGACACTGGCTTCCATTTTATGACTGTGTTTACACAGCAAACATACTTTGGAAAAAGAAGCACTCTCCTGTGGCTGCTGGCCACACTGTGATTGCAGAAGTGAAGCAGTCTGGGGCCAGTGGCTCATGTGCTGGCACCCTGTCTTCTGAGTCACTTGTCCCTGTGAGAAGGAGATGCGGAGCCCGGCGTGGTGGTGCACGCTTATAATCCCAGCATTTGGGAGGCTGAGACAGGAGGATCATGGTTCGCGGCCAGCCTCAGATACATACTGAGGCCCTTTGCAACCCAGTGAGACCCTGTTTCAAAATAAGAATAAAAAATAGGGCTGGGGGTGTAGCTTGGAGGTTGAATGCCCTTGGGTTCCATCCCTAGTGCTGGAGAGAGAGAGAGAGAGAGAGAGAGAGAGAGAGAGAAGAGAGAAGAGAGAAGAGAGAAGAGAGAAGAGAGAAGAGAGAAGAGAGAAGAGAGAAGAGAGAAGAGAGAAGAGAGAAGAGAGAAGAGAGAAGAGAGAAGAGAGAAGAGAGAAGAGAGAAGAGAGAAGAGAGAAGAGAGAAGAAGAGAGAGAGAGTTCCATGTCTTCCCAGGAAGGAAGCTGAACCACAAAGGCAGAGAACCAATGCACATTCAAACCTCTAACACTCATTCTCTTTCACAAAGTATCCTAATCACTATCAAAGCACTTCCTGGGGGGTCACTGTCATCATGCTTATTAATGTACCCTGAATGGATTGCAACATTATGGGAAATACACACAATGGAATTCTACTCAATAATAAAGAACAAAATCATGTCATTTGCAAGAAGACAGAAAGACCTGGAGAACATTACGTTAAGTGAGATCAGCCAAGCACAGAAAGAGAAGGGACATATGTTTTTTTCTAAAATGCCCAAACTAGGGAGTATTAGGGATACCAGAGGGACTCCACATAATGGAGGGGAAACCTAAGCAAAGCTAGAATGGAAGGATAGGAGAGAAAGAAGGCTGAGGTTGATTAATGGAGGAGTTACATTCGACTATGTGTAAAAGTATAAATGTAGCTGGTCAACCTGGACATTTATTGTTGGGAGGAGGAGAAAGGGAAGTGGGTGGGGGAGGGCACCAACCATTGTCTGAATGTATGCCATTTTCAATTGATCCACATAAAAATAAAAAATTTTAAGAATGTACCCTGGTCATTGTCATGGTACTTTATTTATGTTTTATCTAATCCTTATACCAGCCAAGCAAGACAGGTACCATCATCCTATCTTAAAGATTTGGCTCAGAGAAGTTTGGTAACTTGCCCATGGTCACAGAGTGAGGCAGTGCTAGAGGCTAACTCCAAGGTCTAAGTTCTTTATAGCAAACCCCACAGCTTCCTGACACTGGTTCTCTGTGCTCATTCTCCTGTTCCCATGGGCTGTGCAGGTACTGTCCACAAGGCGGGCTGGGTCCTTAGGGCCCCGGGGCCCTGGGCCTTCTCTTGGAGAGAAACTCTGTCCATGCCTCTCCCTGAATCCTGTGCACTGGTCTCTTGAATGCACTCTCAACAGGCGTCAGGGAGACAGTGCAGAGCACATTTTCTGGCCAAATGCTCTTTCCAGCTCCTTTGGAATTGTTGAAAGTTTCACTTGGGTTGGTGTTACCTCTCCTCCAACCCCCTGCCAGCCATCTCAGCGAGTCTGCTGCCCCTCCAGCTCCTCCGAGCCCACACTGGCTGGGGAGACCCTGAGCTCTCCCAGCTGCGGGGCCAGGGGACATGGCCAGGGAGGGGGCTGAGGTTGTGCCTTCAGGACCTGAGGAGTGAGGCTGAGAAGGGAGGAAGCCTGGCAGAGTCCACCACAGCCCTGCAGATCCCCAGAGCCACACATGCATGGTTGCTGGAACCAGTGGATTTCCAGGCTAGTGGTCCACTAAGACCAGGGACTTAGACAAGAGTGTGTGTGTGTGTGTGTGTGTGTGTGTGTGTGTGTGTGTACACATACACACGTACGTGCTTGTGGAAGCTGTCCTCATCCCCAAGACTCAAACTTATTGTGTCTGGAGAGAGGGACCAGGAGGTCTCAAGGTGAAACCCATGGTACTGTTTTGTGGAGCTAAACATAACATCCCTAAAGATCCATCATAGAATAATAGCATGAGTGCATGAATAAATGAACAGATGAGACATAAGATCTATGTTGGTCTGTTCTAGTCTTCCTATCCTCCCTCCTCCTCCTTCTCCTTTTTTTATATTCAAGATTAAACCCAGGTACTTTCTACCTCCAAGCTATATTCCCAGCCTTTTTTTTTTTTTTTTTTTTTTTAGTTTTTATTTCAAAATAGGGTCTCACTAAGTTGCTAAGGGCCTTGCTAAGTTTCTGAGGCTGACCTCCAACCTGCAATCCTCCCGTCTCAGCCTCCCAAGTACTGAGATTTCAGGTGTGCACCACCTCACCTGGCTTCCCTGTTCCATTCTTCGAGGTCTGTGTGGTGCAGTGGGTGGGTCAGGAAATCCATGCTTCAATGTCGATTTGACCCAACTTTATTTATGTGTCTTCCTCACCTGGGCATGGGCTGCTGCCTCTGTCAGAGGAGGGTATGGTCCTACGAGGATGACTATTATCCAAAAGACAAAGATAACAAGTGCTAGTGAGGATAGGGAGAAAAGAAACACACACTGTTGATGGGAATGAAGATCTCTGTAACTACTGTAAAATACAGTATGGAGGTTCCTCAAAAAACTAAATATATTGGGAAATATGGCACCACTGCTATGCCCTCAGCCATGAGGCTGGCAAATTTCTTCTCTGTTTTTGAGCTCCGCTCTGAGTTCCTGCAGGGTGTGCTGAGCCCAGCCCCTGGGAGCTTTAGACGCTCCCTGCACTGAAAAATTTGCCGAATTCCACCTGGCTGATCCACAGCCACTCACCTCGGCTCGCTGTCTGCCACTCCTCTCTGGAGCCTGGTGGGCTGTTGAGTGGGTTGGTCTGGTGCCGTTCAGTGAGCTTGCTGCTGCCGTCGGCAGTATGGCGCTGATGCTGCATCCTCAGGCGCGAGGCCGGCGTATCTCTTCTCTGGTTCTGAGCTCCGTTCTGAGTCCCCCTCCTCTCTGGGGCCTGGTGCTGCAAGGGAAGATGGCGCCCGCGCCGCTCCGTACTGTGACTCTGGCCACAGCACTGCGGTCTGGTTTCTTTCTGGTGTCTTGTTTTTCCAGCCCTTTTTCTCTGTCCCTTGTATTTACATTTTTTGTTTCTCTGCTGATGGTGTTTTCTGGCTATGAAAGGTCCTGATTTTGTGGTAATAGAGATTGGTTGTTAGCGGGGCTCGTAAGCCTCCCTTTTCTCCGTCACCATCTTCCCGGAAGTCCCTAATCATGTCTTATATATGTCTCCACAGCAACACCTGGACAGGTGACTGACCCAAACAACGGGCTACCCTAGTCCAGCCAAGGGCATACATAGAGTTAGCCACCCCACATTCTTTGCCTCTTTAAATTCTCACTCTAGCCCTGTGAAGCGGGCACTGGTGGAAACCCCATGTTTGGGCTGGGGAGCTGAGAATAGAGAGCAGTCACAAGTCACCAAAAATGACAGCTGGTAAGTGGTGGAGCTGGACTCTGATTCACGACTGCCTGGTTCTGGAGACCACCTCGGCCATCACACAGCATGGCTCCCTGGCTTCATCCCCACACCTCCTTAAGAACTGGCCTGGGAGGGCCAGCAGGTCAGCTGCTGGCCCGGGAATGCCTGGCTCTTCTGCCCTTTGCATCCTCAGGGGAGCGGCGGTGGTGGGCTGGCCGTGCTATCATGTCATCCAGTCATCCACTGCCCCTGTGGTCACCAGTTTTGGGCGCTTCTCATCGGGCACCTGCAGCTGCCTGGCACTGCTGCATTAGGGGCCATGGCTCATTGGGCACCCGCAGCTGCACACCCTGCATCAGGGGCCTGCCCGGCACACTTGTGGTTTTCTTCCGCCTTTCGCTTCTGCTCCCAAAGCACTTTCATGCTCAGAGCACACACAGCTTCTCTGAGACCCTTCCCAGAAGTTCACTTACTCAGAAATCCCCAGAAGGCATCAAATTAGATTTGGGGCTGCTGTTTCCCAGACTAATCACAGCTGGTTTTCAGGGTTGGGAGCCAGGGTGCCCTCCACTTCCGGAGGACCAGGACCACCTCCTGCTGCCGGTCAGGGCCAGGACACCATTGCTCTCCTGCTGCCTTGGAAACACGGGCATCCTACTAACTCCAAGCTGAAGGTAAGGCAAGAAAAAGAAGAGAAATCTGCATCCCCGTGAGGAAGGGTGAAAAATGATGACATTGATTTGGAAGGTAAAACCCTTTTCTAGTTTCAGAACTCTTGAGACAGGTGAAGGACCTAATGGGGCAGGTAAGAGCTTATTGGCTGGAGCCTTTTCTTCCAGGGCCTCCCAGGTCTCCAGCCTCATTCTCTTCTCTGCATCAAGCTGGATGAAAGGGGTTAGCAAAAGGACCACCAAATCCTACTGATGTCCCTGAGTATATGCAAATACAGATAAATGGTTCCAGACACGAGGAGTCACTATCCTGACCTGTGAAAACCAAAAGTCAAATCTTACCAATTGCTGAGACTCCCACATTCCATCTGCTGGGGAAGGAATTTGCCTAATAAATTTCCCTTTCTATTATGTGAGGTGGAAAGGAAAGAGAGAATCCAGGCGCTTAGACAGGAAGCTGCTTATGCTGATGGCATAGCACAGGCCCAGCTCGCTAGTTGGGCCACAGACTGCGTGCAGGCGGAGGAGAAAGCAGAGAGATGTTGCTTCTCAGGTTTCAGAGTTTGACGAACCACTAGCTTCACAAGATTCAAATGCTACAGGTGTTTCCCCACTGGAACCAAGATGATCAAGTTCTTCGGAGAGACAGAAGCTCAATAGGGTCAGAGACATGAAGGCAGCACCCTGCTGGGTGGGCTTCTCAAATTTACTGCTAAGGTTCTAAAGTCAATCTGTTGGTCTCACTTGCTGTATAGGAATCTGGGTTTTCTTCTATTTTCTTTATAAAAAACAATATAGCATTTTATCCCAAAAAATGATGTCTCCAAGAGGATGCCTCTGATTCCCAGACCCACTCTCCAGGGAGCCCTAGTTAAGGGTAAGACAAAAAGAATCATCAGAGAGTCCCCCACAGTGGCCAGAGGTCTCTCTTTGCCACAAGTCCTTCACAATAGGCCAGAGTATTTTACGTGTGAAGAACCAGATCAGAAGTCTGCTGGTGGGCTCTCTCCCCTGGTGTCAGAAGAAAACGCAAAGGAAAGAAGTATCTTCCAAAACAGCTATTCCCTGTGCAAAAAGACTGATAAACCAGCCAAGGCCACCCAGTGACCCCACCCCAAAACACACAGGGTACACTGTAGAACAGCAGGAACTTGGATTCCTACTGGTAATCTATTTAGTGGGTGTCAATTGCATTGTTTTGGATATCTCTCTCCCTCTTTTCCTTCCTTCCTTCATTTTTTCCTTTCCTTTCTCTTCCTTTTCTTTCATCTTTTCTTCCTTTCTTCTGATTTTCTACTTTTATTTATTTATCAAAATAGAACAATATCTACACTATGCAAGAGTAGGCAAAAATCACTTGGAGTAAGTTCTGGAATTCTTGCTTAGATATCCATGTTATAAGACTAAAATGGGTCTTAGAATATATGAATTTGTATTTTCTTTGTATGTGACGCTAAGAAATCAGAATCTAAAGCTAAATTAACAGTAGATAATTTATCTAGTCCAATCTCCTTTTCTTTGAGCAAACAAGGAAACCAAAACAGAGAAGCCAAGCTTCTTAAACATCATCACACAGACAGAATAAATCCTCAAGTCTGAGTTTGGGAAAGTGATGGCAGTTGTAACTTCAGAGTGGGGAGAAAGTCTTCTTTATCCTGGTAGGGCATAAACAACTTCAGAGGTCACCTCCCAGCCCCATTGCATTGGTCAGCTTTTTGCCACTGTGACAAAGTACCCGAGAAAAACAAGTCATAGGAGGAAAGATTTATTTTGGCTCCAGGTTACAGATGTTTAGTCAGGTCAAAGTCAGCTGGCTTTACTGCTCAGCACCAGCCCTGAGGCAGAACATGTTGGCAGAAGAAGAGAGAGGCAGAGGATGCTTCTAAGCTCATGGCAGCCAGGAAGCAGAGGGAGAGAGAAAGGAAAAAAGGTAGGGACAAGATATAGTGCCCAAGGGGGAGCCCCCAAAGATCCACTCCCTCCAACGTGGCTCCACTTCCTACAGTCTCCACCATCTCCCAACGGTCCACTCAGCCCCATGTCCCTCAAGCCCTCAAGAGACTAATCCATTCATGACATCAGAGCCCTCCTGGTCCAATCACTTTCCTAAAGCCCCACCTCTGGACATCACTGTAGTGGGATCAAGCCTTCAACACATGGCCTTTGGGAGCATTCCAGAAGCAAACCAGAGCACTAATGGACTCACCTCCTTCTGTGGGATGCTTTCTTTCCTCCCCGTCTCTCCATCTATCTCACTCCAGCTTCATGCTCTAAAGACAAAGGATTTGGACGTCTCTTGTGTTTTGCAAAAAGACTGAAAAGCAGACTTATGTTGGGTAAATTATCTTATGAAGTTCATAGTAACAGAAGAAAATTTTCAGCTGCAAGAGCTCTCAGAAATATTTTATCCTCCCTTTGAAAATGGCTTGGCACCAACTCAAACTGGTAATAAGCTAAAATATCAGTAGGCTCACCATTGGTTAATGCTCAAGACTGGAGATGCTGTAAATGTGGGCCTTCTTCTGTCATCATTTTTCAGAGCTTAAAATGATTAGAGACAGCATTTAGGGTGAAGGAGCTAGGAATTCGTGTGTGTGTGTGTGTGTGTGCATTCTGTCTCCAAGCTACATATCCAGCCCTATTTTTTTATTCTTTGTTTTGAAACAAGGTCTCACTAAGTAGCAGAGGGCCTCACTAAGTATCTGAGGCTGGCCCCAAACCTGCAGTCCTCCTGTTTCAGTCTCCCAAGTACTGGAATTAAAAGCATGCACCCCCCCCCCGGTTCGAATTCTCCTCTTAATCATCCTCTTCTCCTGGGAGCCCAGAAATCCCTCTACAAATTCTCAAGTTTTTATGGAGCTGTCTTTGGGGTCCCGGTTCTTTGACTTTATTACAGTTTTCTCATGGTGAGATTCTGAGACAAAAAGGTGGTCACACAAAGCAAGAATCCATTTGAAAAGTCAAATATGCCAGGCCCTGACTTAAAATGAAATCCTGGCTATGATTTTAATCATAAAGGAGGGAACTCGGTATAACCAACTACAACCAGCCCTTGTAACTTCAGCCAGTTCTCCATATTATAACAGGAGCCCCCCCCCCCCATAGTTAAGTCAGATCATACCATTCTGTTGGTCAAATTCCTGTATTGGCTTTCCTTTACTCTCTGAACAAAGTCCTCGCCATGACAGTCTGTGGCCTGGCTCCTGCTTACCTTCACAGCTTTCCGTCCTGCGATTCCTTGTCCTTTGTTACATCCCAACCATGTTGGAGTCTTTGCTTCTCTAATACATAGACAGCTCCTGCCTCAGCTCCTGCCTCATGGCCTGTGCATGTTCAGTTCCATCTTCCCAGAATGCTTTCTGCACAAATGCGCGCTCTCTCCTCTCTCTCTCTCTTTTGGGATGGAGCCCAGGGGCATCCTACCTCCGAACGACACTCCCAGTCCTATTAATTAATTAATTAATTAGTTAATTAATTTGCAGTACTGGGGATGGAGCCAGGGGCATTCTATCTCTGAGTGACACCCCCAGCCCTATTTTTTAAAATTCTTTATTTTGAAACAGGGCCTCACTAAGTTGCAAAGGGCCTCACTAAATGGCTGAGGCTGTCTACGAACCACGTTCCTCCTGTCTCAGCCTCCCGAATGCTGGGATAACAAGTGTGCACCGCCATGCCCGGTTCTAAGTCTTAATTCATTCATATTTCTTCTAAAAAAAAAACTTCTTGACCATCCTCTACATCCCTTCCAACATTCTTCCTTTCTTTTCTTGATTAACTTTTCTTTATGATGTTAATCTACTCATCTGCTCTTCATTTCTCTTCTTTATTCAAATATAGATACCACAAGGATAGTAATTGTGGTTGTATCCCTAAACCAGTTCCTAGAACATAGAGGCACTTGATAAATATTTGTAGACGAAATTAATAAGTTCATATTAAACATTTAAATTTCTCTCTCCCAAGTACACACACCTACCCGTCCCCACCCCCACACACATCACATTACATTATATCACACATCACAATATGCAAAGCACAAAACCTCTATGCATGAGGTCACAGTCATTAAATTCAAATTCATTATGCATTAATTGAACACCCTCTTAGTGCAGAGCCAGGTGCAGGTGCACGAGGAAAGCTCTAGAAGAAGGAATAAGAGGTTTGTACTCTCAAGCAAAGCCCGCTTTCCATGACTCTAAATCAGTCTTACTTATTGTAACTGTAACAAAAAAATGTATGTCAGATTCAAGTATGTTCTGAAACCTCACTTTGTGGTCCACAGTGCCATTCCTCTAATTTTTTTTTATGTCATCTAGTGTTTGAGATTATAATTATCCTCTTGCAATTTTAGAAGTCTTGATGAGGAATAATCCCAACACTGAGATGGCACAATTAATTTTTCAAAATGAGATTAAAAAGTCTGAATTCTGGATGGAAGACCCTGTCTGGTGATTAGTTGCCTGGAAGAGCTTGTTATATGCCAAATAGAAGGAGCTGTCATCCTGTTGATGGTTTCCAGGGACCAGGGCTCCAGGACCTGCAGTAATTTTATTTGTCATCATTGCAAAACCAGATAGTCACGTGAGCTGACAAAGCCCGCATCAGAGGAGAGTCACTTGCCAACTGCCCTTAAGAATCAGTGTACGAGGTAGACAAGGCAGCTGCTGGAAATGAATTATTTCTAGCAGTTATATTATTATCATCATGAAACACAGAGACAGAGATTGGATATACTTGTAACAATTTCCGAACTGTAGGCAAAATCTTTAAGCAATGAAGATAGCTCTAGAAACCAGGAAGATGGCTATCTCCATTGTCATTGTGAGAACAGGCTCCGAGCAAGCTTCACTGGGCTAGAAAGAGGGGGGGGGAAAGTGAGGCAGAGCCTCCCACCACGTGTCAGGTGTGGTCTGGAAAAAATGTCCCGGGAGGGGCAGCGAGACTGTCTGTGGCACGCTGGACCAAGGGAATCAAAAAGGGCACCAAGGGTGGGGAAAATCGATGCCAACAAGCAGGCAGGACTGCTCTTCAATCTGTTCATCTATTGAGTCATGGAAGTTTCCAGCCCATAGCTTGAGATAAAAGAAAGGACTCAATTCCCAGGGAAAGGGATTAATAAGACCTGGAAGGAGCAAAGGACCCTGCATTAGCCAGGACAGGTGAATCTGTGTTGTAGTGAAAGGCAACCCCAAAGCTCAGCTGCTTCGGCTGCAAAGGTGTGTTCTCACATGTACCACAGGTGCACTGAACATCAGCTCTCATTGCTGTCCAGTCACCCTGCCTGAGAGGAAAGGAAGCTCCGGGGATCTTGCATCAATAATTAAATGTTCTATCCAAGAAGTGACCCACATAAATTCTACTCATAACTCCTGTCACAAGGGACTGAACAGCAGAGAACTGGAACCACTGGGGGACCGCATTAAAAGTTGCTGTGCTCTCTGCCAGGGTTGATGAGCTTCTGAGGCTCTAATGAGGAAAGTGCTGTCGAAGTCAGGGCCTGAGATCTACAGATGTTTAAGGGAGACAATCTGGAGGATGAGAACTGGGGGAGCCATGGCAGAAGCCCCAAACTGAAGACTCAGCCCATAGGATGGAGATGACAGAAAGGCAGGCCAGCCCTGGAATCTATCTGGTCTGCACAACAGACAACTTAATTCCAGATCTGTCCTCTCCCAAAGGTGGTGGAGATGGTGGGTGAGGTCACAAACACGCTCCTTCTTACAATCTGATTGGCTCTGGGTCCTCCAGGCCCTGCACAACTGTTTTTTTTTTTTTAAACCAGATGGTATACCTAGGAGGAAATAGGGATGGGAAAGTTAGTGGGGAGGTAGGCAGGGGCTGACACCTGCCTCCTATCTTCCTCTGACTTAGATGTATTTATTTTATTTTAAAGCCATGTCCTGTGAATCTCAAAAACCCACAGGAATAGCTTCCAGGAAGAGTTTTCTGAAGCTCCTGTAAGTCCTGGATGGCTTCCTAAGGGAGGCAGAGGACTTTTGTTTGCTTAGGATTCTAAAACAGTGTTTCACATAGTGTGGGCCAGAACCACCTGTGTCTGAACCACTGGGGAGCTTGTCAGACATGTAGTCCCTGGGCTTCTCCTAGACTTGCTGAATCAGAATTTCTTGGGTTGGGGCCCATATATTTGCATATTTAATAAGTTTCCCTGGTGCATATTAAATAAAGTTGGAGAACCATTGCTTTAAAAGAAATAGATGGCCCTGGGGTGGCATACGTTGGTCCTCCCTAGAGAGGGAAAAGAGAACCCTAGTTCCACAATCGGACACTCCAAGGAACAGTTTAAAGATTCCAGTGGATGTCACTGCCTTCCTATTTTTATTCTGATTCATCGCTCATTCTGACTAAAACAGTTTCAGAGTTGTCCAGCGTTTGCTGGAGTCTGAGCTACCAGTTGCTGAGATAGAAGACAGGTGGCTGGGCCATGGGGTAGGGGGTCTGCTCTCCCCCAGAGACAATTACATGCTCAGAAAAGGACAACCGTGGCTTGTCCTAGGCAACCGAGGGGAACTCTTGTCAGCATTTTGAAGAGCTGGCGCCATGCTTGAAAGGGGCTGACGGGAGCCACTGATGAGTCTGGCTGAGAAACAATTGCTTATGAGGAGGATCAGTGTCAACTTTGAAGTGAGCCATGCTCGAATTAGCACCGTCGTGGTAACAAGCAGAATGAGCAGGGCAGAAATGACATATTTAGTCAGGAAGGCGGCCAGCGTTTAAGGAAGGGACTCTCTCACAAGGAAACCATGCAGGAGACGTGGATGAGAAGGTGCTGGCTCCTTGTTTTGTCTGGTTTATAAAAACCCAGGGAAATTGACATGGAGCTGAGTGCTTCAGTCCCTGAACTGAAAGCGCGTCTGGCCCCGCGCTTTCCGGATCGTCGCGCGCTGGTGGTTTCATTCACACACCGGGTATCCTCAAGAGTCACGCCACTTCTATTTGTCCCAGAACTTTCATGGTGGGCTGCCATGCCAGCCCTGTGGGGCGGTGGGAACTTGGGCCCATCTGCCCCTCTCCTGAGGGATCAAGTCCCTCCAATGTTGTGGAGAGCAGTGGCGGTGGTGGAAGTGGAGGGCAGAATGGAGAAATGGGTGGTGTTACTCTTCTCCTACCTCTGCTTGTACGCCTCCTTTCATTCCTTTTTGTTCAGCTGTGACCCTCCCACACACACACCCCGCATGCACTTAACCTCTAGCCTCAGCTCTACACCCCCAGACTACCAGGCACTTCCTCTGAGACTGCTCCTTCTCTTCTTCCTAGTGGCCCCTGAGCAAAATTCATAATGGCCTAATGAAGCCCGGGGTCCAACTCTTCTCCTTCTCCCTCACTCTGGCGGGCAGTGGAAATGGAGCCAGGAGTAGTAGTAGTAGTAGGAGGAGGAGGAGGAAGAGGAGGAGGAGGAGTTGTTGTTGTTGTTGTTGTTGTTGTTCTTCTTCTTCTTCTTCTCCTCCTCCTCCTCCTCCTCCTCCTCCTCCTCCTCCTCTACCTCCTCCTCTTCCTCCTCCTTCTCCTCCTTCTCCCTTCCTTTGTTCCTTCCTTCCTTCCTTCCTTCCTTCCTTCCTTTTTTTTTTGCAGTACTGGGGATGGAACCCAGGGGCCTTTTATCTCTGAACTACAGCCCCAGCCCTATTTTTCAGTCTTTTAAAAAAAAATGTTTGAAACAGGGACTCACTGAGTTATGAAGGACCTCACTAAGTAGCTGAGGCTATCAGTGAACTGTGATCCTCCGGTCTCAGCCTCCCAAATGCTGGGATTACAAGCGTGCTCCACCACGCCCGGCTGGGAGTTGATTATCCTTCTGATCAGAGCTTCACAAGGCCTTGCTGGCTCATCTTCCTCATGTACAAAATGTGGGATTAATGCCTCCTTTTAAGGATGAAATAGAATCTCTAAAAAGCCTGGTTCAATGCTTGACCAAAAAATAAGTAAATGGAACTTCCGGGAAGATGGCGACCGAGAAAAGCGGGGCTTAAGAGCCCCGCTAACAACCAATCTCCATTACCACAAAATCAGCGCCTTTCATAGCCAGAAAACACCATCACCAGAGAAACAAAAAAATCACCAGGCTCCAGAGAGAAAGCGGACTGAGAACAGAGCTCAGAGCCACAGAGGAGATACACCGGCCTCACCCCCGAGGACGCGGCAGCAGCGCCATACTGCCGGCGGCAGCGGCGAGTTCACCGGACGGCTACATCAAGCCGAGGTGAGCCGCTGCGGAACAGCCAGGTGGGATTTCTCGGCGAAGGAACATCTAAAGCGCCCAGTGGCTGAGCTCAGCACACGCTGCAGGGATTCAGAGTGGAAATCAAAACCAAGAAGAAATACGCCAGCCTCACGGCCGAGGGCATGGCAGCAGCGCCATATTGCCACCGGCGGCAGCAGCAGCGAATGCACCAAGTTCAGTACGGCTACATCTGCGTACTCAAGAACAGTGAGTCAAATTGCGGGCCACAGAGGAGAAATTCCAGTACTGTACTCCCTGGGACTTGACCCAGTGGGGGAGTGGCGGTGGCAGAGATATCACACCATAGGAGAACGTGCAACCTGGCACCCCCCACAGTCTAAAGCAGCCTCTATCCACTCCCTGGGTCGGAGACTCTGTGATACAAACCAGTAAAGGAGTAGTGGGGTCTGAGATACTACTGACTCGAGATCCAGAACACCTTAAGTGAAGTCATAGTGACCCAAGGGAAGAACCCAGAGAAGGCACAAACTTCCGAAATCATGGGAAAGAGGAATAATACTGGAGCAATGAACGCCCACAACCCCACAACATCAGAACCTGATAAAACAGAAAATCAGAGATTTCTAGAAGATCAAATCAGGAAAATAACTGTAGAAATAATAGAGGTGCTTCTAAAAGAACTCAGAGAGAGTCAAAAAGAGATAAAGGATGCAATTAATGAAGTAAAGGCCTCAATTCAAAGCACAAACAACCGATTAGACCACATGGAGAACAGAATCTCGCTCTTAGAAGATGATCATTCCAAAAATGAACACATAGTTTCTAATCTAGAAAAAAATATCCGACAGCAGGAATCTGATATTGAAGAAATATGGGCCCATCTTAAGAGAGCTAACCTAAGAATAATTGGAATAGAGGAGGGAAAAGAAAGTGAAACCAAAGGGATCACCAATCTCTTCAAGGAAGTAATAGCAGAAAATTTTCCAAACATAGAGCAAGAGGTTGATACACAGGTCCAGGAAACTTATAGAACTCCCTTTAGACAGGATCGGAGAAGAGGATCCCCACGCCACATAATTGTCAAAATGACCAATGTGGAAGCCAAGCAGAGAATCTTAAAGGCAACAAAAACAAAGGGCCAAGTGACATTCAGAGGCAAACCAATTAGAATCACTCCAGACTTCCCAAACCAAGTCATGAGAGCCAGAAGGGCTTGGAGTAACATATTCCAAACTCTGAAAGAAAACAACTTCCAGCCAAAAATTTCCTACCCAGCAAAACTTTCTATCAAATTAGATGGAGAAATAAGAAGCTTCCATGACAAACAGAAATTGAAGGAATTTATGTCTTCAAAACCAGCACTAGAGAAAATACTCAAAGAGATTAACTACAAAGAAGAAAAAGGTAACACACACCAGAACCAGAGAAACAAGATTTTCCATCCAACAGACAACTAAGATTGGTTATCTGTGGAGATTCATTATTTATGTTAGTCTTTTACCTATCTCTAAAGGGTATTGTTTGCCTTTATTGTTGTTAATTTTTAGGATTTCTAGTTGGAATATTGATATACCTTCAGATATAGCATTTGGAAATATTTTATCCCATTCTATTAGTAACTTTTAACTCTGTTTACATTGTCTTTGGATATACAATATATTTTTTTAAATTTTTTAGGGAGTTTGTATACTCTTCTGTTGCCTGTGCCATTGAAATCATATCCAAGAAATCACTGCCAATTTCAATGTTGTGAGGTTTTATGACCCAGATTTTCTCCTAAAAGTTTATAGTCTTAAGATTTATATTTAGGTCTTTTATCTATTTTGAGTTAATATTTGTATATGGGATTAGGTAAGGGTCCAATTTTATTCTTTTCCATGTAATTATTATGTTTCAACAATATTTAGTTAAAAGATTATTATTTCCACCACTAAATGTTCGTGGAAACCTTGTCAAAAATAACTTGACAATATAGGGAAGAGTTTAGCTCTAGGCTTGTATTTAACTCCAATGGTTTATATATCTGCCTTTAGAATAGTACTACACTGTTTCAATTATTGTAGCTTTATATCATTTGAAATCAGAAAATATATATCTTCTAGCTTTGTTCTTTTTCAAGATCGTTGTGGGTATCTAGAATCCATATTCCATATTAGGATAGATTTTTTTTCTGAAAAATAAATATATAAATATATGATAGTTTCACCAAAAAAAAGTAAATAAATAAATAAGTCAGCATGCAACTCATATTTCTTGAATTTAATTGGGCTATTTTTATTAATACTTTAAATGATACTATTATGATATTTGCTTCCTATTTTGCAGGGGCATCCATTAGGGTTCTTACATCAGTCACATTATAGATGCCACAAAAGGCAGCGTTTTTATTCTCTGGGTGGCATATGAAATGAACAGCTATACTTGTCTTAATTTAGGAGCAAAGTGTTCTCGCCTCTTTTCTCTTACAAGCATTCTTTAACAGAGCCCAAGTGTGTGGCGGGAATACACCATCCAGTTTGCAGCTGGAAGTGGGAGTCCATTGCTCCCACGAGTGGAGTGTGACGGGCAGTTGTCATTTGACACTTCTGCACCCTGCTCTCCTCTTCCATCCAATAGGGACAACGTTCACCTTCCTGATGGTCATTTGTTACTGTGTTGTAAAGATGAATAAAAGAAGACCTTTCAAATACTTTCAAGTCATCAAAAGAAAAAGTTGCCATAGTAACCCAAAGTGTGAGTCAAGGAATACTTTTAAGTAGGAAAAGAGGTATCACGTGAAAATCATCCATTTAGGGTACACTTGGAGCCTGCATACAAATTGGGGGTTATGAAATCTGTGCAAGTAAAGAGTATCTGCAGCAAAGAAAAAGCGGAGCCAGCTCCGGGCAGCCCAGCCACCTGGTGACCCTTCCCTCTCCACCACCCGTCCTTGGCTCACCGGGTGGAGCCTCTGCCCTGTGATGCTGGGGCCAGGCTTGCAGATCATTAATGGGCCCATTTTGCTTCTAATGTGTGGTCATTGCTTGGCAGGCCCAGCTGTCTGAAGGTGGTGTTTGTGTAGGCTCAATTGGAGAAATGGTCTGGCTTGGGATGGCTTTTTGAATGGCTTGTGGCCCCATTCCTTTGCCCCGTCTTGTCTCACCCAATTCTCCTGGCTCCCATACATAGAGGCCAGACTATTGAGAGGGGAATCTCAGTGGGGCCTGGAACTTCTGCTCCTCCTTCTCCTCCACCTCTCTCATTTCCGGTAGAGGAAGGTGGCTGGGAACTTTCAGCTCACACAAGATGCCTGGGAGTCTTCTCAAAGAAACCAGACCTTTATGTCAAAGATGTCACTACCTGATGGGGGGCTCAGGTGTCTGAAGTCATCCTACACCTTCAAACTGAAAGAAATAGAGTTCTCATGTGCTTACTGCAACCCGAAGGCTGGCCTTTTTCTCCTGAGTGTGTGTGTGTGTGTGTGTGTGTGTGTGTGTGTGCGCGCGTGTGTGCGTGTGTGGCATTCTAAAAGTATTTTTGCATCTTCGTGAAAATTTACTAGAAATTGCTGAACAAAAATACCCCCATGGCTCCATTCTTTATTTGATATTTCAGTTTAGGGTCAATTACCCCTGGATGTCTTCCTACTCTTAAAGCTTTGTTTTTCAAACTTCTCAGGGATCTTGCAAACTCCTCCTCCTCCTCCTCCTCCTCCTCCTCCTCCTCCTCCTCCTCCTCCTCCTCCTCCTCCTCCTTCTTCTTCTTTTTCATTTTGTGGTACTGAAGATTGAACCTAGGGACATTCTACCTCCAAAATACACCCTCAACTCTTTTTACTTTTATTTATTTTTGTTTTGAAACAGAATCTCACTAGGATGCTGAGAGTCTCGTTAAGTTGCTAAGGCTGTCCTCAAACCTGTGAGCCTTCTGTTTCAGCCTCCCAAGTATTGAGATTATAGACTACATACTCTATTGCTGGAAATGCCAGGGATGGCTTTGTCTTCCTTCCAGTTCGTCTTGTTCTTGTTTAACTTGTCAAAGGTTTTCTGAAATGTGTTTCCTTCCCAATGACCACTCTGCCCATTGGCAGTGTGGTGACTCCTGCTGCCCCAGGGCACAGCAGCCTGCCCGCCTCCCGGCCCAGTGCTCACACAGCGGATCCTTCCTTTTCTTATCTGCTCAGAGCCCAAAACTCAACTCACTACCACCTTCTTTCTGCTGGGTTTCAGGTACAGCATCCTCAATGTAAGATGGTTTCCTTCTTTCTCTTTCTTTCTTTCTTTCTTTCTTTCTTTCTTTCTTTCTTTCTTTCTTTCTTTCTTTCTTTCTTTCTTTCGGTACTGTAGATTGAACCCAAGGGCATTCTACCTCCTAGCTACACCCCCAGCCTTTTTAGGTTTTTATTTTGAAACAGGGTCTCACTGAATTGCTAAGAGCCTCACTATTTTGCAGAGGCTGGCCTTGAGCTGTGATCCTCCTGTTTCAGCCTCTCACATTCTGGGATGACAAGGTGTACCACCGGTGCCTGGCTCAGATGTTTTCTTTTCCTGTCTGCATCCTATCACTGACCTGGCTTCAGGTACATGGGGTTGATCTCATTTTCTTGCATGATGATGAGGAGCTCTGGTTTACACAGAGAAACTGAAGTGTGGCAGGACCCCTCAGGACAGGCGAGGGGGCTTGGAGCTTGTCTCCCATGCACAAGGTGTTCACTGTGCACTCTGGAGCCCGAGTTTCCTTAGACCCACCATGTATGAAAGCCACTTCCTACAAGGAGAGCGCCAGCCTTTCAGCCTGTCTTCTGCTCCGTTCCCCCTACCACTGGTGGACACTTTATGTTTTTTGATGAAAATGAAAAAACTTGCATTTCAAAGAGCAACAACATTTAAGCCTTTATCTTATTTTAAAATTTCCAACAAGCTCTCTAGAATGTGACTTGTTTTTCTTAGGGAAATAATTCAGTTAACAGTTACGGTTCTTCTCAAGGGTAAGATAGAGTCACTGAAACTCGATTCATTTTGAAATTTTCCTTTTTGATGAAAGTGTGACTCTGGAGCTGCAGTGTGTGTGTGTGTGTGTGTGTGTGAGAGAGAGAGAGAGAGAGAGAGAGAGAGAGAGAGAGAGAGAGAGAGAGAGAGAGAGAGAAGGGATTGCAGGAGAGGGAGGGGGATCTAGGGGTTCTGGTAAAGATAGAAAACTACACATCGTGAAGGAAGGTCCACGGTGAAACTGGAAGTTCGAGCTCTTCCCAGAGCTAGAGTTTCACTGCATACCCAAAGCCTGGGCCAAATTCAGCCCAAGGCTGATTTGCGGTTGTGACCCTAGAGGACTGGGCAAATTTGATAGTTCATCAGGATTGGTTTCTCGGGGACCCGGGTCAGTTTGTGGGAGAGAGTCTGGGTCCAATTAGGACTTGGTGTGTGAGGAGGGCTTACGTCTGCTCTGAAGAACAATTCAGAGTTCCTTTAAAGGGAAGCCACGAACACACACAAACACACAAAGCAACCCCAGAGTCACAATTTCATTAAAAAAGGAAAACTTCAAAAGGAATCAGGTTTCCATGACTCAATTTTATTTGGATTTTATACAGTTTGCATGTAAGACTCTTCTGACTATATTGTGCTTTGATATAGAAAGAAAAAGACGGGAAGAAGAAATGAGGGAGAGAGAGAGAATGAAAGAAAGGTAGATAGGTTCTGTGGGAAGAAACTCAGAGTAGACATAGTGGCACAAATAATGCCAGTACTTGTGCGGCTGAGACAGTAGGGTCGCAGATTTGAGGACAACCTCAGCAATTTAGGGAGACCCTAAAAAGGGCTGAAGGTATAGCTCAGAGGTAGAATGCCTCTGGGTTCAATTCCAGGAAGAAAGGAAGAGGGAGGAAGGGAGGGAGGGAGAAAAGGAAGGAAGGAAGGAAGGAAGGAAGGAAGGAAGGAAGGAAGGAAGGAAGGAAACCAAAATGAGGGACCAGGGGCCTTCCACTCTGCAAGGCTGCATCCACCATCTTTGCGCCTTTTCCCCGGTCCCTCTGGGGCGGATGGTGATAATCACCAGTCCTCACTTCAGACTCCAGCTTTAAAGGAACATTTCTGACACATAAATAATCTGAAAACACTGGAGCTGGGAAAGCCTGATGTAGCTTTCCACTTACTAAGCACGGATCGACACCCCTGCATTCTTTACTCCCTGGGAATCTTTGTACATAAAACAATTCTATCTGCCTACTGTATCTCGTCACCAGTCAGGTCAGTGCTCTGTGCTAAAGCAAGACAAATGCAGGCCTGCATTCCTTGTGCAGGGAAATAGCATAAGTGAATTATTTTCAAAATTTGATTGTGAGGTATGCCTGTTCTCTGTAAAAGAGAGAGGGAGAGGGAAAGGGAGGGAGGGAGAGAGAGAGAGAGAGGGAGAGAGAGAGAGAGGGAGAGAGAGAGAGAGAGAGAGAGAGAGAGAGAGAGAGAGAGAGAGAGAGGAGAATGAAAATAGACTGCATGAAAAGACAGAATTGAATGGCCATCCTTGTCCCATAAAAGCCTAGCTGTAGTAAAATTAGCTTCTCGCTTTTGCTAACACTCAATGGTAGAAAAGAATCAAGCAATTGTAGCTTTCTGAAAACACACAAAAATAATATGAAAACAAAAAAATTACAAAAAGCTAGTGGGAGAAAAGAACATAAGTGTTTTCAGGGCACTTTGAAAAGAATTACAAAAGGTAGCGTCTCTCTCCCTGGTTCCCATCAGGACTTTTCTTTGTCGTCACTCTAACACATGCTTGCATCTTAAGGGAAGTTTCAGTTACATGGTAGAAGTTTAGAAGAGTTTTTTGTTATACTAGAGGGAAGATGTGTGTGTGTGTGTGTGTGTGTGTGTGTGTGTGTGTGTGTGTGTGTTTCATGTGCGTCTACTCGTGCAGAATTTTTATTTCAAATCAGAAATCCTGTATGTCTGGAAATAATTGAAAGTGCCCATAATATATAAATCAGTGGAGGAAAATGCATAAACAATTCAGATAGCAACCAAGAAACAGATTAATGTAAAGTAATATAATTCCATGACACGCTGGCTTCTGCCTTCTTTTTAGGTAGTGAAAACATACGCTCATGTAGTCCTGTTTCCAGGATGTCCGCTTTAAAACGTCTTCAAAAACATTATCTTATCTCTGGCACACTGCAGCCTCAACCCTGTGTCCAATGTCTCTGGAATAATGGTGGTAAATGCTCCTTAGCTCCAGAAAGCAACATGTTAACCAGGCGGTGTTCAAAACTGCTCCCCGGACGGCAGACACGGGGACGTGCATATTTTGCAGGACGGCAGCCGACATGACGGAGCGCCTTTATGTTGTCTGATAATGTAGCTCTTTGAAACACTGCTGGCGGACTCTCTTCACATCAAGTCACACAGGACGAGGAACGGGACAAGCCTTCTCTGCTTCTTGATTCATCGACCTGCCATACAATACAACAAACCGGCTTTTTTCAAGGGCCCCTGAATGAAGGCCTGTGCCTGCGAGGGAAATTTAATTGGATTTCTTTATGGGTAGCAACAATCCAATGAAAAATTATGTAAGAATAGCATGATTCAGTTTCAGCATGCACTTGAATAATAATTTTTTTTTTATTTAGAACAAGAATTCTTTAAAAAAAATAATAAGGGAAAGTTTAAATGAAAACACCCTGCAACAGCACTTTTTCAGCTCGACTAGGCCAGGCAGCCCAACTTTATCCACAGTGGATATTGTGTTGTGCGGATGTTTGTGTCATTGTCCCAGTGTAGAAAATGATTTGAAATGCATAGATTGCGAAGCATTCAGAATGAAGTTGGAAGCTTTCAAAAGCACTTGGTTTGGCTTTCTGGAAGAATAATGTTGTCTTGAACAATGTCCCCCGCTTTGAACCAAAGTGCCTTTGTGCATCCCGAAGAGGAGGAAAATGTCCATCGCTCCATCTGTTCTTTGGAACATCTTTGCCACGTATGAAGATTAAGTCCTCTGTAGCGTTTTGACATTTCCAAATTGGTTGAAATAACACTGAAGTTTATTTGTTATCCTCCTCTTGGAAGAGGGAACGTGGCTAGCATCTTCCCAAGTCTCCTTCCTTGCTCTGTCTTTCTAAGACCCTCCCTCTTGCTTCCAGGGCTCCGGGCATCCTTTCGGTCCTCTTGGGCAGTGCATGGAGTTAAATGAAGCTCACCATACCCACTTCCAGCCACAAATATCCACGTGGTGATCTACAAGGTGGCAGGTAATTTAGGTTTCTCTCCTTCTTCACTCAGCTGTCCCTTCACCCATTCACCTTCCTTTATTTGGCAAATCCTAAGCTCTTCCCAACATCTGAAGCCATCTTTTGCATCTAGTTCACCTGGAAAACCCACCCTCATCCATCAGGACTAGGCTTAGAAAGGCCTCTTATCACATCCTCCTCTGTTCCCTTCACCCCTCATACTTATGTATCTCTTTAAATAAATAAGTTTTTTTAAAAATTTTTGAAGACATAAATTCCTTCAGTTTCTGTTTGTCATGGAAGCTTCTTATTTCTCCATCTAATTTGATAGAAAGTATTGCTGGGTAGGAAATTTTTGGCTGGAAGTTGTTTTCTTTCAAAATTGGGAATATGTTACTCCAAGCCCTTCTGGCTCTCATAACTTGGTTTGGGAAGTCTGGAGTGATTCTAATTGGTTTGCCTCTGAATGTCACTTGGCCCTTTGCTTTTGTTGCCTTTAATATTCTCTGCTTGGCTTCCACATTGGTCATTTTGACAATTATGTGGCGTGGGGATCCTCTTCTCCGATCCTGTCTAAAGGGAGTTCTATACGTTTCCTGGACCTGCGTATCGACCTCTTGCTCTATGTCTGGAAAATTTTCTGCTATTACTTCCTTGAAGAGATTGTTGATCCCTTTGGTTTCACTTTCTTTTCCCTCCTCTATTCCAATTATTCTTAGGTTAGCTCTCTTAAAATGGGCCCATATTTCTTCAATGTCAGATTCCTGCTGTTGGATATTTTTTTTTTAGATTAGAAACTATGCGTTCATTTTTGGAATGATCATCTTCTAAGAGCGAGATTCTGTTCTCCATGTGTTCTAATCGGTTGTTTGTGCTTTGAATTGAGGCCTTTACTTCATTAATTGCATCCTTTATCTCTTTTTGGCTCTCTCTGAATTCTTTTCGGAGCACCTCTATTATTTCTACAGTTATTTTCCTGATTTGATCTTCTAGATATCTCTGATTTTCTGTTTTATCGGGTTCTGATGTTGTGGGGTTGTGAGCATTCATTGCTCCAGTATTATTCCTCTTTCCCATGATTTTGGAAGTTTGTGCCTTCTCTGGGTTCTTCCCTTGGGTCACTATGAGTTCACTTAAGGTGCTCTGGATCTCGAGTCAGTAGTATCTCAGACCCCACTACTCCTTTACTGGGTTGTATCACAGAGTCTCCGACCCAGAGAGTCGATAGAGGCTGCTTTAGACTGTGGGGGGTGCCAGGTTGCACGTTCTCCTATGGTGTGATATCACTGCCACTGCCCCTCTCCCACTGGGTCAAGTCCCAGTGAGTACAGTACTGGGATTTCTCCTCTGTGGCCCACAATTTGACTCACTGTTCTTGAGTACGCAGATATAACTGTACTGAATTCGGTGAATTCGGTGCTGTTGCCGCCGGTGGCAATATGGTGCCGCTGCTACGCCCTCGGCTATACTCAAAGAGATTAACTACAAAGAAGAAATAGGTAACACACATCAGAACTAGAGAAACAAGATTTTCCATCCAACAGACAACTAAGATTGGTTATCTGTGGAGATTCATTATTTATGTTAGTCTTTTACCTATCTGTAAAGGGTATTGTTTGCCTTTATTGTTGTTAATTTTTAGGATTTCTAGTTGGAATATTAATATACCTTCAGATATAGCATTTGGAAATATTTTATCCCATTCTATTAGTAACTGTTAACTCTGTTTACATTGTCTTTGGATATACAATTTTTTTTATTTTTTAGGGAGTTTGTATACTCTTCTGTTGCCTGTGCCATTGAAATCATAACCAAGAAATCACTGCCAATTTCAATGTTGTGAGGTTTTATGACCCAGATTTTCTCCTAAAAGTTTATAGTCTTAAGATTTTTATTTAGGTCTTTTATCTATTTTGAGTTAATATTTGTATATGGGATTAGGTAAGGGTCCAATTTTATTCTTTTCCATGTAATTATTATTTTTCAACAATATTTAGTTAAAAGATTATTATTTCCTCCACCAAATGTTCGTGGAAACCTTGTCAAAAATAACTTGACAATATAGGGAAAAATTTAGCTCTAGGCTTTTATTTAACTCCAATGGTTTATATATCTGCCTTTAGAATAGTACTACACTGTTTCAATTATTGTAGCTTTATATGGTTTGAAATCAGAAAATATACATCTTCTAGCTTTGTTCTTTTTCAAGATCGTTGTGGGTACCTAGAGTCCATATTCCATATTAGGATAGATTTTTTTTCTGAAAAATAAATATATAAATATATGATAGTTTCACCTAAAAAATGGAAAAAATAGATTCTCTGGTAAGAAAGAAATCAAAAAGAAATATTGAAATGTTATCTTTAAGTCATCAAAAGCTTGGTATCAGACAAATGAAACTGTTATGTGAGATTATCATTTTTAATTTTTGATAAATTGCTATAATACTAGATGTCAATCACTAAGCCAAGCATGGGAGGGAGGGATGGGGAGAGAATGGGGTGGGGATCGGGTCGGGGCTGACAGGGCAATGTGTGCATGTATGTCTACAAAAGTATGTATCCCACTATGATGTATGAATACAGTGCACCAATTAAAAATAAAAATAAATAAATAAATTAAAAAAAATAAAAAATAAAAAATAAAAAAATAAAAAGAAAAAAAAATAAAAAAATAAAAATAAAAAAAAAGTGTAAAATAGATCTGAGAGTGTAGCCCGGAGGTAAAAAGGCTTCCAGGTACTCCAGTACCACCACCAAAAAATAAATAAATAAAATAAAATAAAATAAAATAAAATAAAATTTTT